>NC_067401.1:173483181-173793181 GCF_016432865.1 Antechinus flavipes
TGTGGTGATGGGAAATAGTAGGCTGCTTCAATGAGAGGTTTATGGCAGTTCTCATATACATTTAAAAGATTTAATTTTCTGAAGGGGGGAAAGAGTAAGAGATACCTAGCATGTCCTATTTCCATAGTGATGCTGCCCAAAGCAACATATTGTTCCCAGTACTAGCACTTGCTGAAGAACTGCAAGAGGAGGGAGTTCCAGAAAAACACTACTGCTGCACAGGTATAGCAGTTGTAGGAGAACAAAGGCCAATGGGAAAGAGCATGTGTAACTTCATTCCCACAGAAGGTAGATTTGCAACAGGATGAATAATCTGACCAAATCTATTCAAGACTCAAACTTAAATAGAGTTTTTAGACAAAGAGCTGACTGTGGACAAGTAAATAAGAGACTACCTTGTAATCAATGGTGTGAGGCAGTTTGGCAGACCATTGAAATGAAGGAATACTGTGAATTGCCTACAGAGAAATGAGGAATGAGGTGAAGAGAGCTGGGAAATTAACTAGCTGTGCGACAAATAGGCACTATGTGTGGGGTGAAAGATGGGGAGGGGACAGTGAATGAGAGAGAACCCCTCCCCCATCTCCAGAGAAATTGAGCTGCTTTAAGGGTTGAGGCTGAACCAGTAAAATTGGTTATAAAAATTCCCAAGAAATTAGACAGTTGAAGAAATTGCATAGTGAGTAAAAATTTATCTTCTGGATAAATTCCTGAAGTTTTGATTTCTTTACAGATGATATGAATGGTATATGTAGGGAAAGAACACATCCTTAAATAACCTAATTAATCTAACTAGCCAATTGATATGTTTCCCTTAGCAATGACCATAATTCCTTCATCTCAAATGCAGCCCTCACTCAGAAATTGTCCTTGGCTCCTCATTGTCTTAAATGGGGAATATAAAGCCTTCTACTATCTAACTGCCACTTTTCTTTGTAATTATTTCACATTGCTCGGTCTATTACACACTTTTCATTTCAGGCAAACTAACTTGCTAAGTTTTCCTGCTATGCTGTATTTAATCTCCCACCAGCACTTTGCACAAATAGTTTCATGTCTCAAATATATTCTCTCATCTTCTAATAGAATCTCTTGTTTATTTTGTCACAGTTAAGTGATGTTTCCCCATGAGATTTTTTCCTATCTCTAGTCCTCTGTCCATCATTATTAGCATGATTTCCCTCTTTCTATTTATTTCCTTTTATACATGTTATTGTCATAGAAGTAACAAACATGATCTTGGATAGATTTTGGGAGATAGTGAAAGCTAAAAGGGCCTGACATGCTATGTGGAGTCATGAAGAGTGAGTCATGATTGAATGAATGGACGGCAATGACGTGTTATATTCCTTTAATAGAATGTAAGCTTCCTGAAAACAAGGACTATTTTATTTCCCTCTTCATATCCTCAATATGTAGAATAGTGGCTTTTAAAAATAGATGAGATACAGAACTTAAAAAAAACTCAAATGTTTAAAAATTGTTTTAAGGTGTAATTGAGAAAAAATAAAATATTTTTAAAAAATTTTAAAAGAAAGTGAAGGATGAACAACAACAAAATGAGTTTCCAGTTTCACCTTTGAGGAAATATAAATAAAAAACATTAAAAAATTTTTCTAACATTGAAAATATTTTTTCAAAGGAATACTATATTTATAATCTCCCCCTATTTAACACAGGTACTTCTCTAAATCATGCCTTCCTAATGACATCATCCTGTCTTACTCACTACTTTTTCATTTCCTTTCCCACAATATCTAATGGATTTTCTACCTCCAATTTTCCACATATGTTCTAACTACTAATTCTAGGAGGAGTTCAAAACTAAATAGGCTGTCAAGCCACAGCAGAATAACAACATCCAATTTTTCTCCTTCATGTTCCTTTCAACAATGTCAATCAATCAATCAATCAATATTAAGTGTCTCAGCCAACTTTGCTAACCCCTGGGGATATAAAAAAATGGAAAAGGTAGTCTTGGTCTTCAAAGAGCTTATAATCTAATTGGGAGACAACATGCAAACAAATATATTCAAAGAGATCCTTATACAAAATAAATAGGAAATAATAAAAAGAAGGAAGGTACTGAATTTAGAGAGGTTAGGGAAGGTTTTCTGTGGAAGATGAGATTTTAATTAGGCCTTAAAAGAAAACAAGGTGATCAATCTATAAGACGTACTGATGTAGTACTAAGAATACAAAGATGAAAAAAATTTCCCTTTCTCATTGCCATATTTAATAATATATGATAGATTCAATTATAAAATCTTCTTTGAAGAAATAAAGAACAACTTAAAACGACTGGGGGAATATTCAATGCTCATAGCTAGGTCATGAAGACATGAAACTAACTCCCAATACTACCAAAGTTAATGTATACTTTTAAAGCTATATCAACCAAACTTTTCAAGGGATATTTTATAGAACTTGATACAATAACAAAATTCATTTGGAAAAAATTAGAGATCTAGAATATAAAGAGAAATGATGAAAAGAAGTAAGAATGAAAGGGGAATAGTACTTCCAGATCTCAAACTGTATTATGAAAAAGCATATATCATCTGGTTTTGGTTAAAACATAGAGAAATACTAATGTAATGAACAGACTAGACAAGGAAGAATCAAAGACAATAGAACTCAATAACTCAGTGTTTGAAAAAATAGAAAAATAAAAATTACCTAGGAAAAAAACTTTATTTGATACAAATTGCTGGGAAAACTGGAAAGCAATCTGGTAAAAATTAGACTTAGATCAATTTAATATTAAAGATCAAATTATAAAAAAAAGAAGAGAAACAAATGATATACCTCTCATAGCTATGGAGATATATTTTTATTTATTTATTTTTTCTTTTTTTTTATTTTTATTTTTTTATAAATTTTTTTATTTAATAATTACATTATATTTACACTCATTTCTGTTCTGATTTTTTTTTCCCCTCCCTCCCTCCACCCCCTCCCCTAGATGGCAAGCAGTCCTTTATATGTTGGATATGTTGCAGTATATCCTAGATACAATATATGTTTGCAGAACCGAACAGTTCTCTTGTTGCGTAGGGAGAATTGGATTCAGAAGGTATAAATAATCCGGGAAGAGAAACAAAAATGCAGATAGTTCACATTCGTTTCCCAGTGTTCTTTCTTTGGGTGTAGCTGCTTTTGTCCGTCATTTATCAATTGAAACTCAGGTCTCTTTGTCAAAGAAATCCACTTCCATCAAAATATGTCCTCATACAATATCGTTGTCGAAGTGTATAATGATCTCCTGGTTCTGCTCATTTCACTTAGCATCAGTTCATGTAGGTCTTTCCAAGCCTCTCTGTATTCATCCTGCTGGTCATTTCTTACAGAACAATAATATTCCATAACATTCATATACCACAATTTACCCAGCCATTCTCCAATTGATGGGCATCCATTCATTTTCCAGTTTCTAGCCACTACAAACAGGGCTGCTACAAACATTTTGGCACATACAGGTCCCTTTCCCTTCTTTAGTATTTCTTTGGGATATAAGCCCAATAGAAACACTGCTGGATCAAAGGATATGCACATTTTGATAATTTTTTGGGCATAATTCCAGATTGCTCTCCAGAATGGTTGGATTCGTTCACAACTCCACCAACAATGCATTAGTGTCCCAGTTTTCCCGCATCCCCTCCAACATTCATCATTATTTTTTCCTGTCATCTTAGCCAATCTGACAGGTGTGTAGTGGTATCTCAGAGTTGTCTTAATTTGCATTTCTCTGATCAATAATGATTTGGAACACTCTTTCATATGAGTGGTAATAGTTTCAATCTCATCCTCTGAAAATTGTCTGTTCATATCCTTTGACCATTTATCAATTGGAGAATGGCTTGATTTCTTATAAATTTGAGTCAGTTCTCTATATATTTTGGAAATGAGGCCTTGAGATATATTTTTAACTAGATAAGAGATAGAGCCAATTACAAATGATAAAATAGATAATTTTTATTACATGAAATGGAAAAGTTTCTATAGAAATAAAATTAATATACCAAGGATAAGAAAAAATGATAAAATGAGAAAAAAACAGTAACAAACTTCTTGGATAACAGTTCTATATCCAAGATATTTAAATAATTAATAAATATATTTAACAATGACAGCTATTCCTTAATAGATAAGGGATCAAAGGCAATGAAGTTTATGAAACAAGAATTACAAATCATTCATAACTGCATGAAAGAATATTCCAAATCACTAATAATAAGAGAAATAGATAATAACAAAAAAAACCCCAACCTTGAACTTTCACCCCCTTTTATAAATTGATAAAAAATGATAGTAGTCAATATTGGAGGAATTATGAAATGATAGGAATTTTAATTCATCATTAGTGGAGCTATGAAAAGATACAATCATTTTCAGAACCATTTTGGAATTATGCAAGTAAGGGGACTAAAATGTCCATACTCTTGAACCAGAGACTTAATTATTGGATTAATATCCCAAGGAAGCATTCTATAAGAAGAAAATTTCCATATATTCAGAACTATTTAGAATAACACTTTTTATGATAGCTAAGAATTGGAAACAAAGGAAATGCCTATCAGTTGGAGAATAAGTAAGTAAATTGTGGTATGTTTTAATACCACATTGTGGAATTCTTGTTCTTCTTTAAAACAATATAATGGTTCTTTCTGGGAGAAAGCAGGTTTCTCAGGGAGGTTTTCTGGAGGCAGCCTTAGTTTTGGTTAAGAGTAATAATCACCCAAGATGGCAGAGAGGAGGCACACAGATAAAGAGCAGACTCTAAATCCTGAGGAGACTAAAAACAGACAGTCTCTAGGTGAATCCCCAAAGGAGGAGATCATCTGTTCCTCAGCACAGATGAATCTCATAGAAGAAATTAAAAAGACTCTCACAATGGAGCTAGAAGAAAAATGGGAAAAGGAGAGGGAGGCTTGGCAAAAGAGTCTGGAGAAGTCATCCCACTCATTTAAAGAGAGAGTGGATAAAGAAATCAAATCCTTGAAAAATAGGATTAGTGAACTGGAAACAGAAAACAGCTCTCTAAAAAACAAAATTGGCGAAATGGAAAAAAATTCCATAGAACAAAAGAACTCAATTGGACAATTAGAAAAAGATTTTAAAAAAGTGAGTGAAGAAAATACTTCACTAAAAATCAGGGTCGAACAAATGGAGTTGAATGACTCGAGGAGACAAAAAGAATCAGTCAAGCAAATCTAAAAAAATCAAACAATGGAAAAGAATGTGAAATACCTTCTGGGGAAGACAACAGACCTGGAAAACAGATCCAGGAGAGACAACCTGAGAATCATCGGACTCCCAGAAAAGCATGATGAAAAAAAGAGCCTGGACACTATTTTCCAGGAAATTATCAAAGAGAACTGCCCAGAAGTCATAGAAACAGAGGGCAAAATAGACATTGAAAGAATTCATCGATCTCCTACTGAAAGGGATCCTAAAAATCAAAACACCAAGAAATATAGTGGCCAAATGCCAGAACCCTCAGATGAAGGAAAAAATACTGCAAGCGGCTAGAAAAACCCAATTCAAGTATCGAGGAGCCACAGTAAGGATCACCCAGGATCTAGCAGCATCCACATTAAAGGATCGAAGGGCCTGGAACATGATATTCTGAAAGGCTAAGGAACTTGGTATGTAACCAAACATAACTTACCCAGCTAGAATGAGCATCTTTTTCCAGGGAAGAAGATGGACATTCAACGAAGTAAGCGAATTTCACCTATTTTTGATGAAAAAGCCAGAACTTAACAAAAAGTTTGATCTACAAATACAGAACCCAAGAGAAATCTAAAAAGGTAAAGATTAATCTTGGGAACTATACTTCGGCTATAAAGATATATAAAGAATACATGTATACCTTGTACTAGAAACTAGATGAGGAAAGGACATTGTACCAGAAAAAGGGGAAAGTGGGGATACTACATCTCATGAAGAGGCAAAGGAAACCTATTATATCTGAGAGAAAGAATGGAGGGGGATGAATATAGTAGGTATCTTACTGCCTTCAGAATTAGCTTTAAGAGAAAAATTTTAGACATATTCAATTTATGGTGAAACTTCTCCCACCTCATTGAAAAGTGAGAAGGGAAGGAATAAGCTAAGTGGAAGGGAATACAGAAACTGGGAGGGAAAGAGGTAAGATAGGGGGAGAAACTCTAAGGCGGGGGGGGAGGGATACTAAAAAGGGAGGGCTGTGAGAAGCAAGTGGTGCTCACAAGCTTAATATTGGGAAGGGAGTAAGGGGGAAAGAAGGGAGAAAAGCATAAACCAGGGTTAACAAGATGGCAAGTAATACAGAATTGGTCATTTTAACCATAAATGTGAACGGGGTAAACTCCTCTATAAAGAGGAAGTAGTTAGCAGAATGGATTAAAAGCCAGAATCCTACAATATGTTGTTCACAGGAAACACATCTGAAGCAGGGAGATACATGCAGGATAAAGGTAAAAGGTTGGAGCAAAATCTACTATGCTTCAGGTGAAGTCAAAAAAGCAGGGGTAGCCATTCTGATCTCAGATCAAGCTAAAGCAAAAATTGATCTAATTAAAAGAGATAAGGAAGGGCACTATATCTTGCTAAAGGGTAGCATGGATAATGAAGCAATATCAATATTAAACATATATGCACCAAGTAGTGTAGCATCTAAATTCTTAAAAGAGAAATTAAGAGAGCTGCAAGAAGAAATAGACAGCAAAACTATAATGGTGGGAGATCTCAACCTTGCACTCTCAGAATTAGATAAATCAAACCACAAAATAAATAAGAAAGAAGTCAAAGAGGTAAATAGAATACTAGAAAAATTAGATATGATAGATCCCTGGAGAAAATGTAATGGAGACAGAAAGGAGTACACTTTCTTTTCAGCAGTTCATGGAACCTATACAAAAATTGACCATATATTAGGACATAAAAACCTCAAACTGAAATGCAGTAAGGCAGAAATAGTAAATGCATCCTTTTCAGACCACAATGCAATGAAAATTACATTCAACAAAAAGCCAGGGGAAAGTAGACCAAAAAATAATTGGAAACTAAATAATCTCATACTAAAGAATGATTGGGTGAAACAGCAATCACAGACATAATTAATAACTTCACCCAAGAAAACGATAATAATGAGACATCATACCAAAATGTATGGGATGCAGCCAAAACGGTAATAAGGGGAAATTTCATATCTCTAGAGGCCTATTTGTATAAAATAGAGAAAGAGAAGGTCAATGAATTGGGCTTGCAACTAAAAATGCTAGAAAAGGAACAAATTAAAAACCCCCAGTCAAACACTAAACTTGAAATTCTAAAAATAAAAGGAGAGATCAATAAAATTGAAAGTAAAAAAACTATTGAATTAGTTGGTTCTATGAAAACTAAGAGTTGGTTCTATGAAAAAACCAACAACATAGACAAACCCTTAGTAAATCTGATTAAAAAAAAGAAAGAGGAAAATCAAATTGTTAGTCTTAAAAATGAAAAGGGAGAACTCGCCACTAACGAAGAGGAAATTAGAGCAATAATTAGGAGTTACTTTGCCTAACTTTATGCCAATAAATTCGACAACTTAAATGAAATAGAAGAATACCTCCAAAAATATAGCTTGCCTAAACTAACAGAGGAAGAAGTAAATATCCTAAACACTCCCATCTCAGAAAAAGAAATAGAACAAACTATCAATCCCTAAGAAAAAATCCCCAGGACCAGATGGAGTTACATGTGAATTCTACCAAACATTTAAAGAACAATTAACTCCAATGCTAAATAAACTATTTGAAAAAAATAGGGATTAAAGGAGTCCTACCAAACTCCCTTTATGACACAGACATGGTACTGATACCTAAACCAGGTAGGCTGAAAACAGAGAAAGAAAATTATAGACCAATCTCCCTAATGAATATTGATGCTAAAATCTTAAATAAAATATTAGCAAAAAGATTACAGAAAATCATCCCCAGGATAATACACTATGACCAAGTAGGATTTATACCAGGAATGCAGGGCTGGTTCAATATTAGGAAAACTATTAGCATAATTGACTATATCAATAACCAACCAAACAAAAACCATATGATCATCTCAATAGATGCAGAAAAAGCATTTGATAAAATCCAACATCTATTCCTAGTAAAAACACTTGAGAGCATAGGGATAAAAGGACTTTTCCTTAAAATAGTCAGGAGCATATATTTAAAACCTTCAGTAAGCATCATATGCAATGGGGAAAAACTGGAACCTTTCCCAGTAAGACCTGGAGTGAAGCAAGGTTGCCCACTATCACCATTATTATTCAATATTGTATTAGAAACACTAGCCTCTGCAATAAGAGTTGAGAAAGAGATTAAAGGATTTAGAGTAGGCAATGAGGAAACCAAACTATCACTCTTTGCAGATGATATGATGGTATACCTAGAGAACCCCAGAGATTCTACTAAAAAGCTATTAGAAATAATTCATAATTTTAGCAAAGTAGCAGGATACAAAATAAATCCCCATAAATCCTCAGCATTTTTATACACCACCAACAAAATCCAACAGCAAGAAATACAAAGAGAAATTCCATTCAAAATAACTGTTGATAGCATAAAATATTTGGGAATCTACCTACCAAAGGAAAGTCAGGAATTATATGAGCAAAATTATAAAAAAGTCTCCACACAAATAAAATCAGACGTAAATAATTGGAAAAATATTAAGTGCTCTTGGATTGGCCGAGCGAACATAATAAAGATGACAATACTCCCTAAACTAATCTATTTATTTAGTGCTATACCAATCAGACTTCCAAGAAAATATTTTAATGATCTAGAAAAAATAACAACAAAATTCATATGGAACAATAAAAAGTCAAGAATCTCAAGGGAATTAATGAAAAAAAAATCAAATGAAGGTGGCCTAGCTGTACCTGATCTAAAATTATATTATAAAGCAGCAGTCACCAAAACCATTTGGTATTGGCTAAGAAATAGATTAGTGGATCAGTGGAAAAGGTTAGGTTCACAAGACAGAATAGTCAACTATAGCAATCTAGTGTTTGACAAACCCAAAGATCCTAACTTTTGGGATAAGAATTCATTATTTGATAAAAACTGCTGAGATAACTGGAAATTAGTATGGCAGAAATTAGGCATGGACCCACACTTAACACCATATACCAAGATAAGATCAAAATGGGTCCGCGACCTAGGCATAAAGAACGAGATTATAAATAAATTAGAGGAACACAGGATAGTTTATCTCTCTGACTTGTGGAGGAGAAAGAAATTTGTGACCAAAGATGAACTAGAGACCATTACTGATCACAAAATAGAAAATTTTGATTACTTCAAATTAAAAAGCCTTTGTACAAACAGAACTAATGCAAACAAGATTAGAAGGGAAGCAACAAACTGGGAAAACATCTTCACAGTTAAAGGTTCTGATAAAGGCCTCATTTCCAAAATATATAGAGAACTGACTCAAATTTATAAGAAATCAAGCCATTCTCCAATTGATAAATGGTCAAAGGATATGAACAGACAATTTTCAGATGATGAAATTGAAACTATTACCACTCATATGAAAGAGTGTACCAAATCATTATTGATCAGAGAAATGCAAATTAAGACAACTCTGAGATACCACTACACACCTGTCAGATTGGCTAAGATGACAGGAAAAAATAATGATGAATGTTGGAGGGGATGCGGGAAAACTGGGACACTGATGCATTGTTGGTGGAGTTGTGAACGAATCCAACCATTCTGGAGAGCAATCTGGAATTATGCCCAAAAAGTTATCAAATTGTGCATACCCTTTGACCCAGCAGTGTTTCTATTGGGCTTATATCTCAAAGAAATACTAAAGAAGGGAAAGGGACCTGTATGTGCCAAAATGTTTGTAGCAGCCCTATTTGTAGTGGCTAGAAACTGGAAAATGAATGGATGCCCATCAATTGGAGAATGGCTGGGTAAATTGTGGTATATGAATGTTATGGAATATTATTGTTCTGTAAGAAATGACCAGCAGGATGAATACAGAGAGGACTGGCGAGACTTACATGAACTGATGCTAAGTAAAATGAGCAGAACTAGGAGATAATTATACACTTCAACAATGATATTGTATGAGGACATATTTTGATGGAAGTAGATTTCTTTGACAAAGAAACCTGAGTTTCAATTGATAAATGACCGACAGAAGCAGCTACACCCAAAGAAAGAACACTGGGAAACGAATGTGAACTATCTGCATTTTTGTTTTTCTTCCCGGGTTATTTATACCTTCTGAATCCAATTCTCCCTGTGCAACAAGAGAACTGTTTGGTTCTGCAAACATATATTGTATCTAGGATATACTGCAACATATCCAACATATATAGGACTGCTTGCCATCTAGGGGAGGGGGTGGAGGGAGGGAGGGGAAAAATCGGAACAGAAATGAGTGCAAGGGATAATGTTGTAAAAAAACTACCCTGGCATGGATTCTGTCAATATAAAGTAATTATTAAATAAAAATTAAAAAAAAAAACAATATTGTATTAGAAACATTAGCCTCTGCAATAAGAGTTGAGAAAGAGATTAAAGGATTTAGAGTAGGCAATGAGGAAACCAAACTATCACTCTTTGAAGATGATATGATGGTATACCTAGAGAACCCCAGAGATTCTACTAAAAAGCTATTAGAAATAATTCATAATTTTAGCAAAGTAGCAGGATACAAAATAAATCCCCATAAATCCTCAGCATTTTTATACACCACCAACAAAATCCAACAGCAAGAGATACAAAGAGAAATTCCATTCAAAATAACTGTGGATAGCATAAAATATTTGGGAATCTACCTACCAAAGGAAAGTCAGGAATTATATGAGCAAAATTACAAAAAAGTTTCCACACAAATAAAATCAGACGTAAATAATTGGAAAAATATTAAGTGCTCTTGGATAGGCCGAGCGAATATAATAAAGATCACACTACTCCCTAAACTAATCTATTTATTTAGTGCTATACCAATCAGACTTCCAAGAAAATATTTTAATGATCTAGAAAAAATAACAACAAAATTCATATGGAACAATAAAAAGTCGAGAATTTCAAGGGAATTAATGAAAAAAAAAATCAAACAAAGGTGGTCTAGCTGTACCTGATCTAAAATTATATTATAAAGCAGCAATCACCAAAACCATTTGGTATTGGCTAAGAAATAGATTAGTGGATCAGTGGAAAAGGTTAGGTTCACATGACAGAGTAATCAACTATAGCAATCTAGTGTTTGACAAACCCAAAGATCCTAACTTTTGGGATAAGAATTCATTATTTGATAAAAACTGCTGGGATAATTGGAAATTAGTATGGCAGAAGTTAGGCAAGGACCCACACTTAACACCATATACCAAGATAAGATCAAAATGGGTCCATGACCTAGGCATAAAGAATGAGACTATAAATAAATTAGAGGAACATAGGATAGTCTATCTCTCAAACTTGTGGAGGAGAAAGAAATTTGTGACCAAAGATAAACTAGAGACCATCACTGATCACAAAATAGAAAATTTTGATTATATCAAATTAAAAAGCCTTTGTACAAACAGAACTAATGCAAACAAGATTAGAAGGGAAGCAACAAACTGGGAAAACATCTTTACAATTAAAGGTTCTGATAAAGGCCTCATTTCCAAAATATATAGAGAACTGACTCAAATTTATAAGAAATCAAGCCATTCTCCAATTGATAAATGGTCAAAGGATATGAACAGACAATTTTCAGATGATGAAATTGAAACTATTACCACTCATATGAAAGTGTTCCAAATCATTATTGATCAGAGAAATGCAAATTAAGATAACTCTGAGATACCACTACACACCTGTCAGATTGGCTAAGATGACAGGAAAAAATAATGATGAATTTTTGAAGGGATGCGGGAAAACTGGGACACTGATGCATTGTTGGTGGAGTTGTGAAGGAATCCAACCATTCTGGAGAGCAATCTGGAATTGTGCCCAAAAAGTTATCAAAATGTGCATACCCTTTGATCCAGCAGTGCTATTACTGGGCTTATACCCAAAAGAGATACTAAAGAAGGGAAAGGCACCTGTATGTGCCAAAATGTTTGTGGCAGCCCTGTTTGTAGTGGCTAGAAACTGGAAAATGAATGGATGCCCATCAATTGGAGAATGGCTGGGTAAATTGTGGTATATGAATGTTATGGAATATTATTGTTCTGTAAGAAATGACCAGCAGGATGAATACAGAGAGGACTGGCGAGACTTACATGAACTGATGCTAAGTGAAATGAGCAAAACCAGGAGATCATTATACACTTCGATAACGATATTCTATGAGGATATATTCTGATGGAAATGGATTTTTTTTGACAAAAAGAACTGAGTTTCAATGGATAAATGATGGACAGAAGCAGCTACACCCAAAGAAAGAACACTGGGAAACGAATATGAACTATTTGCATTTTTGATTTTCTTCCCGAGTTATTTTTACCTTCTGAATCCAATTCTCCCTGTGCAACAAGAGAACTGTTCAGTTTTGCAAACATATATTGTATCTAGAATATACTGCAACATATCTAACATATATAGGACTGCTTGCCATCTAGGGGAGGGGGTGGAGGGAGGGAGGGGAAAAATTGAAACAGAAGCGAGTGCAAGGGATAATGTTGTAAAAAATTACCCTGGCATGGATTCTGTCAATATAAAGTTATTTTTAAATAAAATAAAAATTAAAAGAGTAATAATCACCCAAAATGCAACCAGGTGATAAAAGTTCAAACATTTATTTTCTCCTTCCAAAATGGCCTGATTAGTTGAGGCCTATCTCTCTGCTTGGTTCCAAGAGCTCTTGCAGATTGTCCTTTGCTTCTGCCTCTGCTTTCTTTAGCCTCCAGCCAGCCAAGTGGAAAATGAAATGAATCTCTCTTGCCTCAGAGAAAGGGCTTGTGGGCTTCCTCCCAGTGTGCTCCTCTCCAACCCCAGTCAATGTTCCGAAGTAACTCTCTCTAACCTGAAGTAACTAACTTCCGAGAGAGGGCTTCTGGCTGAACTCACTTGACGTTCCCCTCTCAATCTAATTCAGCTGAACTCTTTCGACTGGCCTCTGTCTGCTTCTTATATCTGAGAGAGTGGGATTGTGGGATATCTCCCAGAGTGCTCTGTGGCCCTAAGAGCCTCAAGGGAGGTGTGAATTCGGATATCTCATACTAAACCCTGAAATCTCCCAAACAGGTGAACTCCAATGAGTAAAGGTGTGAACATAAGCATTGTATCAATTAGTTCTACTTAGTACCTTGTTTCAGGTTCTGGCCCAAAACATCTCCTTGTAAGATCAGATCAATGATACTGAACCATGCTAAATTAGATAATTATTGGCTCTATCAACTCTAATGACTTAACAGTTTGTAAAGATTCCAACACTACATATATTATGTAATAGATGGTTACTGTGCTGTAAACAATACTTTGCTGTAAACAATACTGATGAATACTGAGAAGCATGGAAAGATCTATATGAATAGAATCAGAGTGAAGTAAACAGTCAAGAAAAGTATACATAGTAACACAGCAAGGTAAATGGAAAGAAAATTATACACAAAAATATTAATGTGAAATGTAACAAAATTATAAAGATCAAGCATGATTTGAATGAAGGGATATAAGAAGATACACCTTCCTCCCCCAACTTATCCCTTCATGAAAGTGGGAGATACATTGGTTATATATTGCACAGATTTTTTGGACTTTTCAAGATATCGATAAGTTGTACTACTTTTTTTTCCATTTTGTTTTTTGTTTTTAAAAAATACTATTTTGGGGCTCTGAATATTAAAGATAATTCTGAAGATGTAGAAAAAGAAAATCTCAATTTTTAAACATTTTTTTTTAAACAATTGGAGTTGACCATAGCTCCTTATCCTGTCCAACTGTCTCATATACTACTGACTATGTTGTTTGTGAAATTTCAGAATTAAATTGCCAGTTGTCTTTATGTTTCTGCTATTTGGGCTCTGCTATCTCCAAGTAGGAAAACAGCCACAAGCTGCCTCAGCATGGAGGATTTAATTCAGCATTTAATGATGTTTTCAGGTGGCATGCAGAGCAGGAGGCCTGACAAAATACAGAAAAAGAAAATAAGAAAACAGAGGGAATCTGAGTGATTGTATGGCGATTGAAAGAAGGTTAATGATGAATATGGGTTAGATTCTAAGTTTTAAAAGAAAATGGCATCAAACTTGAGAGAGCAAACACTCTAATCATCACCAGAAGTCACAGAATACTAAAACTCTCAGGGCCCAAGTTGATCATCCAATTCAGCCTCTTAACTTTATAGGCTGAATCAAAGAAAAGTGACTTAGCTCATGAACACCCAGCAATAAATAGCTGAGCTCTGAGAAGCAGTTGATACCCTTAGAAGAATTGGGTTTTCCCCTACCCCTTTCTCTAGGGAGCTTAACTTCAATTTCAGAGACAAATTTGTGCTGGGATAGATGTAATGGCCAGACAGAAATGAATCCTAGAATCTTCATGGTTGAAGGGACTCCAGAAATCATCTAGTACCACTTATCCTTGAAATAAATATTTTTCTACAATATCTCAGACAGTTGATTATCTAGATTCAACTTCCTAACTATTGAGATAGCCTGTTTCCCTTATGGAGAGCTTTAAGCCAGGTCTTTGGCATCTTGAGTCTGTCAAAGTGAAGATTGAGGGAAAGCATGCTGTTAGGTCACAAAGAGCATAGAATTGAGAATCAGGAGTTTTTGTTTCTAATTCTAGTTCTGCCATTGATTTTGCTGTGAAATCTTAAAAGAGTTAAATTTCTTTCCTTCCTTCCCTTCTCTCTTACTCCTTCCATACCGTTCTCCTCCTCCCTCCCTCCCACCCCCCCCCCCCGGTCGTCTTCTTCTTCTTTCTTCTTTCTTCTTTCTTCTTCCTTCTTCCTTCTTCCTTCTTCCTTCTTTCTCCTTCTTCCTTCCTCCTTCCTCCTTCCTTCTTCCTCCTTCCTCCTTCCTCCTTTCTCCTTCCTCCTTCCTCCTTCTTCCTTCTTCTTCTCTCTCTCTCTCTCTTTTCTCTCTGTATGTTTCTGTCTCTGTTTCTCCTTCCTTCCTCCTTCCTCCTCCTCCTCCTCCTCCTCCTCCTCCTCCTCCTCCTCCTCCTCCTCCTCCTCCTCCTCCTCCTCCTCCTCCTCCTTCTCCTCCTCCTCCTCCTCTCCTCCTCCTCCTCCTCCTCCTCCTCTCCTCCTCCTCCTCCTCCTCCTCCTCCTCCTCCTCCTCCTCCTCCTCCTCCTCCTCCTCCTCCTCCTCCTCCTCCTCCTCTTCTTCTTCTTCTTCTTCTTCTTCTTCTTCTCTCTCTCTCTCTCTCTTCTCTCTCTCTCTCTTTTCTCTCTGTATGTTTCTGTCTCTGTTTCTCTCCTTTTTTCTTTGTCTCCCCTTTCCTCCTGCTTCCTCCTCTCTCTCTCCCTTTTCCTCTCCCTCTCTTCTCTTTCCCTTCCTTTCTCTCTTTCAAATGCTATCTAAATATTTTTCTATCTGTCTGTCTAACTAACATACACTCTCTTTCTCTGTATCTCTCTCTCTCTCTCTCTCTCTCTCTCTCTCTCTCTCTCTCTCTCTCTCTGTGTGTGTGTGTGTGTGTGTGTGTGTGTGTGTGTGTGTGCATATTAGAGGCTGGACCACCTCCTGTGGAACTGAGCATGTATTGTGGTCCTTTATGTTCTAATTCAATACCATTGCATCCAGATCATTCTATATTTAGCCACTAGACCTAAAAGGTTCTGGAGGAGAAGATGAAGCTGGTGATTTGCATTCTCTCCCTCACTTAAATCTAATTTGCTTGCATGTCATGGCATCACCTTTCCGCTGTCATGGTTGTCTTTAAGAATGAAAGACAAACAACCACAACAGCAATCCCTAAATCATGCAAATATATGTATGTATGTATGCATATTTATGTTTGTGAACCACAGAATAGGAGTTCCACTCTCCACAAGAGACTCCAATCTGGACTCACATAGACTGAATTCAATCAGTTGCAGATTTTCATCAGTCATAGGAATTTCCAATTTGGGAAGTTCTTTTTCTATATATGAAATACCCTCCATACCTGCACACATAAAACACATAAATGTGTACACATACACATTTATGTTAACTCCTCTTTATATGTTGTCTTACCCTATTCAAATGTAAATTCTTTGAAGGTAGGAGAATATCTTACTTGTTTTTCTTCCTGATCCCAGAAGTCACATATCCTAAATCTAGCCCCTTTCTAGAATCCCAAGGAAGAGAATGCTAGAACAAAATTGTTTTCCTTCATTTTTTCTCATAGCCCACCAAATAAACAGCTCCATCTGATTCTATGACCCATTTTCTCTCCTCTACTTCTATCATTAATAACTGCTAATCAAGAGTTGCAGAATCATCTCAACTAGTGTCTTCCAGCAATGAGGCAGAACCCTCTGCCTCTACCACACCAAAGGGACCATAGTGAATGATCAGCTCTGTGGGACTTTGTTCAGTCTTGCAGATCATGGATTCAACCCATTTGCTACTATTACATATATTACTGCATATATACAAATGAGTGGGGAAAAAAACCCATACTTATTAAGCATTTTTTTTTTTTGTGCCAAATTGAAGCAGCTAGGTGGCACAGTGGATAGAGCTCCTCACCTGGAGTCATGAAGACCTGAGTTCAAATGTAGTCTCAGACATGTGTAACGCTAGGCAAGCCACTTAATTCTGTTTTCTTCAGTTTACTGCTCTGTAAAATAAACTACAGAAGGAAATGGCAAACCACTCCAGTGTCTTTGCCGAGAAAACCCCAAATGGGGGCAGTTAGGTGGTACAGTGGATAGAGCACCAGTCCTGAAGTCAGGAGGACCTGCATTCAAATCTGGTCTCAGACACTTAACTGTTCCTAGTTGTGTGATCTTAGGCCAGTCACTTAACACCAATTGCCTCAGCAAAAACCCCCCACAACAACAACAAAAAAACACCCTCCAAATGGAGTTAAAAGAAATCAGACATGACTAAAATGACTGAAGAGCAATGTTCCAGATTAAATGTGATAAATGGTAGGCAAACAAAAGCAAATAAGCTATTCCCCTCCCTTCAAAAAATTTACATTTGAGAAGGGCAGGACAACATATAAAGGGGATTAGCATAGATGTGTGTATGTACACATTTGTGTGTTTTTTGTGTGTAGATATGGGGTGTATGTTATATATTTCTTGGTGTAGAGAACTTCCCAAATGTCCCAAACCACCCATGAAAATCTGCAACTCATTTATAATTTATAATGTAGAAATTTGCCTGGAGCCCCGAGAAGTAAATTGGATTGTCCATAGTCACGAATAATATGTGTCAGAGTCAGGACTTGAATCTGAGTCTCATTCACTCTAAGATTGGTACTTCTGTTTATTACCACAATCTCCTAATAATAATAATTGCTCAAAATTGTATTGTTTTTAAGGTCACAAAGCATAATAATAATAATTGCTCAAAATTGTATAATTTTTAAGGTTACAAAAGGTTTTCCTTATCTATAAAAATGATAGTGCTAAATAATCAGATGGACTAAATAGCTTGTTTCATCTTTAAATATATTCATTGTCTATTGGCTCCTCTTCTTTGGCATCTCTGCAAATCTATTATTTTTGTAGTGACAATTAGATGATACAATGCTAGGTTCAGAAGTTGGAGGATTTGAGTTCACATGTTGTTTTGCCAGTTTCCTTTTATTGTTCTACCTCAGTTTCCCTAAATTGTCCTGCCTGTTTACCTGATTTTTCTGCCTCATTTCCTTGAATTGTTCTGCCTCAATCCCCCTGGTTGCAAAGTCCCTTCCTGACCATTAGGATTGATATAATTTAGGATTGGCTACTCTAAGGTTATAAACAGTAAATGTTAAATCTCAGATAAGGGGAAGTTCAGACATCCTGGCTTCTGAGTCCTCATAAGTTATCAGAATTTATAGTCCTACCTCCAACCTGTCAGAACTGAATTGATACCACCAAATTGATACTTCCCAGTGTTTGGACTCCATCACTTGTCTTTGTCTCCTCTGATCACTAGGAGCCATATAAAAATCACTGGAATCTCACATTTGATACTGAATTCTTTAAGATGAAAGTCCAATTCAGCTCAGGGGGAATAATGGATTTTGATCTGTCCCCCAGAAAATCTCTTCCTCTCAGAAACCCAAATAAAATATTAAAAACTCTCTAATCTCTATCTTGCCTCAGTTTCTCCAGCATTACAATGTGGCCTTGCTAACTGTATGACCCCAGGTAAGTCATTTGAACTAAAAGTTTTCTTAGATTGCCAAACTGGAAGGGACTTTACGTTATCTTGAAAGGCAGCATTATAATAATCTAATGTCTACTGCTCTAAGAGTGGAGAATTGGTTTGGAGTCCTGCTTATAATTCTGGGAACCTAGGCAAATTACTTAAGCTTTCTTAGTTTCAGTTTTTTTTTTTTTCAGATATAAAACATGAATAATTTTCCCTCAGGCAAAGACAGCATGACAAAACTGATGAACAGATGGCCTAGAATACCTGGTCCAGATTCAGGTCTGCATTTGATCGAGAGATTTACTATAATGGGATTTTGTTGAAATCACATATGAAACCACAGTTCTACTTAGTACTGTATCACTCTTCCTACCACTTTCCAAAAGCAAAATCAAAACAACCTCCTTCCCCCCCATGTGGTGTGTTCTTCTTTTTCTAAAATATGATGGTTCTCTGGGAGGAGGTTTCTTGGGGGGCTTCTGGAGGCAGTCTTAGTTTCTGTTCAGAGTAATAATCACCTCAAATGCAGCCAGGAGTTAAAAGTTCAGTTCTTTATTGTCTCTTCCAAAATAGCCTGGTTAGTTTTCTTAGAGGCCTCTCTCCTTCCTTGGTCCCAAGAGTTCTTGCAGCTTGTCTTTTAGCTCTTTCAGCTTCTGCCTCTAGTTCAACTCCAACTCCTGGCTTCTCAATATCCTCAACTGACTCCCCCACTTCTCAATCTCTTCAAGTCTCTTGACTTAAGCTCTAAGAGCTTCTTATATGTGATCTCTTAAAGCTGTGAACCCAAAGGTTGACTTCTCCTCTGAGAGAGTGGGATTGTGGGTTTCTGACTTGTGAATCTCCCAAACTTGTGAACTCTAATGTGTGAGCTAATGTGTGAACTCTCAAAGGTGTAAACTTAAGCATTGTTTCTATCAATTCCAATGAATTATCACCTTGTTTCAAGTTCTGGCCCCTAACACCTCCATGACCCCCCCATCCTCCCCCTTCTTGAAAAAAATAGCATCTATTTTACAGAGCTGCTGTGAGGCTCAAATGAAGTATGGTGTATTTTATTTTATTTTATTTTTGCTGAGGCAATTGGGGTTAAGTGATTTGCCAAGGGTCACACTGCTAAGAAATGTTAAGTGTTAAGTCTCAAATCTGGGACCAGATTTGAACTGAAGTCCTCCTGACTTCAGGGCTGGTGCTCTATCCACTGCACTACTTAGCTGATCCGTATTTTAAATACCTTATAGACCTTAAAGTATCCAAACTGATCCATGGTGTCATCAATGTAAGTAGCTCACCATCCCAACCACCCCATATTATAACAAACAGCCATAATTATTAAAATCTTTCCAAAAAAGTCTTAATAGAGGAGTCACTTAATGTACTAACCAACCTTCTCTATGAAGGACTTTTGCAATAAAATTGAGAACCAGAGGACTAAGAACTAGACAGTATATAGGTATTTCAATGAAGGTGAGGTGCTTTTGATTTCCCACTGGCTTTGAATGGTGACAAAATTCTATCCCCATTTTTTTTCTCAGAGCCAGAGGAGAGAATTGAAGGTCATACAAATTTAGCTTGTGACTTGACTTATGCTACATATTTAATTTTATCCTTCGGAACTCTATAGTAATCTAGAGGGATGTTTGAATAATTTATTTCTCAATAATAAACTTACAACCTTCAATTAATTAATTAAGTAATTAGCTTGAAACCTGACTATAGTTTGTAATTGAAAAAAATTATAAAAGCTTCAGCTATAGGTAAAGTGAGGACCAGGTCTCTATATCAGAGAAATGAACAACAGCTATGGACAACACACAATACATCTGTGGTGGGACAATTTAGGGATAGTCTTACAAAGAGCCATTGTGGGCCCAAATTAGGAAACATTTTGGGAAAAGAATAATGAACCCGTAGGGAATAACCATGGAACAATTGGATCACCCATGAAGAAATTCCACTATAGAATGGGCAGGTATCTGAGTTTTAAAAGAGGAATATGTTGATAGAACTAAGATATTGAACATTGGTCTTATTACCTCCCGACAAATAGAGGGAGAAAAAGTGGAAACAATGTCAGATATTATATTCTTGAGCTCAAAGATCACTGTTGACAGCTGTCATGCAATCAAAAGAGACTTGCTTCTTGGAAGAAAAGCTATGGGATATCTCGACAGCATGCTAAAAAATAGAGACATCACTTTGCTAACAAAGGTCCATATAATGAAAGCTATGGTTTTTAATCGAAGCAATGTATAACTGTGAAAGTTAAATTATAAGGAAACAAGTGTTACACAATCAACTCTTTTAAATTGTAGTGCTTGGAGAAGATTTTTAAGAGTCACTTGGATAGTAAGGAGATCAACTCAGTCAAAACTTAAAGAAATTAATTCAAGTTATTACTCAGAAGATCAAATACTAATTCTGAATCTTAAATACTTTGACCACATAATAAGATGATAGGACTCATTGGAAAAGACCCTCTTGTTGGGAAAGATTGAAAGCAAAAGGAAAAGAGGTTAGTAGAGGATGAAATGACTAGATAGTGTTGGGATATGGGAGCCACCTGCTGGCTGCTGGAAGTCTAACTCAGACCTGTAGAAGGGATCTCTTCATGTGAGTGGATGATGATGATGATGATGATGATGATACAAGGAGACTGAGAGGCAGTTGCTTTGTCTGACTTCTCTCCTCTTCCCTCTGCCTCCAATTTATTTCATTCCCAGTGCACAAGCAACACTTATGTCAGTAAAGGCTGCTTTGCAACTCCTTCAGATGTTATGATCCACAGCTAAGGAGGCTCTTAGATAATTGACCTGCCCCTTCACTTAGGCATGATCCTTAACAATTCCTTGTTTTTTATTGTAGACACAATTACTTTCCCTCCACCTCATGGTCAGTAAGTTTGTGCATTTGCTGTAATCTAAGTCCACACACTGAAAAATGCAAGCAGCACTATCACCTCTGGATGGTTGTAGGGTGAAATACTATGGCAGGTGTTGATCTTGTGAGATATCATGGAGGCAGACTTTCAAATGGAGAAGAGGACTATAGTCAGAACAGGCATTTAAGTCTCTCCTCAGTCTCCTCGTTTGGCCCTTTGATGTGTTGGCCTATTTAATTACTCTGACTAAAAAAGTCTTACTGATCTCTTCTCCCTTTCCTTGCCCGAGGGTGCTATTCAAGAAAAGCTCTGAAATGCTGCTGTTTCTTGTCCCATGTTCGAGCATGGATAGTATCATGGAAGTAATAAACATGAACTTGGACAGAATTCAAGAGATAAAGGAGAACAGAAAGACCTATTATGCTACAGTCCATGGGATCATGAAGAGTTGGACACAACTAAGCAATTGAACAATGTTACACATTGATAGAAAGCTTTAGGAGAAAAGCTTTTTGACTTGTGCAAGATCTGAGGGTCACATACCTTGACATCACACAGAAGAAATGTCAGTTTGGTGATATATTTGCTACATCTAGACAAAGAAATTCATATGCTGATAATTCAGAGACTAATAATAAAGAGGTTGTGCCACAAAGATTGATACACTTAATAGCAGCAATATTTGGGGATGTGCTTAAATACAATACACATCTAGGAGTTACAGACTTTGCTGCTTCTGAGTTACAAATAACATGACATTTTTACTTTGTTGATTCACATAGTATGTAGGATATAGAACAAATGAATCTCTGTAAAGTATTCTTATTGAGAAAGTCCACCTTCAACTAGTGTAGAACAAACCCATGGGTATGCCTAGAAATAATACAAAGTAACCATACTGAAGATGCAGGTACAAAGACAAGAACTATTATGGTTTGTAGATAATCTTTTGAAGAAGGGAGAAGGGCGTATTTACATAGTACCTATGTGTGCTAGACACTGCTCTAAGATATTATTATATGCCTGACTTTTGTCTGATGTAAACTATATGAAGCAGTGGAAGAGAGAAGTGCAAAGATCTTTAAATTGTACCTAAATTAAAAAAAAAAACAATCTTGTTATTATAACATAGTGCATCTCATTAAACCTATAGAAGTAAACAGAGTAGGCAGGAGAGGAGAAACTGGGTCTTAAAGGAAAAAAATATTCTTCTTTCATTCCTTCATAGTAGTACAAAGACCAGGTTCATTCTAGTTTCTGCCTATCCTT
Source organism: Antechinus flavipes (assembly GCF_016432865.1). Classification (NCBI taxonomy): domain Eukaryota; kingdom Metazoa; phylum Chordata; class Mammalia; order Dasyuromorphia; family Dasyuridae; genus Antechinus; species Antechinus flavipes. The sequence goes on from NC_067401.1 coordinate 173,505,624, forward strand.
CATAAATTTCAAATGACTATCATTTTAATTAAGGGAGGTGGAAGGAAGGGGAAACAAGTATTTATATCGTACTTACTATGTGTCAGATATCATGTAAAGGAATTTTTACAATCATCATCAAAGTTTTCTAAACTTTAAATGTCAATAATATCAGAAAAACAATTATTGTGAGTATCAGATGAGATGATGATTGTAAAAAGTCCTTTGCACAATACCTGAAGTCAGGTTTTTCTGACTTTAGGCCTGAAGTCAAATATGATCTCAAACACTTTTTGTGTTTGACCTGGTGTTTGACCATGGGCATGTCACTTAGCTTCAGTTTCCTTAACTTTAATAAATGTTGTTAATAACAGATAAAGTTGCTGTGAGTTTCAGATGAGGTGATGATTATAAAAAATCCTTTGCATAATATCTAACACAGAGTAGGTATATTATAAATGCTTATGTCAAGGAATTTGATTTTGGTTGATTCTCAGTACCAGAAAAATGGACAGATTAGTTGAGTCAGAATATCAGTAAGTGAACAGGTATACACAGCATGAGTGGAATGTGGGATGTGAAATGTAGGATGTGCCCAAGAAGCAATTTACAAAAGCTATCTTATTGACTCCTGGACATTTATGGAATGATTTAGGAAAATTCCTTTATCTGTAATAAAAGATCTCAATGATTTGTTTATCAATAAGATTACCACAAAGCCTACCATATTTGGCGTATCATATATAGAGGTGGTACAGAAAAGGGGAGAGATTTGAATATTTGTAGACTACTAAATTTTGAAAAAGAGGATTAATGTGGTCTAGGATAAGAACTCAGGATACTTTGGACTCTCTGTTAGCTAGCCAGTGGTTCTCAGTGTTGGATTTATGCAGTGGATACTATCAAATTAGGGTAGTTGGTAGATAGAGTAATTGAGCCTGGAGTCAGGAAGATCTGACCTTAAATATGGTCCCATACATTAATTAGCTATATGACTCCAGGTAAGTCACTTAAACCTGTTTGCTTCAGTTTTCTCATCTGTAAATTGAGCTGGAGAAGGAAATGGCAGCCACTTTGCCAAGAAAACCCCACATGAGGTCATGAAGAGTCAGATGCAACTGAAATGACTAAACAACAAAACTATTAGATTCTTTTGATAAAGGAAGAATAAGGAAAATATTGGTTTAGATTGCTTTTATTTGCCCAGTTTGAGCCTATGTTGCCATTTTTCAACACTTGAAGGAGAACATAGTTGGAGGAATGAACCACCTGGAATTGTTGATGTGCCTTGGTGGCTTCATCATTTTGGGGAAGAAAGAACTTGAGGGGAGACTTAAAAGTTTCAGATAAATTAGAGGAAGTTTTCAACAGCAACAATAATAACTAATAGATAACACTTACATAGTGCCAGCCACTATGCTGAGTGCTTTATAATTATTATCCAATTTAGTCCTTAGAACAACCCTGTCAGAGGTGCTATTATTATCCCATTTAACAGATGAGGGTCACACAGCTAGTAACTAAAGTATTTGGGGTAAGATTTGAACTCAGATCTTCCTGACTTCAGGCCCAGAGTTCTGCCAATTATGCCTCCTAGCTTCCTGATTTTGAAATGTTAAGTGAAAAATACTGAACAACTTCTATGAAGTATCTGTATAACATAGTATCCTGGAAACGTTTGAATTGATTCTGAGAATCACAGAATCCAAGAGTTGAAAAGAACCTCTAGGGCCATTTAATTTAACCTATGCACTGATCCTTATATGTCATCAATTCAAAACCCTTCTCTGTCCTTTTTTCTCCCCCGATTGTCCTCTATGCCTGGAATGTTCTCTCTCCTTCACTCCAACTACAGATGCTCCTCAGCTTTTTTTTAAGTCTCAATTAAAATCCTATCTCTTAGTAGAAGCCTTCCCAGGTAAGTGCTTAATAAATGGTTATTGGTTGATTGATTGATTGCTCCTGTTTTGCCACAAGTTAGAAGAATTTCTTAAGTGGCCATATCCAAAGAACTTTCTGGATGGTTAGGTGGTACAATGAAGTTCAAGTGAGTTCAGATGTGACCTTAGACATTGACTAGCTATTTGACTCCTAGACAAGTTACTTAACCCTGTTTGCCTCAGTTCCCTTATTTGTAAAATGAGTTGGAGAAGGAAATGGTGAACCATTTCAGTATTTTTGTCAAGAAAAAACAAAAAGGGGTCACAGTCGGACATTACCGGTAATGATTGAAAAACAACAAAGAGCTTTCAAGATATGAGAATTTGGCAACTTTTATCGGGAATTTGTTAAGAGCCATGCTGCTTATATTTTGAATCTTCCCTGATGTAGAGGGGCACATGACAATGCTTTGTTTATTTATTTATTTTTAAAATTTCCCCTTTCTGCCTTTTTTCTGTTCTATTTTTTTAATTTTGTATTTAATTCAATAAATAAAAATTTTAAAAAAATATGAAAATAAAAAGTCACAAAAGCAAAAAAAAAAAAAAAAAAAGAACTATGCTACTATTGCTAAATTTCTGAATGACCTCATACATGCATACATGATTGAAACTGATTTCAAAAAGAGTAGAACTGTTTTGAAATCATCAATGAAAACATTTGGAGATTGATAGATGGACAAGTATAAGCAAACTTTTACAACGTGGTCAATTGCTTTGCACAGATTTTGGTGTTAGTCTATGCACATCCAAACAAACTTGTACTACAATGTTGTGATATGGGAGCCACCTGCCAGTGGTTGCTGGAGGTCTAATTCAGACCTGTAGAATGAATCTCTTTATGTGAGAGGATGATGATGATACAAGGAGATCGAGAGTCAGTTGTAGTCTCTTCCCTCTTGCCTCCAATTTATTTCATTCCCAATCCACAAGGAACATCTGCGAAGACTGCTTTGCAACACCTTCAAGTTTATAATTCACAGCTGTGGAGGCTCTAGGAGAATTGACCTGCCCCTTCCCCTAGGCATGGGCCTTAATACAAGAAGAAGATGTCAGTTTGGAAGCCTCTATCAAGAAATTTGCTACCACATGTACATGCTAGAGTTTCTGCCTCTCAAGTGGGGCTATCACTAAAAAGTTTATTGTGTATATTGAACAAAATTACAAAAGGCTTAAAAGAACAATTTATTAGCTTATATTTTGGCCAGTTAGATATTGCTTGCCAGAGAAGGTAGCAGCACTAGTCAGCTATGAAGTGAGGATGCCAGTGCTGCCAGTGATCCCACACCTGGTACTAGGAAGTAGTTGGTACTACGAAGGTATATCCTTCTATGACTAAGAAATGAGTCAATAATAACCCTGGAGCTAGTAAGATTTTAACAGTTCCACTTTGGCAGTAGATATATTTAAAATGAGCATTTTTTAAAAAGTGCTACCAACATGACTAATGTGGAAATATGTTTAACACAGTTATACATGTTTAACTTAAAAAAAAAAAGAATGTGTAAAAAAAAAAAGGAAAAAATTGCCACCAATTAATATTTCATATTTAAAGACTCTAAGCACTAATAAACAATTGTAACTTGGACACATTGGCTTACTGTGGCTGGAAGAATACTTTATAAGCATAAATCAGAGCTTGACTGATCATTTCACCAATTATGCACAAGCTTACACAGTAAGAAGCCAAAGTGTTTCCTTGATTGCAAAAGTATTATGGCAAAAGTAGTCCTCATTTTTCTTCCTGTCAGGGTTTATCCTAACCAAGACAGAGACTTTGAGAGCATGCTACTCAAAGAAATTTACCTTTGAAATGAATCACTGAGTCTGTACTTTACTATGCTCAAGGAAACTGATAATCTTGACATTTCAGTCACACATTGCTGGACATGTTTGGAACACTAATACAGAACAAAAATCTCAGTGGTATCAAAATGTGCCATTTCTTTCCACTCTATCAGAAATTTGTACTGTAAACCATAGCATGCCATTTTTGATGTTTGGGTGAGAATCACATCTTTCTATAGATGTGCTTTGGAGTCTTAAATGAAGGGAAAAATGCAGATAAAACTAAAACATCTTTCATCTGACAGAACAGCTGAGAGAAATAATTTCAAGTCAAGAGGAATCCTTAAAAGAAATAAATAAGAATATGGCATGCAAAGTCATCACCTTGACTTTCAAGAGGAGATAGAAGCCCAATAAGAAATCTTTGTGACCTAGAAAAAATAACAATAAAGTTCAACAAAAGATCAAGAATTTCAAGGGAACTAATGGAAAAAAAAATCAAATGAAGGTGGCTTAGCTGTACCAGATCTAAAATTATATTATAAAGCAGCAGTTACCAAAATCGTTTGGTATTGGCTAAGAAATAGACTAGTTGATCAATGGAATAGGCTAGGTTCAAAGGACAAAACAGTCAGTAACTTTACTAATCTAGTCTTTGACAAACCCAAAAACCCCAGCTTTTGGGATAAGAACTCACTGTTTGACAAAAACTGCTGGGAAAATTGGAAATTAGTATGGCAGAAATTAGGCATTGATCCATACTTAATACCATACACCAAAATAAGGTCAAAATGGGTTCATGACCTAGGCATAAAGAATGAGATTATAAATAAATTAGAAGAGCATAGGATAGTTTACTTCTCAGACCTGTGGAAGAGGAAGGAATTTATGACCAAAGAAGAACTAGAGATCATTATTGTTCACAAAATAGAAAATTTTGATTATATCAAATTGAAAAGGGTTTGTACAAACAAAACTAATGCAGACAAGATTAGAAGGGAAGCAAGAAACTGGGAAAACATTTTTACAGTCAAAGGTTCTGATAAAGGCCTCATTTCCAAATTATCTAGAGAATTGACTCCATAACTTTTTGAGCATAGTTCCAAATTGCTCTCCACAATGGCTGGATGTATTCACAATTCCACCAACAATTCATCAGTGTCCCAGTTTTCCCACATCCCCTCCAATATTCTGCATTATCTTTCCCTGTCATTCTTGCCAATCTGACAGGTGTGTAGTGGTATCTCAGAGTTGTCTTAATTTGCATTTCTCTAATCAATAATGATTTGGAATACCTTTTCATATGAGTAGAAATAGTTTCAATTTCATCATCTGAAAATATTTAATCTCTGCTTAGTCCTTTATTCCATATTTACAAATAAGATACCTAAATATATATGCATATATATATGTATATTTTTGTGTTTATACAGGTATATATATATGCATTTATATGTATATGTGTCTCTGTATGTATGTGTGCGCATACATATATATGAATAAATAATATAATTTTCTTCTTGAGATACTCCCTGCACAGGGAAAAAAAAATAATAGAGAGTAGATATGAGTAAGTATATATAGGGAATAGGTCCTTAAGTCCCAGAAGTATACGGAGAATATCTCCAATTCAGTCTCAGTTGCCAATTGATTTTTTCTTTCTGATTAGCTCTATGATTTCAGGATTGTCTTGTTACTTCACAGGGCCCCCGCTCTACTCTTTCTCTAGCTTCATCTTTCTCTCACTAGGGATAAAAGGGAAGAAGACTATTTCTTCTGTCCTGCTGATTGCTATCAGTGGTGAGTCCTTTTAGAGTTCTTATCTCCTTAAGAGTTAATTTTGAGTTTGTCTTTGTGCTTTTGGAATTATATTAAAGTGGATAATTTTCAGTTGATGTTGTATATTTGTTTGAATGTACACAGAAAGGAGGGAGGGGAGAAAGGAAGGTCAGGAAGGAAGAATATACAAATTATTGAAGCTTTTGTAAACTTTGTGTGGACTGCCAATATAAACAGTGAAAAGTTTGAGAGCCTCACATTTAATAAAGCAGAGAACCTATTAATTTGTCCAGTAAAATACTTCTAGTAAAAACTGAGCCAGTATGAGATACCAGGCCAAGATGCTTTGGTACATTGAATTTGAAAGGAAATCCCAAGCTCTCAAAAAGGAGTGAGTTTCCAGGGAAGCTAGACCTACAAAAGGATAGAGAATTGCTGAAAAAGAAAATTTTATTTCTGGAAAGGAGAAAAGAGTGAATTTTCCCCAATTTAGGTGCAAACAGACAAGCCCTTCAGGCTAAGAGGTAATAGATAATTTGACCTGTCCTGCTCACCAGCAATACTTGGTAAATTATATTTGGATCTTTTAATATTTCTAGTGTGGTGCTCATGCATGCTTCTCTCGCTTTCTGGCCTACTTTTTTTTTTTTTTTTTGAGAAATATGTCCTGGATATTTCACAAGGCATATGTGACTTAAATACTATTATTAAAATTCAAGTACTTTAAACATTTTAAATTTTCTAGGAAATAACAACTGACACATGTAGTTGTGTTTTTATATTTTACATGCAGCAGGTAGATTATATAAATATTATCCTCATTGTGCACATGAAGAAATTTATACAGGGCTTGGTTTGGGTATAATTTTTAAGAGCAAGGGGCATTTATGGGTGGTAAAATCTCATTGAAAATTTGGTTCAGAGGTTTATTGTTCTTCTGACCTTAGTCCAGAATAATTAAAGGTTTATTGACTAAGGTAACTGAATTAAACTAAGATACAGCAAAGACTATGTTTAAGATTCCTTTAACACTCACCATAGTATTTTGCTAAACAAAACAATGAACACATTTCCTACATCTCTTTCAAGGTCTACCTCCAGCCCCATTTCCTCTATGAAGTCATCTCCAGCAGACCTACTCCTTTGTCAGTATCGCTCATTTGGGCTTTAGAAGATGCAATTTTGGATTGTTATTTTATCCTTTTCCCCCAACAAGGCAAATTGGGCACAGAGCCCAGCATACCTGAACAGTTAATAAATCCTCATTGATAACAAGGGTAGAATAGAACTATAGATCAGAAGGGAGGAGAGTACTGGAACCAGCTTAAACTTATTCAAGAAAGTCAATTTGATACATTTTCAACATAAGCAATTACCCTTAAAAAAATCATCAAATGCTGTAACATCAGGGTCTGATTTATTATTTGTTGATTGCCTAGCCTTAAGAAAATCATGAAGAAAAAATGTTTGTAATACAAATGATACTTAAAAGTATTTCCCAGGAATTAATGAAAAAAAAAATCAAATGAAGGTGGTCTACCTGTACCAGATCTAAAATTATATTATAAAGCAGCAGTTACCAAAACCATTTGGTATTGGCTAAGAAATAAACTAGTTGATCAGTGGAATAGGTTAGGTTCAAAGGACAAAACAGTCAATAACTTTAATAATCTAGAGTTTGACAAACCCAAAGACCCCAGCTTTTGAGATAAGGATTCACTGTTTGACAAAAATTGCTGGAAAAATTGGAAACTAGTATGGCAGAAACTAGGCATTGACCCACACTTAACACTGTATGCCAAGATAAGGTCAAAGTGGATTCATGACCAAGGCATAAAGAATGAGATTATAAATAAATTGGAAGAACATAGGATAGTTTACCTCTCAGACCTGTGGAAGAGGAAGGAATTTATGACCAAAGAAGAACTAGAGATCACTATTGACCACTAGAAAATTTTGATTATATCAAATTGAAAAGTTTTTGTACAAACAAAACAAATGCAGACAAGATTAAAAGGGAAACAATAAACTGGGAAAACATTTTTATAGTCAAAGGTTCTGATAAAGGCCTCATTTCCAAAATATATAGAGAATGACTCTAATTTATAAGAAATCAAGCCATTCTTCAATTGACAAATGGTCAAAGGATATGAACAGACAATTCTCAGATGAAGAAATTAAAACTATTTCTAGCCATATGAAAATATGCTCCAAATCATTATTAATCAGAGAAATGCAAATTAAGACAACTCTGAGATACCACTACATACCTGTCATATTGGCTAGAATGACAGGGAAAGATAATGCGGAATGTTGGAGGGGATGTGGGAAAACAGGGATACAATGTTGGTGGAATTGTGAACACATCCAGCCATTCTGGAGAGCAATTTGGAACTATGCTCAGAAAGTTATCAAACTGTGCATACCCTTTGATTCAGCAGTGTTGCTACTGGGCTTATATCCCAAAGAGATTTTAAGAAGGGAAAAAGACCTGTATATATAAGAATGTTTGTGGCAGCCTTCCTTGTAGTGGTCAGAAACTGGAAACTGCGAGGATGCCCATCAATTGGAGAATGGTTGAATAAATTGTGGTATATGACTGTTATGGAATATTATTGTTCTGTAAGAAATGACTAACAGGATGATTTCAGAAAGGCCTGGAGAGACTTATGTGTGGGTCAGAAACCATTTAATAAAAAAAAGACTGGAGAGATCTCTAGAAGCAAAGCAAAGTTTATTATATATTCTTGGGAGAATCGGGTGTCCCACCCATCGAGCAGACAATGGAAGGGAGGAAGCATCAATGCTTTTAATCCCTAATGCAAATACCCCCTCCCACCACTGACCCTCATCCTTATTGGCGGAGGAACTTACATTCTAAATGCGGGAACTACCCAAGAAATTGAACTTGACCAATAAGTACATAGTTGCCCATATTTGGTTGAAATAGGGAGGATTACAAGAAGGGGATTTAAGGATGCCTTTAGGGGGATAACAGGGAGGAGACTTTAAGTATGCCTTTGACTTAATGCTTAAAGTCCTTCAGGCCTATTCAAACTTTGAAATAGATGAAGCCTTACTCAATTTTCACAACTGTCTTGAAAGATCTCTTCAAATTCTGGTAGCATAACTTCACATTCCCTATCGAATTCCTCATCCCCTTCTGGTTCCTATTGGTCTCCTTGGACTGGCTCCCACCCTTGTCCTTTTAACACCATCAATCTAACAGACCCTTCAGCTTTCTCTTCCAACCTAATCTTTCTAGGTAATGAGTTTTGGACTATTCTGGTTATCAATGGGATCAAACAAGGTATGCAGATAGGGAGTAATATAACACTACTGAGAGCTATAGGGCCAATCCAAAGGAGCTGCTTCCACCAGCTTCCCACAAGCCAGGACCACCAAGAAATATTGAACGGTGAGATCCAGGTCTGTACAGGAACATGAGCAAGTTTCCTAGTGTTTTTAATGACTTTTTACTAGATTTCCATTGTCATCTTTATGCAACAAATATACAAATTTAGTTTCACATAAACTTCCCCTTCCTCAGCTAACAAATAATCCAGCACAAGGCTGTTGTAAAACAACCTCTCTTGTTTGAGTAGCTTGGTCAGCCAAAAGATCTAGTGCCTCAGCCGTCTGATTGGTAATAATTTCTACAACTGCTTGAAGCCTAATTATCCTGTTCAACATATATATTGGGGTTCTATATCCCCAACTTCCATCTTGAGCCCAGGTGGCTGGCTCATACTCTATTATTTCTGGAGGCCAGGCATCACCCCAACCATTTGCATCTACAGTCTGAGTAATGGAGATATCTAAACCCCATTTCTCTCTTCCCAAATCATCATACAACTGAATCCCTAAATATTTTCCCTATTCAGGAAGAAAGAAAAAATTTGGCCTTATTAGTCCAATATAGCAAATCCCTGTCCAATTAAGAAGTAGGTGAGTATAAGCAGTTAAACCACAGATCCAATAATGACCCATTAGAATAGGTTGTTCCCTTGAAAATGTCTGAACTATTCTTTGTAAAAGGGCAATATTGCTGGTCTCTCGTCCCTAGGGGACCTTCCCCCACAAAGGTGACATACTGACATTTCCATAAACCCTGTTCCTTCCTCCTACAATTGGCAACTGGCAACCTATTAGGTTAGAGGTACTCCAAAATGTGGGAAACAGAGTCCCATGTTTTCCAGGTGTCCCTGGGATGACATGGTACCAACCCATTGATGTCTAGACAGGTAAAAACTTAGTTTTCCAAATCCTTGCAGCCTCCATCGTATCTCCTAGAGATGGAGCAGACAAAAAGTCTTTTGTCAATCCGCAGCAATTCCTAAGGAATTGTGCCAGAGCTCCCAAGAGCTCCAAATGACGGCTGCAATGTCCACTTGCCAATTGCAGTGTCCACTACAGATAAGGAAAGAAAAAGTCTTTTACCTTGTCCAGAGTTAAGTCCACTCACATACACTATTTCCCAGCTTCAAACTTTGCCCTGTTTAACAAATCCTATTTGATATTTCTCTTCTAAGTTCCAGAAACCAGTCCCATTATGAATTTGGGATCAGTTACTAAGGATCCAGGCTGGGCTTAAGGGAATAGGTACCCATGGCCATTAGCTCAATTGTTGGGATCCACCACAGATCCAACAATTTGATAAATTAAAAGTTCTCCCTATATTCTGCATGACAGGAGGAGCTGGTTCTCATCTCTGGAAGATAAAGGTCTGGGTTCTATGGCTATCATGAGGAAATAGGCAAATCCAAAGCTCCGGGAAAGCCCCATGAGAGTTTCCCAAAGTAATTCCCAAAGTAATTAATGTAAGAAAAGTCTTACAGTTACAATGCACTGGATTCAGAATTTGTGTTCCCATTCAGTGGAGGTCCCCTCCTCAAATGTAATTTGAGGTCTCCCCATCTTCAACTGTCCACTCGGGTAAAGGTGGTGCCACAGGTCCTTTTGTTCTGTGTGGTGTGTCCAGCCTGGTTCCTGGGTGTGAATAGCAGTGTCCGAGGTCAGTATCATCTGGTAGGGTCCGTCCCAGCACAGAGTCAGCTTCTCATCCTTTCAGGAACGGATCAACACCCAATCTCCACCTGAATTTTCTGAACAGGGAAACCTAGAGGAGTCTGAGCTATTAACCTTTTTGTTGAAGTTCTTGTAAATGTCTTAGCAATGATTTAACATCTCTTAAGAAATAAATCCTTTGTCACTAAGATAGGGTCCCAGTTTCCCACAGGACAAGCCTGGAGAGGATGACTGTACAATAATTCATAAGGTGAAAGCCCAATTTCTCTATGTGGCTTGGTTCTGATTCTGACCAGAGTAAGAGGAAGACATTTAATTCAAGGTAGTTGGATCTCCAAACTAAATTTAGTTAGTTACCATTTTATTTCCTGATTCATCCTTTCTACTTTCCCAGAAGAGGGAGGATGCCAAGGGGTGTGGCGATCCCAAGTGATTTCTAAAGCTCCAATCACATTCTGCAACACCTGGGCAGAAAAATGTGTTCCCTGATTCGAGTCTATCCTTTCCACTATTCCATATCTAGGAATAATTTGTTCTAATAAGACCTTACTTACTGTCGAGGCAGTTGCTCGGGCTGAGGGGAGTGCCTCCACCCATGAGGTCAGATGGTCCACTATGACCAGCAAGTATTTGAGGTGACCCACTGGTGGCAGTTCAGTGAAGTCCACCCAGATGCTTTGAAATGGTCCGATTCCCCGAGCTCATCCCCCTTTTGGGATCTGGCATTGAGCAGCCTTGTTAGTCCTTTGACAAACGCGACAGCCGTCCACCAGTTGTCGGGCCATAGTATATAGGCCAGGGGTAACATACCTTGTCAGCACAGCATCACATAGGTTTTGGACATCTCAGAGACTGCTCTGGTGCAGTTGCTGAAGGACCTGCCTCATACTTGCTTTGGTCAGTACCTCTCTGCCATCAGGTAAGAGCCATCATCCTTCTGAGTTCCCAACTGCTCTGAGAGTCAAGGCCTTCTCTTTTTCCTTCGGGGTAAAGCTGGGAGAGGGTAGACTAGGGGGAAGTACAGGTATCAGAGCCATCATATGAGAAATCACCTGGTCTCCAGCTCCCTTGGCCTCCTCATCTGCTAATATATTTCCCCTTTCCTCAAAAGAGCTTCCCATCTGATGTCCCTTTATATGTATTACTACTACATTCCTAATACCTCTCTAACTAGTGTATAATGGGCCAGTTCTTTACCCTTACTATTTACAAATCCTCTTTCCTCCCAAATCCTTCCAAATACATGCACCACACCCCAAGAATATTTGAATGAGTATATATAGTCCCATCTTAATCCCGCAATAATTTCAAGGCTTGATTTAAGGCATACAATTCACAAGTTTGAGCCGACTAATGGGCAGGTAGACTACCCTTGGTAACAGTGGAAGTCCTATCTCTATCCACAATAGCAAACCCATTTTTCCTTTTCCCATCTACCACTCTAGAGGATCCATCTATAAATCAATTTACTCCCCCAGGCATTGGGGAGTCTTGTGAATCCTCTTACTTTCATTTGAAAATCAATTTAACTCTAAATAACAATATTCCTCTGAAGGGGTGGTTCTGTTCCAGGGGACAGGAGGCAGGATTAAGATTATCAACATTCTGAAATCTGTGAGCTGTTTCCCAGCCCTCTGATTTAATATAGTTCTTACTTGGTGTGGGACATTTACTATAAGACTGCCTCCAAAGGTGAGCTTCCTACTCTCTTCTACCAAGAGAGTGGTAGCAGTTACTGCTGGTACATAGATCAGCCATCCTTTGGCTACCAGATCTAATATTTTAGAAAGGAAAGCCACTGGTCAGGAGCAAAGGATCAGCCATGCAACATGGGCAGCTGATCCTATAAGCCTCCTTCCCTCCACCTAGAATGAATTCCTCTTCATTTCATTTTCTCTGCTAATGGGGAATTGTTTGGGTGTCAAAAGTTCTCTTCCCATATAGAGCACCCCCCCCCCCCCGCCCCCTCTGCCGTGATCATGCAAAACATGAAAAATGCATCTGACTGTTGATGTCTAGATTTGGGGTACCTAAATGAGATTAGGGTTTAGTTAGTGGCACGAGTCCCCAATAAAAGCATTTATTGGCCCGAAAACTAGATTGATAAAAGAGGTTTATTATTGGGCAAGCAAGGTTAAAGTATAGGTGAAGGTAGAGATAAGGAGGGCACCGGACAGAGGGTTCAGTGGACAGAGGGCCCTCACATGACTAGCATGTTTGGAATCTCTGCAAAGAGGGGGTCCCAGTGTCTCCCCTTTATAATGGAAGATTTTGCTCGAGGGGCTTTTAGGTGTAGCTCCAAAGTTGGTTCAGATCTGGGTGGGGCTGGGATAGGTCAGATCTTCTATTGGAATTCAAAGGGACCAGGATTTGTGAGTTAAAGGGAAATTTACATTATTAACTAGGAGAGGGTGGGAATCGAGAAAGGAATCTTTCCCACATCATTCCCCCCTCAAGCAATTGGAACTTAAATTCATTTAAGGAAAAAGACATGGGTCAAAATTGAGACAGAATTGAGGATTTTCTCCTTCCAGGATTTTCCAAGTTCGGAGGGTCCCCTCTTCATCACACCCTCAAGCAGTCACCTCCAAAGGCATGTGGGAAAAGGGGCACTGATCTCCTCTTAACTGCTTCAAGCTGGCAAGAGTCGTAGAGATTTGAGGTTCATGCCAAAAGGTGAGGCGTGAGGTGTGGGTTTGGGGATGGTAGCAGTGCATCTAAGGGGTGTGTCCCGGTCAGTCATTCCCAGTCAGTTGTCCCATGTTCTCCAAGCTGAAGGGCAGTTGAGAGTCCAAAGGTTGAAGCCCGTATCTCCAGAGCAAATTAAAACTGGGAGTGTCATCCACGGTGGAGATGACAACAGCAGGAGATGCATCAGGTCCCTTCTGTGGGCTGTCTGTAAAAATGCTGATGGCCCATCTAACAAGGAGAAGTAGGAGAAAATGCTGGGAGTAAAAGATTATTTGTCTATAGTAAAAAGTGTTAAGTAGCCTCAAGTTTAGCCCTTTCACTCTTACTTTCCAGGAAAGTTAATTTCTCCTAGTGTTGGTTCAGGGTGTAGACTAAGAAGTCAGGGGAAACTGGAGGACTATATATCTGATCAAGATAAGAATGCAATTTAAGCTCTTAGAAATCTTTTAACGGTGCTGCCTTTTTTAAAAAAAGAGTTAGTTCCTCAATAAGCAAAGACCCTAAGCCTTCCCCCCACTTTCCTCACTCTTATAGGGGAGGGGTGGAAGGGGAGAGGGGAGTGCAAAGTATCTCAGCACTGCCAACCCAGCTTACTGGCCCTTGAGGTGTTTGGACTGTCCTGGGATAAAAAGGGAAAGAGAGCCAAACCTCAATTCCCTACCGGGGAGCAGGTCGCTGGGGGCCAATTCAGTCCCTGTGGTGTGACGCAGTTTCTCCAGTGTCCCTCCTGCTCGAACTCAGGATAGAGACTAGGTCTCCTCGGACAATTTCCAGGACACCTATAGACCTAAGTCTGGGAGAGATTTGTATTAAAAGGCACTTCTGTGCCAAATGTTTTTTCAGGAGGCAGAAGTTGCCCTGAGAAGAAAAGTGCTCAGTGTCTTAGGTTAGAGTTAAAGGGAAACCAACAGCTGTTAGCAGCAGAGTGGAAGAAACATTGGGGTTTGGACCCAAAAAAAGTTGAGGTGGTGAGTGGGTCCTAGGTTTCACTGTTATGCCACAGTTTTCTTTAACTGTCCTGACTCAGTTTCCCTGTTTCAGTTACCTTAACTGTTCTGTCTCTGACCCAGTAAAACTAAGGATTGTTCGCTCTTGGGTTATGAATTAGCAAGATAAAAGAGTAGATCTCCTGATTCTTTTATGGATTTACAATATTCCTTTAGAATATTCCAAGACCAACCCATGATATCTTTACTTCTTTGTCTCTGGAATTTTTAGGTTTTATGGCTTCCCCTCCCTGATAAAAAAACTTTCCCTCCCTTTCTTCTTTGTCTCCAAAAAGGTATTTAAGAAGTTGGGGTTCCTTCATTCATTGCTGGAGAATGGCATCTAGCAGCTGTATGCTGGACGCTGGATTCTTTGGGTCCTCCAGCCCTGGGACCAATATGGATTCCTTGGTCCCAGTATACTTATCTCTGTCTGACTGGATAATCTGAGACGAGAGTCCTGTCCAGTCAATCTTACTCTCCCATTAATAAAATATTAAAAACTCTCTAATCTCTCTCCTGCCTCAGTTTCTCCGGCATTACAATTTGGAGGTTCCCACCGAGATAATAGAAACTGAGAACTGGATTAGAGATTAGAGACCTCTCGGTCTCCACCTAGGCCTGAGGGGGGCTCAGGACCTGGGTCTGTTCCTTGAGAAAAGACCAGCACTCTGGCTAAAAGGAAGCGGTTCTTCAGCCTCAGTCCGGCCTACAGTGGACAACGAAATCGATTCGGCATTTGATTCGGCATTTGGGAGAGTAAGTCTGTCTGGGTACCTTTTGGGGTACCATCTGGTTTTGGTTCTGGTTCTGGTCTGTTCTATTGTTGCAACCTGTGGTCTCAGAATAAATACCGACGGGTTTACAAATTCTGAGACGGGTATTTTCTGGGACGCTGGAGAATATCCTCTGGGTATATGTTTGCTTAATGTTGTAACTGTGTAGTCTGTGTCATATATGTTCTATGTTCTGTGTGGTTTGTCTGTTATGTTGTTGGTTGGAAAACAACGTTGCAACTGTGCATAGTAAATTGGAGCTCCACGTTTGTTTGTGTGTGTCTGTGTTAAAAGTTAAAATAAGCTTGTAAGAGATAAGGATTCAGCCTCTGTGTTGCAGGCTTAGAAAATATCAAGAAGGTTGAAAAATCTTTCACTCTCTCTGTCTCTGGCTGACTGCAGCAGCCTGTGAGAAAAAGGGGGAAAGAGAAAGTTGGAAATGGGTGGATTTGGGAAGAAACCTGATATTGGGAAACTGATGGGTTAAATCTTGAAAAGGATCCCCATGTAGGAAATTGAGTGGGGAACCTGAGGGAAGTTTTTTCTAAGGGGTCTGGAGTGGGGGAAGGATGGCCACATGGAATCCTCTCTGCTCCTCACCCCCCTGAGTATGTTCCTGCCGCTTTTTTTCTTATCTGATTACGGCCAGTTCAGCAAACTGATTTTTAAGGACATGCTTATTTTTAAGTTAATTGATTGAATATTTGTTTCTTCATAAAGGTTTTCTTGGTTAAGAGATATGGTCATAAATGTGATCCATACTTTGGTACGAATATTTCTAAGAGTTTAATTGCTATGTTAAAAAAAAACCTTCTTGAATTCTTTTATGTGGAATTGGGTCTTTTGTATAAAGTTCAAATTGATTATATTGGGTCATTCTGAGGTTATTTAAAGGGCCTCTGAATATAATAGTTTTTTTTTCTTTGTCCTTTTAAAAATGTTTGTTATGGACAATATGCAATTTGGGATGTTTTTCTATGTATTGGGTATGACTTATAAGGATATGATAAATAATTGTTTAAGATTTATCCGAAATTTGATGACATCTGTTATTGGAGTTTTTGGGCTTAGAGTTAATTAGCTAATGCTATTTGGGAGTTTTAAAGCTCCACCCTGTGACAGTTACTGGGACAATTGATTGATAAGCTGTTAAAACTCAACTGCTTATGTTATGTTATAGTTATGTTCTTGCATTTTTCCTTCTGTAACTGATCTCTCTCTGATCAGAGCAATGGTCAATAGAATTGTTAATGCAATTATGTCGTGCCTTGCTATTTTCAGTCTGGTTATATGTAATCATTGTATCCTAAATGCTTGGGCAACTGAGTATTTTGCCTGGTTATCTGTCTGTTACTGGATATTTGTGTTTTGTTTCTAGGTTTCTACATGATAAGTGGACAATTAACAGGGGTCTGTAAGACTGCAGCCGTTTGCTTGGCCTCTAAAGCAAACTCATTTCTTCACATAGGAAACTGCTGGCCAATCCATTTTGGCCTCCTCATATTTTGCAACAGTCTGGTGAACTGAGTCTTTCTATCTGAGACTGATCTAATCTTTATGTGTTAGATTTGTGTTTTTGTTCTAGATTTTGGTCAAATTACAGATATTGACTTGCTTCTGGAACCTGGATCAGCTTTGATCAGCCTTGATTGTCAGCATGACACACCCACTCTGCAAGGAATGAGAGCCTCCTGTCATTTCACAGCCTTAAGCAGCAGTTTAAAAATGAGACCATGGACTTGACCCTGCATCGAGTGTACTTTGGACTGATATGAGGGACTTTGGGAATGGTTGATGACTGACTGTTAAACCTTGCCTGGATCATCTATTACTGTGTGTTTAAGACTTGGGATGGGATTTGTTAAAACTGTAATTATTGCTGTTATGTTTGAGGGCTTTTTAGGAAATGCTACTGTATTAGTCTGTTATGTATAGGGATTTTGATTTGCTCTTGGGATTTATATGGGGAATGGTCATTTGATAATTCCTTTCCGTGAGAAAAAAAAAAGGGAGGTAGAGATAGAACATTGGGGAAACTGATATATTTTTTCAAAATACCTGAAAGAATGGGAACCCCTAGCTTCCTATTCACTTTGCCTTAGGCATTTCTGCCCCACCCCCTATCTCACTAGTTCAGATTGAATTTGGATGTTCCAGCTTTGGAATCCCTTATTTTGTTAAAATTTCCCTGGCAGACTGTTTTTGAGATTATTTTTTAGAAAAGTGACACCTGTCGTGACACTGGCAGTCTCTCGGATCTGTTTTTCCATTCCTGTAACCCCAGTTCATTAAGTATTTCAGCATTTCAAAGGACCTTGAAGTTTGGCTTGAGGCACCTAAAAAGTTTGGAGTTTGCCTGCCTTGATGGTCTAACTGCATAATCTGCTCAGAAATCTGTATTCTAATAGCAGCCCTGTTTCTCTGGGTGGGGACGGGTGGAGCTACTACAAGCCTCATCCTTCCCCCATGGAGAGGGCTGCCTCTCTGAATGGGCCTTGGACCCTGCTGCTTTGTAAGCAGAGACTGAGTTAAGTGCACAAATGACCACAGACCTAACTGTCCATCTCAAATTGGATTCTCTGGCTGAGATGGTGCTCCAGAACTGTAGAGGACCTGACATGCTTGCAACAAGGGAGCCTTTGTATAGCTGTTAACTCTGGGGTTATCAGGGAGAGACTTGCTTTTGCCAATGAGTCCTTACATTTTTCTAGTTTTATTTTTGGCTCATTTGCTTTACATAAGGTGGATCAAAGACCTCCTGGGTATCTAGAGGAAGGTGCTAAGATTCAAAGGTTTGAATATTTAGGAGAAAGAGTGTGGAATGTTATGCCACAGTTTTCTTTAACTGTCCTGACTCAGTTTCCCTGTTTCAGTTACCTTAACTGTTCTGTCTCTGACCCAGTAAAACTAAGGATTGTTCGCTCTTGGGTTATGAATTAGCAAGATAAAAGAGTAGATCTCCTGATTCTTTTATGGATTTACAATATTCCTTTAGAATATTCCAAGACCAACCCATGATATCTTTACTTCTTTGTCTCTGGAATTTTTAGGTTTTATGGCTTCCCCTCCCTGATAAAAAAACTTTCCCTCCCTTTCTTCTTTGTCTCCAAAAAGGTATTTAAGAAGTTGGGGTTCCTTCATTCATTGCTGGAGAATGGCATCTAGCAGCTGTATGCTGGACGCTGGATTCTTTGGGTCCTCCAGCCCTGGGACCAATATGGATTCCTTGGTCCCAGTATACTTATCTCTGTCTGACTGGATAATCTGAGACGAGAGTCCTGTCCAGTCAATCTTACTCTCCAATTAATAAAATATTAAACCTCTCTAATCTCTCTCCTGCCTCAGTTTCTCTGGCATTACATCACTAGGTTGAATCTTTCAGCTTTAAAAGAGACAAGCATGCTGGGTGTCTTTTGGCTCACGGCCGCTTTTGCCTGAGGGCACAAGTGTTAATCAGTCCCAGGATTGGAAAGAAAAAAGCCCTTTAAAGGATGGACTTGTCCAGAGAGATTGGAATTCAGCTAATCTATTCAGAGTTCAGGTGTTGAGATTGAGGCATTTTTCTCAAGCCCAGTGTTTGTCTCTGAAGTAAGAAACAGCTTAAAATCTCTATAGGAATGGGGAAGAAAGCTAATTCATGGCAAAACCCAAAAACTTTCCCATTCTATAATATAACCTTCATAGACGTCTCTAGGAGGTGTCACAAAGGCCCTCCCAGAGGACTGTTTGCCAAAAGAAAAAAACAGGATTTCGTCCTCACAGTGTCCTATGAGCGACGAATCCCCCTGAAGACTCCCAGAGTCTGTCACAAATTAGTCCAGGAATTTGAGCCACCCCCTCATTATAGAAGCATGATGTAGTGGGTTTGCCTCAGTGGAAACCTCCTAAGAGGGCCACCATCATTGAGGGCAAGATAGTGAAGGAGAAGTGTGGTAGGAGTGGGTGTGTTCTCCATTTCAATAGCTCCTGCTTAACTCTAGACAGTATGCATATTCTAGCTGTAAGTCAGGGGCCTAGGATTGGGGTTCCAGAGATAGCCCTGCCTTCCATCAACACACAGTGTAAAAGGCTCTAGGCCTAAACCTTAGCCTAATCAGGGCCATGAGATTCCCAGCTTTCTCAAAAGGCAAAGTGGGAGTGGTCTCAAGTACTTGGGCGAAGTAAACCTTTAGATAAAGAAACTCTAGCCCCAGGAAGTAAAAAAAGATTAATAGCAGCAACCAAAGTCTGGCCACAAATTAAAAAATATATTTAAGGCAGTTTTACTTCAGGTAACTCCTTAAGTTTTAACCATTCCACCTTATGACCTATGCAGTCACAACCTGAATTCAAAACTCCCAGCAAATATTAGCTGCAGTCCCAAAGGATTTTATCTTCTACAGCAATTATCATTAATCAAGGGCTTCAGATGAATCTAGTTCTCAAGAATCACAGCTTCTTTTTTCACAGTTAAGGTTTACAGCTTATATAGCTATCCTTCTTATCTAAGTAGATAGTTCTAAATTTAACATTACACAGTTCATTTGCCTTTAAAATACTCAAATACAAAGAAAAAAATTCTAAATCACATGTTGTGCATCAGGTTTCCACATAAAAGAAACTTTTAGATGTTTCAGATTTAACATTAATACTCTCTTCATTCTAAAAAAAGAATTTTTGGAAATAACTCTTTCAAATTATCAGATCAGATTAAAATCCTGCTCTAGATTTTTTTTTTTTTTATCATCCTCCTTAAACAAGGAGACTATCATGTATGTAAATAAGCATTAAATAATTTGCTTTAGACAGATGGAATCTTAGTAGAAATAAATCATTTTCAGATAACTTACAGTTCCAACAAACTTCTTAGAGCAGCTATAGACTTGAAAAATAAAAATAAAACATTCAGTTATTAATACCATATGAATGTAGGCTGTTCCTTTAAACAGTAGAAGCAATTGATATCCAAACCAGCAAGTTGTTGCAGCCACCATACTTAATGAGGAAGGGGGATTAGATCACCTGACAAGGTCCCTCTCCATGTGGCTACCCTTTCCCCACTCCACCATGCTTCCCAACCCTAACTTATCTAGGGTGCCATTTCCCTATGATCCAATCTGCCAACTCACGACAGGCCCCAACCTCATGGGATATATCTCCTTTTCCCATGGCAAATGGCAGATTCACTAGGGAATTGTGCCTTTTTCTTCCCCATTTCTGGAGAGCTATTTTCCTCTTTTTCTCTCACACCATCTCTTCCTGTCCCATCTCTCTCCTTCCAAAGCTTATTTGCTTAAACCTTCTCCAACATATGTTAAACACTCCCAAACCAATACTAGATGCGCCATTTAAACTATTAATTGTTTTTGCAAATCAAACTTGTTTGTCCCTCATCTTTAAGTGAAAGAAAAAAAAATTATTTTAAACTTTAAACTTCAAGGTTCTCAAATAACTGAACCAAATTTCATAAAACTTATAATTGCCCAACAGAGATGACAAATTTTAAGGCATAACTCAGTTACAAATTACCCATACCTCTAGAAAACACAACATCTAAGTAGGGAGATACAACCCCAACCTCCCCTAAGGTAAACTACCAGCATTTTGTTTTAATAACCTATATTTTAACTTAAAATTCCAAACACGGCTTTAAATTCCCAATAATATAAAACCACTTTCACCATATTTAAAATAATGAAATTTCACTAAATAGCAGTTTCTTTCCCTTGGTTCCACGTGGTCCTGCTGCAGTCAGGACCTGTGAGAGGGAAAGGAAAGAAGCCATCATCTTCACTCTCTCGATCCCACATACTTCCCCAATGTATAGGGTGATTGTGCTTCCAATTGGGATCTGCTAACGATATTTCTTGGTCAGCTGAAACTACTCCTGCAGCTGGAGGATTTCTCCTATCCCACTTCTTCATAGCTGCACCCCTAATTAGTCCCCTCTCCTCTAATGAGGAGAGAGAATTCAAAATAGATCTAAGTTCTCCTCCCAGCCCGAGGGCCCTTGGAGGGGCTAAAGGAATTCAATCCTTTCCTTCTCTTTCAGGTACAAAACTCAGTCTTTGGCACCCCAGTCTTCAATAGTGCCTCCCCCAATATCTTTGTCACCCCAGATAAAACAACAATTCCTTATCATATTTTTCTTTTTCCTTATATATTTTGGCAGTTTGTTTCAATTACTTAATTTATCTCCCAAGGGACTATCTACTGGTATTTTCTGATCATTTTTTTCATTTCTCTCCATGAGAGCTGGCTGGGACTGGGCCACACCCATTGAATTTGGACAGAATTTAAATTCCAAAACACCCAAACACACCAATTGTTGCCAATTGACTTCAATCACCCTAGAAGGCCCAGCTATTCTATCCTATCCTAAGATCCAGAGTTTAAGAATCCAGGCCTCACAGGCTCCTGTCCAGAGACCCCTCCAGAGTTTAAGACTTAAGAGTCTCACAGGGGACTTACCTCTGGGTTGCTAAGACTGATACCTGTCCTCCACTGACCAGTCGGGATTTTTACCTTTTACCGCAGAGTTTCTCTCGCTTTGCTTTGTTCTGAGTTTCTCCACTTCAGGCCCACTTTACCTTGGGGAGTAAAGAGAAGCCCTAGATGCTCTTGGGCTGCCTAAATCATGGCAGGGCGCCACCCCACCAGCACCCCAAGGGTTCACCTACTCACCAGAAGTAGTGTAATCCTGGATGAGCCCCCAAGACTGTGTGGGTCAGAAACCATTTAATAAAAAAAGACTGGAGAGATCTCTAGAAGCAAAGCAAAGTTTATTATATGTTCTCCCGAGAATCGGGCATCCCACCCATCGAGCAGACAATGGAAGGGAGGAAGCACCGTAGGGGGGAGGAGTAACGCTTTTAATCCCTAATGTAAATACCCCCTCCCACCACTGACCCTCATCGTTATTGGCTGAGGATCTTACATTCTAAATGCAGAAACTACCCAAGAAATTGAACTTGACCAATAAGTACATAGTTGCCCATATTTGGTTGAAATAGGGAGGATAACAAGAAGGGGACTTAAGTATGCCTTTAGGGGGATAACAGGGAGGAGACTTTAAGTATGCTCTTGACTTAATGCCTAAAGTCCTTCAGGCCTACTCAAACTTTAAAATAGATGAAGCCTTACTCGATTTTCACAACTGTCTTGAAAGATCTCACCTTATCTCGTTCACTTATGTGAACTGAGGCTGAGTGAAATGAGCAGGACCAGGAGATCATTATATACTTCAACAACAATACTATATGATGATCAATTCTGATTGGACGTGGCCATCTTCAGCAATGAGATGAACCAAATCACTTCTAATAAAGCAGTAATGAGTTGAACCAGCTACACCCAGTGAAAAAACTCTGGGAAATGACTATGAACCACTACATAGAATTCCAAATCCCTCTATTTTTGTCTGTCTGCATTTTTGATTTCCTGCACCGGCTAATTGTATGCTATTTCAAAGTCCAATTCTTTTTGTATAGCAAAATAACGGTTTGGACATGTATACTTATATTTTATTTAATTTGTACTTTAGCATATTTAACATGTATTGGTCAATCTGCCATCTGGGGGACAGAGTGGGGGGAAGGAAAGGAAAAATTGGAGCAAAAGATTTGGCAATTGTCAATGCTGTAAAATTACCCATGCATATAGCTTGTAAATAAAAAGCTATAATAATTTTAAAAAAGTATTCCCCTGTATACTTTTGGGAAGCTATTTGTTAAATATTTGCCAAGAAAACTTCCCTTGAGGGAACCTTAGATTTCATACAAATTTCCTAAAAGCTGAGTAAACTGAAGGGCAGAGAGATGAAGGGACTTAATTATCTGTGTCATGTGGTAGTCAGATGAGTTAGGTATTTTCCAGGAGGGGAAACAATTGCTACTTCTTCCTCATTCTAGGAAAGTTCAGAAAGGCAGTGTATAGCTATAGTGGTCAGATTAAAGAACTAGGAGTCAGGAATTAGGAAGACTACGTGTGTGATTTTAGGCAAGTCTCATTTTTCTAGGTCTCACATTATTCATCTAAATAATGGAGAGTAGAAATTGCAAACATGGCAATGTTTAATGTCCTTAGCATTCTAGGAATGTAGATTATTCTTCCAATCACCCAAAAAATATTCTACTTTTATCTGGGAAGTTTCTTCCTGCTATCTATTGGCCTTCCCCAAATTCTCTTTTCCTGCTTAGAATAAAGACACAGTTGAGAAACAGCAGTTTTCTAAGGGATAAATTTGGATTTAGTATTTCTAATAATCACTGAACCAGAAGGAATAACTTTTAGTGCACCAGAGGTTGGACAAAGAATTTCCTGCTTACCTCAAAAAAAAAAAAAAAAAAAAAAATCTCCCACACTTACTCCTTGGCTTCTAATAATTTGAATTTCAAAACTTTAATTAAGATGGAAAAATTACTGAGGGAGCTTTTTTGTTTTGGATTAAAACAGTGGCCTTTGTCCTGGGCCACATAGATGAGACATGCTATAAACAGACCTTGAACCCAGGTCTTTATTATTCTAAAATTTGACCCCCTACCTGCTACAATATACTACTTCTCTTTGGAGAAGTTAATACCACTTAATCTCATAAGCAACTATAAATTATTAAGTCAACTAGATGGCACAGTGGATAGAGTAGCTTCCCTGTAGTCAGGATGATCTGAGTTTAAATTTAAACTCAGATACTACTAGCTATATGAACCTGGGAATTTAACCCTAATTGCCTCCCTCCTCCCAGCTTCCCCTCCCCTCCAAAAAAAAAAAAAAAAAACCTAAAGAAAAAGAAAAAAAAATTACATTGCTGATATAAAATATTTCCTTGTGCTGTTATATTTAGGTAGAAACTTTAATTTGTCTGTCCTCTCCTAACCCAATTTACCTGAAACCCAGAAATAGAAGAGACTTAGTCAGAATATGAGGCATATCTAGGACTTTACCAGTTGATTTCTCATTCCATCCTCTTTCCTCTGCCTCAGTTTTCTGAGATCAAGCTCTTAATTGAGAGCAGAAAGAAGTAAAGGAGATCATACTATTGTGGAAGGGAAAATGCTAAAAGCAGGCTCTAAGTTGGAAGAAAAATTTCATCTACCCTATAATCCACCTTGGAGTCAGGTATTGGTGGGACCATGCAAAAGTTAGATATGGGATAAGGGTAGAAAAAGGTTGTTTTTTTTTTTTAAAGACAGACTTCTCTCCTCTCCCACACCTCTTTGTATTTGAACAACCTGTTATTAACTCCTGTCAGCAGGGATCAGCTCCTCCAGCCTTTTATCAGGTCTTCTGAAGCTATGGGTCAGATATTACTTTGGAGATCATACTACTTTCAAAAGAGCATTTTCTGAGCTAAAAGCCCATGAAAATCCACAGAAGCAATGTACTAAAAAAGGATATCTTGGATAGACAGAACTTCATTTGGTGGGTAGAGTTGCCAAACTCATTATACTCATCCCAGATCTCTATTTTCTTCCAAACCATAAAATTCAGGCACTATGATAGTGACATTCCTTATGGATTCTACCTGATTTGCATTAATTTTTGTGAGTAATTAAACCCCAGGGAATTAATACTTTCAACTTGAAACCTTTTTTTCATAATTACAGTTTTATAGAAGCATTAAACATTGACAGGTCTCTGGGGATTATAGAGAGGAAGGGAATAAGGAGAGAAAGCTTGAATTTGGCACTGACAAGAATCCTATTGCCTATAGCCTACAGGGAAACCCAGAGACAGATTGGTAGGGCTGAGTCAATCTATATTCTGATGCCCAATGGAAGCTCTGTTGCATTTTGCCCTGCTTTATCATATTGAAAGCATTGATGAGTCTCTCTGGAAGTCCCTTGCCAAAAGGAACCCTGTCTTCTCATGTTCCAATCTTTAAAAGTCTCCATCATAGCCTGGGTATAAAAGGTATTTGTGCCCACTATGCCACAGCGTCTTATAATCTCCTCTAAAGGAGCACTCTTGTATAGTCCTACTATAATTCCTGGGAAAACCCCACAAATTCCAGACTTTTCCCCTGAGTTTATAAGATTATTGATTTAGAGCTGGAAAGGACATTAAAGAACATCTATTTTAGCTCTTCATTTTACAGATGAGTGACCTGAGGCCCAGAGAAATTAAATGATTTGTCCCATGTAATGTACATAGCAAGCCAGGATATGAATATGATCTCCCTGATTCTAAATACAAAACTCTTTCTAGTGTACTTGTTCTCTTTGTTGCTTAGTGTTCCAAGAGTTTGCTTAACCTTCTTTATGAAAAATACCCTGAAGCTTTTCAAGTAAATATTCTTGACAAGTATAGTTAACTAGTTATTATCATTTACATCCGATGTTGTTAATAAGAAGGAAATAGCTCTGATTCAGAATGTGGAGGAAGGACTGGAACTAGAAGTCCTTGAACACTGGGTCAGTCTATTTTATCAAACAAGTTGACATTTGGGTTCTTGCTGGGGTGGGATTGGGGGAGGAGATACAATTTTAGAGGAACTGGTTCAAATGAAATTGGTCCCATACCCACTTTGGAAGGAGATGGTGTTTCAGCAAAGGTTTTAGATTAGTAGGACCCTTACTAGAGATCTTGGCATTGTGATCTTCAGCATTAGTTATTTCATTTTTCCTTATTTGTAAGATGAGGGAGTTTTTTTGTTTGAATTGTAGGATCTATAAGGGATTCCTTCGAATTCTGATAGTTTGTGATTAATTCTAAGACTAATCCAACTTTTCCCTAGCTAGTACTTGATCTAGCAATCTATTACTAAACTTATATCCCAATGAGATCAAATGAAGAGAAATATATATATATATATATATATATATATACACATATACATCTATATAAATACATACATCTACACACACACACACACACACACACACACACACACACACACACACACACCAGATCGCACCTTGCATCCTGTGTTCTCCCACCATGAGGGAAGAATTAGCCTCCTTCAGTTAGGTGGCTGAAATAGGCTGTGTCTTTAAAACAAGCAGAATGACAGTCTCAGGGCAGTTAGGTAGCAGAGTGGATAGAGTACCCACCAGCCAGGAGGGTCCTGAATTCAGGAGGACCTGAATTCAAATCTGCCCTCAGATACTTAACACTTCCTAGCTGTGTGACCCTAGGCAAGTCAATCCCAATTGTCTCAGAAATAATAATAATAATAATAATAATAATAATATCAGTTTCAACTTTCTCTTATGCCTTACGTGCTCTTTCTTTTTTGGTCCAGCAGATTAAGATCCTAGAGGACTGTTGATGGATGATTCTATTCATGTCTTGACAGAGAGGTGATAGACATAAATCTTTCAACATGGAAAATGTGAAATTTATTTTGTTTGACTATGTTTATTTGTTAAAAGAATTGTGTTTTCTCCTTGTTATTTGGAAGATGCATTTGGGGGGAAGGATAAGGAAGTTAGTGAGTATTGCCAAAAAAAGAAGGAAGAGAAGGAGAAGAAGGAAAAAGAGGAAGAGGAGGAGGAGAATAAGGAGGAGGAGGAGGAGAAGAAGAAGAAGAAAAAAGAAAAAATAAAGGAAAATCACTGAAGCATTTTTTAAATGCACAGAACAAAAAGGGAAGCTGTAATATAGATTAATTTTTTCTCATATGATTCTCTATCTCTGCTCTGCTTTGTATATGGAAGTATTTCTTCTTTTTTGTTTCTTTTTTGTTCATTATGAACATTTAGATTAAAAAAAGATTATGCACCATTTGAGTGCCATGAACTGAACCAGAATGGGAAAATACCTCTCCTCCCCTCTTTTTTCCCTTGGCTCTTAGAAATGGCACTGCAGTTTTTGTTTATTACATTTCATTTG
Source organism: Antechinus flavipes (assembly GCF_016432865.1). Classification (NCBI taxonomy): domain Eukaryota; kingdom Metazoa; phylum Chordata; class Mammalia; order Dasyuromorphia; family Dasyuridae; genus Antechinus; species Antechinus flavipes. The sequence goes on from NC_067401.1 coordinate 173,532,402, forward strand.
TCTTTCTCAGTTTTAGATGTTTATAGTAATCTCCCTCCTACTGAAAGGTGGAGTGTGGTGAGGGGTGAGAGTGGGAGAGGTTCCAGGTGGGATAACAAAGTCAGCCAGCTAGGCCCGCAGGAAACCCTGGAAGAGACAGGTTGCCTAGGCCTCAAGAGGTTTTGGATTTAGCACGCAAAACAATTCTTTACAAGAACTGATCTAGAAATTTAATTTTCTTCCCTTCACAGAGACTGAGTTTGTATAAGAAGGTAGAGATTAAGAACCATGTGTTGAGGTTATTTTTTTGTATATTTGTGATTGTGACTTTGAAATAAATATTTCTTGGTAAAATTTAATCTGGCCTTTATTGGTTAAATAGAACTGGGGTGCAGGGTGCCCATCCCATACAATTGGGGGAACACTATTAGTGAGGGCTGGAGCCAATGGCAGAAAACTTAGACATCCCCAAACTCTCTTAAGGAAACCAGAGAAATCTAGGGGAAGAGTGACAATGTAACATACCTGACTTTCAGGCAGTTAGACTAGGACACATATACAAAAAAATTTATTTTTCAATAGTTCTCTTATAAAAAATCATTTTTGTTCTGAATTCTTTTACTCCCTCCTTCCCCTCCTGCAGTAACTGAGAAAGCAAGAAAAAAATTTCATTATACACATTTATCATCATGAAAAACTAATTCCTAGATTAGCTAAGTTCCTCCTCTCCAAAAAAAGAAAAACAAAAGAAAAGAAAATATGAAAAAAATTTAAAAAGAATAAAATTTAAATAAAATTTTTAAAAAAGGAAAAAAAAGAAAGTATGCTTCATTCCATCAGCTCTTTATCTGGAAGTAGATAGCATGTTTCATGATGAGTCTTTTGGAATGGTAGTTGAACACTGTTGATTAGAGAGCTTTAGTCTTTCAAAATTGGTTATCTTTACAAGATTGCTATTATTGTAGAAATTGTTCTCTTTGTCTTACAGTAGTTCTTTTTCTTGTAGCAAAGAACTGGAAGCAAACTGGGTATTCATCAATTGAGAGCCAATTATGGCATATAAAGGAATATTATTGCATTACATTAAATGATGTATATATATGTTTTAGAGAAATCTGAGATGACTTATATAAGATAATACAGAGAGAAGTGAGCAGAACTAGGAGAAAAATCAATAAAGTAACAACATGGTAAAGAAAAACAAGTTGGAAAGACTTAAGAACTTTAATCGATGCAAATAGGATTTCAGAGAATGGATGATGAAGCATTCTACTTACCTCCTGACAGAGAGGTGATAGACATAAATTTTTGAACATAGCAAATGTGAGAATTTATTTTGTTTGACTATGTTTATTTGTTAAAAGAACTGTGTTTTCTGTTATTTGGGAGATGCATTTGGGGGGAAAAGATAAGGAGGAACTAGTGAATATTGCCCCCCTCCAAAAAAAAAGAAGAAAAGAAATAAAGGAGAATCACTGAAGCATTTATTTTTTAAATGCTAAGAATAAATAAGTAAGCTGAATGTAATACAGATTCATTTTTTCTCATATAATTCTCTTTCTCTTCTCTTCTTTGTATATGGAAGTGTTCTCTCTTCTTTTTTGTTTTTGATGTTTTTCAATCCAATAATTTATTTAATTAGTTATTTATTGATTTAATTAATTAATAATTTAAATTAACTTATTATTTATTTATGATTTAATTAATAATTTAAAAATATCTAAAGATCAACCTTCCAAAGATGATTGATTTTGGTTATAATTCTTAATCTTTCCTTCTTCCTTTTCATCACCCATATTCCTGTTGAATTTAATTTGGTATTTTTATACTAAACTCTTGTGTGTGTGTGTGTGTGTGTGTGTGTGTGTGTGTTCAACTTTATCCATTTCAGAGAAGAATAAGGTTATGTGATTCTAAGAGAAGACTGGAGATGTGGGAGTAGAGATTTCTTCTCACCGATCCCTCCTTAAAGAAATAATAAATTCCCCTTATTTTTCATTCTTCTTTTGTGTATTTCTTTCCCTTTCCCTTTTGCTTCCTCTCGAAAAACAAAGAAAATAGGCCAAAATTACACCCAGGGCCTATGTTTGTTTTATTTAAATATTTTTGTGATTGCTAAAATCATTATGATTCCCAAGGTACATTTATATCTTTCCCCTCTATTAAAATATGAACACTTAGTGGGCAACAGTGTCTATTCTCCCAGCTTGTCTCTAACCATTGCCAATTTCTGTTTTTGTCATGGTTACCATCTGATGGCAGGTTGTTCCCCTCTACTCCCCTCATTTTATTTATTTACTTATTTTTAAAAAAATCTGAGGTAGGTTGTTAGAGTTGTCTTAATTTGTATTTCTTTTGTTATTAGTGATTTAGTTTTTTAATGAGTCTTGATAGCTTGCTTTTCTTCTTTTGAGACCTATCTACTTATATTTTTCATTTGTTGGGAAGTGGCTTCTGTTTATATATTTTTGAACCACTTTTCTTTATATTTTAGATATTAGACTTTAACAGAAAATTTTCATAAAAATTTTCCTCATGTAACTATTTTCTTTCTAATTTTGTGAATTTTACTTCCTACTTATTTCCCTTCAATTATCCTTGATATTCTTGATCCTCTAGATGTTTTTATTTCTACAAATTAACCCTTTGTAAGTTTAATTGGTATGGTATGAATACATTAATTTTGTTTATGCAAAATCTTTTCAATTTTATATAATCAAAGTTGTCCATTTTATTGCCCATGATCCTGTCATTTTTCAATTTGGTTAAGAACTCTTCTCAAGTCCGTAGGTTGTTCCTTTAGTTTCTTTATTATCTTTATACCTGGATCATGAAATCATTTAGCAAACATTATACATAGTATATAGTGTGAAATGTTAGTTTAAACTTAATTTCTGCCAGATTATTTTCTAACTGTGTTTGTGAACTCCTTAATAGCTGAATACTTTAAATTATCAAACATTATGCTACTATGTTCATTTGCTTCTACATCTTCTGTTCCTAATCTAGCTTTTTGATTATTTTTTTTTTCCTATTTTTAAACAGTACTGTTGACAAGTGATAATTGGCTTAACTAGTATGCCCTTCTCTCCAATCCCACCACATTCTTGCTAGAATGGCACCATTAAGGTTAAGTTTCTTACTACTCTCCATCTCATTTCTAGTTTCCTGGTTCCAAATCATTCCCTTTTTATTGGGTAATTTAGAAAATACTTTTATTTTACTAGCCCAAAGATAAGAACCCTATAGATAATCCTTTGTCTTAAATGAGATATAACTGTGAGCCCAGAGTGATTTTGGGCCTTCAATTAGAGCATAGATTTGTCCTCCCAATCCCATGATTTGCTGATTACTACAGGCTCAAAGGTTCATACATTGAATGTCCTTAATAGTAGCTGTGTTCCTTCTCCCTCAGTGGATAGCAATAATATTTACTTAAATTATTTCTGTGTGGAATGAACTTTTCATCTGGACTTTCCTGCATGACAAGTACCAAATAACTTTATTGATTACTGCTCTGTAGTATGGTTTAAAATTTGGTACTATTAAGCACTTTTCTTCCCCCTCTTCTTCTTCTTCTTTTTTTTTTTTTTCATTATTACTTTTGAAATTCTTGACCTTTAGACTTGAGAGTGGTTGGGAAAGGCCTCATGTTAAAGTTGACTTCACTAAATCAGTCTGCTACTACCTCCATGTATGACTTTGAGAAAGTCAAAGCTTTCCAGGTCTGTTTCCTCATCTGGAAAAGCTAGAATTTCTAAGGGTCTTTCTTGGTCTAGATAGACTATAAAACATTTATGAAATGCTGCTTCTTCTTTTGTTCTCATCCCTGGGCATTCAGAACCTCCCTTGTGCTCCATACTACAAGCCAGAAAAGACCAAGAAAAATAGCCCAAACTTTCTGACATCCCAATAAAATATTTATTATTTCAAGAAATAAATCCTTTACAAAGGATTTTTCTTTACAAAGAGAAGAAGACAAGGAGGGAGAAAGAAAAGGAAGGGAGATATGAAGACTGAAGAGAGGAAGGCAAGGAAGAAAAAGAAAAAGAAAAAAGTTTCTCTGTTGCTTCCCTTCAATCCCCACCCCCTGAATCAGGCCCTTGTTCTCATGTTTTTTTGTGTGTGTGTTTTTGGCAAGGCAATTGGGGTTGACTTGCCCAAGATCCCACAGCTAGTAACTGTTAGGTTTAAGTGTCTGAACTCAGGTCCTCCTGACACCAGGACTGGTGTTCTCTCCGCTGTGCTATTTAACTGCCTCCTCCCTTTCCCATCCCCAAGACTTTCTGTTTCCCTAGTTCCTGCTTTTGAGCAGAATGGGACCCATTCAGTCAGAATGGGGCTATCTTCTTGGTCTAGGAACTTAAAACAGATCTGGAATGCTGCTCTACACTTCAGGAGCATTTCTTTCTACCATAATTTTTAAGAGAAGGGATAAAGGGGAGGAGTGGTGCTTGATGTTGCATGTCAGGATAACAGGTAGCTCTCAGTGGGGCAGATAATCAGTAAAGGGAGGGGAGGTGTGGCAGTATACTTGGATACCCAGATCTTTCCAAGCCAGGAAGGCTCTGGGCCTGCCTACTCTATCTGTAAAGTCAAAGAAATGAGAGTGAAAGGGAGTTAGGACAGGAAATTTCCAGGAATTGGGACTGAGGATATGCTGCATAGGAGTTGATTAGTTTTTAAGAATTGACCAGAAGCCTGGGGAATCTGGAGGCAGGAGAGATAGTTTCTGTTGGGACAGGGAGGTTGCCTTTTTGAAGTGGGAGGGCAACTTTATCTAGGGTCTGTAATAACATGACTTAGAAACCCTATGAATTTGCCTGGAAGGCTTAGAGAAAGTCATCCTTTTTACTAGTCCTGGTCCTTACATAGCAGGGTCACTGATTTCGCACCATGGCGAGGCTGGATTATTTCTGATTTAGAACTAAACTTACTGCCTCTGGGTTAGGGAAAATAAATAGATTTCAAGTCCAGAATCCAAAGAGGGAATTTGGAATTACAGGATGGAAAGATCAGTTCCTAAGGCCTGAGTAACAATCCTTACACATCCAATACTAGCCCCTGCTACTTGAAGGGGGGTTGTGCTGGGACCCTAAACAGTTTAGAGCCATGGAGAAGGAAGTAAGAGATCATAGACAGCACCAATGACTACCAGGCTCCCTCTCATCTAACTTTTCCTCCCAAACATGACCTGCAGTGAACCAGGGTCCAGAGTGGTCATGCAAGTTCCACAAATAAAGGAAGTGGCCCAAAGACAGGCAGCATTAAGGTTCAATTTCCTCAGGTATCAAGATCAGGGAGGATAACAAAGTCCTTTCTTAGTTCTCTTGGTTGCATCCTTCAAACCACTCTCCTTCCCTGTCTTTGTTCCTACTCATCTACACATTAATGGCTCTTTTTCTGGGTCCAAGATGTCTAAAATCTTCCCTCTCTTGACCTACACATCTGGTTTGACAGATTATAGAATATGAAACCATGGGGACCTTCTAGATTCAGGTTGCTTTTTTTTGACCCATATCTTCTCCCCTCAGCTAAATCCCCTAGAATCTAGGCCTTTTAGTGGTCAAATCATGAGCCTAGAGTGAGATTGAAGGGATGAGACATCCTTTTCCCTTTCCCTCCTGGGAAGCTTGTTATTCCACTCTTACCATTTTCCTGCCTCAGAGAAGGACACATTACCGTCACTAGGAATGTCCCAGCCTGGAGTCAGGGAGGGTGGGTCATGGAGAACCAAAACTTCTGGTGCTTTCTCCTGGGAATAGGGCAGGGTAGCCAGGATATCCCAACAGTTCTCAGAGAAGGTGGGAGACAGGGGATGGAGATGAAGAGGAGGATAGAGAGGAAGGTTGGCACAAAGGAGGCCATTAGCAGCCCCTACCCTTGGCTCAACCCACAGATATCACAAGCAGTGCTGGCAGAGGGCCACTTGTCCCTTCTGGAAGTCTCGGCATGGGCAGAGGCGGCGGTATTTGGTGTTGGAGCCAGCGCAGCTATAGAGTATCGGCTCTTTCTGCAGGTAGCACTCTTGACCTAGCTGGGCAAAGGCCGGGTACAGGTGATTCATTTCTGACTCAGTTCGATCACAACTGACATTCAACCTGTGGGGAAAGAGAGAGGAGCACACACACATCTGAATACCCAGCTTCCCCCAATTCTAGCAGGTCCAAGGAAGCTTCCCTCCCATGTACCACCAACTTGGCTTCCTATTAGCCCAGGTTACCAACAGATTCCTTCCCCCTTTCCTCACTTTCTCCCCCTCTTTACTTCCATCTCAGTGGCTCCTGGTGGGGGGGATCAGCATGGAATACAGATGGCACCTCTTACTCTTCTCCCCACCTTCCCCCCCAGAAAAGATATGTAGGGAAAGGAATAACCTGGTCACTAACCAACCTGGTTTGACTTCCCACCAAAAGTCAGAAGAATATACTCTGAGAGAAGGTTTGAGGATAAGAAGTGAGAAGGGGTTCTATATTAAGCTACAACCAGTGTGACCTTGACTTAGGCCCAAATGCAGGTGAGGTAGAGAATTACTCAGAGGTTGCAACTAGACTCTTTTGAGTTTTAAAATGTCCAGGACCTCTGGAAAGATGTGTTTTTAGCTTCAGAGAGAGGGTGCTACATGTTAGAAATATAGAAATCAAGAGGAAGTTTAGAACTTAGATGCCAGTCCTCTTTGGGATTGTCAGAGGAGGCAAGAAAAACCACCCTGGGTTAAGAATGTTGGAGCTTAGAGATAGGCAAGGGAGGTAAGATGACATGGACAGGAAGTCAAAAGATAGAATTTTCAGTCTTGGTCTTGCCACTTATGTGTGTAACCTCAGATATTTGTCTCTCTGGCTAGTTTCCTCAATTCTAAAATGAGGGGATTATAACATATAATTTTTAGGGTTTCCTCTCTTCCTAGAGACGCTGAAGTGAAGGAGGGATGCATAGGCACTCACTTCAGGAAAGCATCCTGAGTGTTGAGGAAGTGGAAGAAGGAAGGTTCACATATGAGGCCCCTATCCAAGCAGGCATCTGTGCAGGTCCTTCCGGTCTCTGCCAGCCAGCCCTGAAATGAGTGGAAAGGAGGCCAGGCTTCCGAACCCAGGCTGGCATTGTGGGGCCAAACCAGGTGTGTAGTGTTGGGTGCCAGGGAAGCGGGGGCTCGAGCAGGTTGGGGTGGACCCACCAGTGGGGAGGGTTCTGTGGTTGTGCAGAAATCCTGCCAGGAGGAAAGTAAAATTAGGAAAGAGAAATGGGTAAAGATGAAGCCACAGGGGAGAAATGGGCATAGATAAATTGGCTTTTAGTCTCTTCTCCTTTCCTTTCTTCTTGGAGAAGAGGAAACAGCATAGTCACAACTGAGTAGTATGATATATAGAAACAACATTAAATTTGAATCAAAAGGGTTGGGGGTCAAATCCCTACTCAGCTTCAATCTCTCTAATTTGGTTTCCTCTTCTGAAAAACAAGAGAAGAAACTTAAGTAGATGACCTTTAAGAGTTAACACCTACCTAAGGATCAAATGAGACATTTATTTTAAAAAAAAAAAGAAGGTACTGGTTTTTTCCTTTCATTTTTTTTTCCTTTTTGAACTTATTTTTCTTGTGCAACATAATAAATGTAGAAAGAACTACACATGTTTAACTTATATTGGATTACTTGCTGTCTAAAAGAAGGGGAAAGGAGGAAGGGAGGGAGAAAAATATGGGACACAGGGTTTTGCAGGGTGAATGTTGAAAACTATCTTTGCTTGTATTTTTAAAAACAAAAAGCTATTATTTAAAAAAAAAACTCAAAAAAAAGCATTTAACATAATGACTAGCACCTCTTACTCTTCTTCCCACTTTCCCCCCCAGAAAAGATATGTAGGGGGAGGAATAACCTGGTCACTAACCAACCTGGTTTGACTTCCCACCAAAAATCAGAAGAATATTTGGCATATTTAAAGTGCTTAATAAATGCTTGTTGACTGGTTGACTTGACTACCGTTCTATGGTGCCTTCACTTCCCTACTTTTATGATCTTTCATTCCAGTTTCTTCTATTCTTTCTCTTTTTTCCCCCTCTTCCTTTTTTTCATCTTCTTGGCTTGTTTTTTAGGTCTATTAATTGTGCTCCATTCCCTACTCTCTTACCATCCTTGGGACACTGCTGAGCTCCACCTGGGGAACTTGAAGCTAAAGAGGATGTTTTCCCCTCCTTTGACCTGCAAAACTCTGTTTATTTCTCTTTCTGGACTTCTTGCTTCCCAGTTTGTTTTTAATATTTAGATGTTTCCCTTTTTCAGAAAGGGAAATTTTCAGAAATTGGGAAAGTCATTACCTGAAGGAGGGAAAGGAAAACATGTGTCCTATGCAATCTACGAGTCTCTGCTCTCTATTCGCATCTCAGAAAGGTACCTCTGTAAATCCTACGAGGTCTATTCAAAACTTGCTGAATGTTAATAGAAACATTTTGTCATTAATATGCCCTGGACATATATACTTGTCACTATACTTGCCTTAAAGTTGTAAGTTCCTACAGAGCAGGAGAGAGATAGATGGACATTTTTCTTTGTCTACAAACTAGTACAGTTCTAGAATTGCTTAGGAGCTTGATAAATGCTTTTTAATTATGATAATTGAAGGCTTGTGGTAGCAGGGGTATACTGTAGAGGCTGCTCAGACATGCTGGGGAATTGTTAAATTTTAAGCATGAGCATTTGTACCTCAGAAATCAACAAATGTCACAAACAAAGATTTGATTTGTTGTTTTGTTGATTGTCTAGACTTTAAAATATTATGGAGAAAATAATAACAACACAGATTAAACATAAAAAGAGATATTGTGAGCAACTGTTTCCCATCCCCCTCTTCCCTGAAAAATAGTTGTTAAATGTTTATAAGCACACCACTGGTTGAATGGTATCATGGAAAGAACCCTGAATTGAGAATCAGGATATAGTTTTGACTCTACCACTAAATTTGAGCAAATTACTTCTCCTCTTAGATCTTTAGTTTCCTCACCTGAAAAAAGTAACAAGTATACTAGAGTAGAGCTTCTTAAACTTTTTCTATTCATACTCCCTTTTTGCCTGAGAAATTTTTATGTGGCCCTGGATATATATAATAGGCATAGAAATCAAACATTTCTTGATAGTAAATTATAATTTCACAATTTTCTTATTCAATTACATGACCTCATATGGAGTCAAGACTCATTTAAGACGCTAGATTTTAGGGTCATCTAACTCTGAAATTAAGTTTTTTAAATCCCCATATAAATCTGTTTTGAGAATGCTGATTAGTGTAAAAAGAATCAGAAGACAGGATGATCTTTAAAGACTAAGAGGTCTCTCCACCATTTAATTTATAGTTTGTTCCAGTTTCCTTCTTATGTATTATAAGGATGGGTTGGTTGGCAGGCAAAGAGTGAAGAAACATTTTTCAGGAGAAGGCCTTAGATGGGAGAGGAGAAGGTTTGGGGACTAACCTGATGCTGGATATAGGCATAGATTCTCTCAAGCATCCCTTCACATGTGTATTCATAGGGCAGATAGGGGTCCACCTGTAAGAAGAAATGGTGAGATGAAGACAGCAATGAAGTCAGCCCCTGACTCCAAACTGAGTCACTACCTCCAGAGACCCGGGCCTTTGGGAGACTCTAGATCAATTTATTTGGGGGGATATTGATAGAAAGAATATTCCAGGCATTGAGAAGTTATAAGTGGTTCCCCCCTGTTCCCCTAGCCTCTGCAGCAATCATGCTTAGTTTAGCATATTTCTATATACTTCAGTTTCTTCATCTAAAAAGTAAAAAATAATGATCCTTGTAGTACCTACTTCACAAGATTTTTGTGAGGATCAATCAATCAACAAACAATTCTTAGGCAGCTACCATATTGGATATTGTTCTATGCATTATGGATGAGAAGCAGTCTTTCCCCCCCAAGAGCTTATATTCTAGTAGAAAAGTGTGTGTGTCTATGCACATGCACATATGTGCATAGATATATGTATATAATAATGAAGGACAAATTACACATTCATATACATGCATATATACATCTATGTCCATGAATACACACATGTGTGTACATATGTACACAATGTTGAGTATATGTGTATATATACATATAAACGCATGTAGGCATATATATGCAAAAAAAAATATACAAGGTGATATTAGGAATGTGTATGCTGGTTACTGGGTAGTACACAAGAAAGTTAAGAGAAAGAACTGAAAGAGAGTGGTTCATCAGACAAAGCTGAGGTCTTTTTCAGTCCCCTACTTCCCTACTCACCAGTTGGCATTTTTAAAAATACCATTATAACATGTTTCTTATTTATGCTTATTTTTTTTCCTGGATGAGAACAACTCCATGAAATGAATATATATATATATATATATTTTTTTTTTTTTCTCCTCCCCTAAGAGAGGTTAAAGCTGGAGGATCTCTTAAGCTCAGAAGTTCTGTAGTGGATTACGCTGAACATGTGTCCACACCAAATTTGTGATTAATATGATGAGCAGAGAGCTCTGGGAGCAAGGGGCTACCAAGTTGCCTAAGATGTGGCAAACCAGCCCAGGACAGAATCAGAGCAAATCAAAAGTTCCCATTCCATTCAGAAGCAGAATTAGGCCCATGAGTAATTCCTGTACTATTAGCCTGAAGAAAATGGGGAGATCTAGTCTTAAAAAACATTGAAAAAAAGCTATTTTGGGGGTACTTCCAAGGAAACATAGCTGCAATGCAAAGGGCTTCCACTCACTTTTACTTTCTCAGGAATGGGTAATGGTAAAAGAGGTTTCTTAGAAGCTCAAAGTCCTGCAAAGCCCATGTAGGGCTGAAGGTAAGTTCATATACAAGATGATAGGAAACATTAGACTAAGATTCAAAGTACTTAAGTTTCAGTTCTTGTTCTGTGAATAACTAGCCATAGCTGGGCAAACCGTTTCCCTTCTCTGTGTCTTAGTTTTTTCTTCTCTTGCTAAGGTTCAGTATGGAACATATTATCTTTCCTTTTGAACCATATTTTCCTCCAACTTTCCCTCTTTCTCTTGAGAGAACCCATTCTTCCGGGAACCCAGGTTTATAATCTTAGTACCATCTCTTATTCTCCCACTCCGAAACCCAACACCCATTCCCATATCCAAATTGTAAATCAATGAAATTGACTTAAGTTCTTGTTAAAATTCTCATAGTAATGAGAGAGTTGGGAAATATTTAGAAAGGAACTGACTTCATCAAGACTAGTCATAGTACAAACCTTATTTCCTTTTTTGACAGGATTGTTGGATGAATAAATCCAAGGAATAGCTATAAATATTGGGACACCTAGATTTTAGCAAAGCATTTGATAAAATATCTCAGGCTGTTTTTTTGTGGAGGAAATAGATATTGATTAGACCAGGGTTTCTTAAATCCTTTCTACTCAGGACCCCTTTTTGCATGAGAAATTTTCCATGATCCTAGGTATACAGATATATAAAATAGGTATACAAGTCAACATTTACAGATAATAAATCATAATGTCATGTCCCCCACATTCAGTTACTTGACTCCTTATGGGATTGTAACCCACAGTTTAAGAATCTTTGAACTATACAATAGGATAATTGGATTTAGAGCTGGTTGAATGGCCAGATTCAAAGCTGAGTCATAATGATTCTAAATCATTGACTGTAGGTCTTTAATGCAGAGCTCTAGTATTTGGCCTTGTGCTATTGAATGTATTTTCAATTTAACATATTTTCAATGTCTTGGATAAAGACATACATGACATCTTTATCAAATTTTCAATAATACAAAGAGCTAAGATAATTAATATGCTGGATGACAGGATTAAAAAATGCACTGACATTGGGATGAATCTAATAATATAAAACTCAATATAGAGAAGTACAAAATCTTACATTTCCATTCAACTCTTACACTGTTCATTCATAAGTACAAAATAGAGAGGGTATAGTTATAAAGATCTGGGGGTTTTAGATGGAGTGCAAGCCCCAAATGAATCAATAATGTGATATGGCAATCAACTCTTCCCACCTTTAGCCCTCAATTTGTCTTAGATTAAAATCTGGAGTAATAAAGAATTTGATGGTGTTATTTTTTCCTGCCCTATTCAGATCATATCTAAAGAATTATGCTCAATTCTGGATCACTTTTAAGAAGGATATTGAAACAACAGGATGATGAGGGTTTTCAAATTTATATCGTGTTAGGATAAGTTTAAGAAATTGGATGTTTAATTGGAAGAAGGTAAGGATATTTGAGACCTCACATAGTAGATAGAGCCCTGAAGTTTGGAGGACCTGAATTCAAAATTGTACTCAGACACTTAATACTAGATGTGTGACTCTGGACAAGTCACAACCCCAATTGCCTCACCACCATCCACCCACCACCACCCACACAAAAAAAAGAGAGAGAAAAAGGAGAAAAGAAAGAGAAAGAGAGAAAGAAAAAGATGGAAGGAAAGAAGGAAGGAAGGAAAGAAGAAAAGAAGAAAGGAAGGAAGGAAGGAAGGAAGGAAGGAAGGAAGGAAGGAAGGAAGGAAGGAAGGAAGGAAGGAAGGAAGGAAGAAGGGGGAAGGGAGGGAGGGGAATAGAGATAAGGTGAAGAACTTACTGGAATGTATGAATTCTTTTTCTGTATTTTATTATTTCTGTGTTTCCCCTATGACCTGTATAATATGTGCAGACTCATATTTACTTGAGGCTTGGCCAGCTAGAAACATATTTTCTTAACCTGAACTGATGACACTTATTGGTATTTGACATTTATCGATATTTAGTCTATTAGCTGGACCACTATCTGTTGATTAAGCCTGAAGACCTGACTTTCTGTTTCCTAGAAATCAGGAGATTTTAGGGAAACAGAAATCTTCCATTCCAATCTCCTCAAATAGCAACAACCATTTAGATACCTCCCCCTCCCCTTCTCAATGCTTTCTTGTATAAAAGCTATGTATCTTTACTACTTCTTTAGCCCTCCTACCTCAAGCTTTCTCTTTCTTATCTCATGATGGGACAGCTCATTCTTTGGAGGTTTTCAATAAACAACTTTTCTGCCTTCTACTGAGTGACCTCTGAGTAATCATTTTGGGTAAGGGTCTTGTACATCCTTCACAGTTGGGGGCTCATCTGGAATGGAGTCTTTGGGGGAGACAGCTATGTGCACCCTGAACAGGGACAGGTGCCCACGGAGTAGTTTTCTCCATGCTCTCTGGCTCTGGGTGGGCAGCCTCCCTCCCCTCTTAGACAACGACCCAAGGCAGGGATACTCAGTGGAATGAAGAATTGAAGATTGAAGGAAGTAGAATCCTGATAGCCAGCATGTGCAGCCTGAAAAGAAACATGTGTTCTCGAGGTAAAGCTCTTGGGAAGTCTGGGGGTTTATTGGCTGGATTGAGGGAGACCCTGAGGAATTAGCCCTCTTAAATTTATTTTTGGTGTGGACTGCTGTTGACCCCAATGATAAAGGACTTTTCCTAAGGAGGCTCTTGGATGGCTGTGGGGGTGTGAGGATAACATAGGGCCTCCGCCCAGGCATGAGGGTAACATAGGACCTCCGCCAACACCTTGTTCGGGTCCAGGGTGGTATAGAAGCAGTCAAAAATTTGTATCAGGACGTTAGCTAGGGAATTTAAGACTGGAATGAACTTCCCAGATATGAAAGGGAAGAAAACTTGGAGGATGTATATCCCAGGATTATTTGGATATATCAGACTTAAATCTGGATGTAAAAGGTGAAAATAGAGTTTTGTGTATGTCTGTGTGTATGTCTGCTTTGCATTGCCTTTGTTCTGTGTTAAAAGTTAGAAAGCTCATAAGAGATAAGAATTCAGCCTCTGTTTTACAGGCTTAGAAAAATATCAGACTGAATTGTTGGTAGTTGGAATTCATTCAAAGTGGTATTCTTTCAAAGTGCTTCAGAATGTAATTTGGGAACTAGTTCTGGGCTTCTCAAGAAAAGAAAATCTTTTTTCTCTTTCTCTTCCTCTGTCTCTGGCAGTGGCTTTGCAGGAAGGGGGAAAGAAGGGGAAAAAAATAAAAACATAGATTGAAAGTTTGGAAAGTTTTGAGAAAATAGAAGAACAGTGGGTATCACTACTGTAAACAAGGAGCCTGTTATCAGAACTCAGCCAGAGAAAAGAATTCTCAAGGTAAAGCAAGGATTGGTGCTTAATTATTTCCTGATTACTAGAGAAAAGAAGTTTGAATGAAATATCTAGGTAGATTTTAGGAAATTTCACAAACTAAAGTACTGGTTAATTTTAAAATAACTTTAAATTGGTGTGTGTATTAAGATTGGAAACTTAAAATTGGAAATAAGAAACTGCAGATAGAGTAAGAAAGGTAAATAGGGGCGTACTGACCTGTTGGACCTGTGGGAAAACTAGGCATACTTCTAAGAAAAAAATTTTTTTTCCAGGAGAAGAAGTAAGTTTTTCTTCATGGAATTAGAGAACAGAAAGTTTAAGAAGACTAAACTGGGTAACTGTCTGCAATATTTGATTGAGAGTTTTGGGAATTTGCTATATTTTAAAGAGGTACTATAATTTTGAAATTGAAATAAAATTGAAATTGGATGAAATAATTTTACTGTTGTCTTGCACATGTTAGATTTATTCTGGGTAAAAATCTTAAGAATTATTTGAATATTGTGGCCTTTACATCTGAAGAGAAAAACTTTTCTTTTTTTTATTATTTGGTTGGACTTCAAATTAGAAATATAGGTTATTAAACAAAATGCCAGTAGCTTATCTTAGCGGGGGCTTGTGTTTGTATCTCCCTACTTAAATGGTATGTTGCTTTTTTAAAGTATTGAGTAATTTGTAAACTATATTATGAGTTTTATGAAATATGGTTCAAAATTAATTGTGAATCTTGAAGTTTAAAGTTTAAAAAAAAAGGTGATTTAAAGACAAGGGAAAAGAGATTGATTTACAAAAGCAATTAATAGTTTAAATAGAGCATCTAGTCAGAAGTATTTCGGAGGTTTGAGCAAGTAGACATTGGGAGGAGAACAGAGAGATGGGATAGGAATATGAAGGTGATTTAAGAAGGATTGATTAATAGAAGCAAATGATTTCAAGAAGAAATCAGGGGAAAAAGAAGGAACTAGTTGGAAAGGGTAGTCACAGAGAGACGGCTGTGAGACGGGATGTGTTTTTGTGGGCAGAGAGCAGCATAGCAGCAGTAGAAAGCAGCAGCCGCTTGGTTCCTTTGGCTGAAGAAAACAAACGGTCATTTAAAGAGACAAGCTACTCTTTATAAGATGTTAATTGATTGAATATTTGTTTCTTTAGATACATAATGGTTATGAATATTGAAGAATATGATCAGAAATGTGATCTATAGTTTGATAGGGTTATTTCAAAAAGCTTAATTGATGTTTTCAAGAACTTTTCAGATTCTTTTTATGTGAAAATAGAAAGTTTTAATTAACTGTATTGATGCCAATTATCTGAAAGGGACTCTAAGGATAATAGTTTTTGCCTTCTTCCTTTTGAAAATGTTTTTGTTGTGAACCATATGTAGTTTGGGATTTTTCTGTGTATTGAGTATTTTAAAAGCAAAATGATTGGTATAATATTCAATTTATTCAAGATGCAACATCTACTTGGGTATATAAGAATTGTGTGCCTTTTGGATAAATTTCTTACTATTGCTGATATAAGGCCATGGTAAATAACTGTTTGGGATTTGTTTGAAACTTTGGAGATAAAATTCTTTGTGTTTATAATTAGTGCTATTTGGAAATTTTAAAGCTCTACTCTCTGATGTACTAAAGACTGAGTTTTAACTGCTTATATTATGTTATAGTTATATTCTTGCATTTTTTCCTCCTGTGACTGATTTCTATGATCAGAACAATAGTTAATAAGAATTGTCAATGCAATTCAAATATATCATACCTTGCTGCTTCCAATCTGGTTATATGTAATCATTATATCCTAAATACTTAGGCAAATAAGTATTTAGCCTGGTCATCTGTCTGTTACTGGATATTTGTGTCTGTGGATTTCAGGATTTTTTTTAATGTTTCTAAATGATAAGAGGACAATTTACAATGATCTGTGAAACCTAACGGCTATTTATTGGGATTATAGCTGTCTGCCTGTCCTGTGAAGCAAATTTATTCCTTCACATAGGAACTGCTGGCCAATCTATACTGGCCTCCCCACATGTTGTTGCAGCTCCAGGCTGTTTTAACCTTGTTAAATTTGGTTTTTTGTTGTTCTAGATTTTGGTCAAATTACAAATTATTGAACCTCTTCTGAGACATGGATCGGCCCATCTGAAGCTTTGATTGACACCATACCCATGACCCTGCTTGGACTGAGAGCCAGTTCTTCGCCTATTTATCAGCCCAAAGCAGCTAAGGTTGAGACCATCACCCATGCTCCTGATGTAATTTGAACTGATATGTTCAACTGATTGAACTGATTTGGGGGACTTGGGAATGGTTGGCGAATGACTGTTAAACTCTGACTCAGTCATCTATTACTGTATGTTTAAGATTTGGGATGGCAATTGTTAAAATTGGTAACTGTTGCTGTTAAGGAAGTTATAATATATTTATAATATCTATGTATGTTCACTTCAGAATATGTAATTGTTTGAGGGATTTGATTAGATTTTATTTTTTTTTAGGAAACTCCTCCTGTACTAGTCTGTTATGTATAGGAACTTTAATTCACTTTTTGGATTTATATGTGGATAGTTATTTGACTATTTACTTTTTTTTTTTGGATGATTCTTTTCCATGAGGGAAAAAAAAAGGAGAGGAAGAGATGGGGAAACTGGTGGATTTTTCTTAAAATATTATTCACGTTGCCTTAGATACTTCGGCTACACTCCCCTATATCACCAGTTCAGATTGAATTGGAAATCCTTAAGCAGTCCTTTTTGTTTTTACTATGCTTTAGCTTTGAAACCCCTTATTCTGTGGAATTGCCCTGGCAGACTCAGTTTTGGGGACTATTCTGTTTTTAAGAAATCTCCAAGATAAAGACACCTGTCTTGGGACTGGCAGTCTCCAGCCCTGTAACCCCAGTTTCTTAATTGGTATCTCAACATTTTAAATAACATTACAATTTTGAGATCAAGCCTCTAAAGTTTGGGGTTTGCCTGACTTCGTGGTCTAACTGTGCGTGCTCTGATAGCACTGCTCAGAAATCTGTATTCTAGTAGTAGCCCTGTCTGTCCCTCTGGGTGGGCACAGGTCCAAGCCTCACCCTTCTCCCCTGGAGTGGGTTGCCCCTTTGAATGAGCAGCATGACTGTCTTGAGTCCTGTTATTCCTATATAAGCAGAAGCTGAGTTAAGTGCACAAATGACTGCAGACCACCTAACACAGTGAACTGTCCATCTAAAACTGGATTCTCTGGCTGAGTTGAGGGTCTTTGTACTGCTGATAATTCTGGGGTTGTCAGGAAGAGACTTGTTCTTGCCATAAGTTCTTGCATTTTCTAGTTTCATTTTGATTTATTTGCCTCACATTGGATTGGTCAAAATTATGGTGCTGAGACCTTCCAAGTATCTATGGTAGGTAATTCAATAATTCAAATATTCAGGAGAATGTGTAATGTTGTGTCTCAGTTTCCCTAGATTGTCATTTTTATTTATCTTTGTATTTTTATGTTTGCCTAATGCCAATCTGTTCTGTGATAACTGTTTCTAAGATAGTTGATGGAAGCAATTTTTATGGTATGAACTTATTGCAATCAGTGGTATTATCCTATTGCTACTATGTCTACCCTTTATAATTACATTAGTAACCAATATAGTTCAATGGTTCCTATCAACATATTGCATACAGAAAATGCTATTAAAATGATGATTCTTCAGAGAAAAGGCTGGAATGTATTAGAGAGGGATGATCTTGATGGTGAACTTGACAAGCAATGTATAGATATGATAACTGATTTTAAGCAGTATGTAAGTTCTTCATAGAAATATGATAAAAATTATTTACATAATAGAAGGGAGGAGTTGTGGGGAATAGAGATAAGGTGAAAAACTTATAGGAATGTATGAATTATTTTTCTGAATTTTATTATTTCTGTGTTTCCCCTATGATCTGTATAATATGTGCAGGCTCATATTTACTTGAGCCTTGGCCAACTAGAAATATATTTACTTAACCTGAACTGATGACATTTATTGGTATTTGACATTTATCGATATTTAGTCTATTAGCTGGATCTTTATCTGCTTGATTAAGCCTGAAGACTTGATTTTCTGTTTCCTAGAAATCAGGAGATTTCACCTTCCATTCCAATCTCCCCAAATAGCAACAACCAATTAGATACCTTCCCCTCCCCTTCTCAATGCTCTGTTACTTGTGATGTAATTTCTTGTATAAAAGCTATGTATCTTTACTACTTCTTTAGCCCTCCTACCACAAGCTTTCTCTTTCTTATCTCGCAATGGGATGGCTCATCCTCTGGAGGTTTTCAATAAACAACTTTTCTGCCTTCTACTGAGTGATCTCTGAGTAATCATTTTGAGTAAGGATCTTGTACATCCCTCACAGAAGGAAGGAAGGAAGGAAGGAAGGAAGGAAGGAAGGAAGGAAGGAAGGAAGGAAGGAAGGAAGGAAGGAAAGAAGGAAGGATGGAAGGAAGGAAAGAAGGAAAGAAGGAAAGAAGAAAAGAAGGAAAGAAGAAAGGAAGGAAAGAAGAAAGGAAGGAAGAAAAAGAGAGAGGGAGGGAGGGAGGAAAGAAACAAACTTTTCCTGTATAGAGAAGCTAGGTGGTGTAGTAGATAGTGCACCAGCCCTGGAGCATCTGAATTCAAATCCAGCCTCTGACACTTTCTGATACAGTGACATGGACCCTGTGTTACCCTGGGCAAGATTTTTTTTTTTTTTTTAGTTAATCAAGATAAAACAATACTTTTTCTACATGACTTTGAGCAAAATATTTAATTTTCTTGATTCTCAGTTTCCTCAATGAGAATGTGAAAAGGTTGGTTGAGATGAGCTCTTTAACCCAAGTCAGCTCTATTGCCCCATTCTGATTCAGGCCCTCATCAGCTTTTGTTTCAATCATGGCAATAGTTTACTAATAATTTCCTGATTTTACCTTCTTCACTCTCCAAACCATCTTTCATACACCTGTTGCTTTAATATTCCTAACATACAGGTCAGATCATGTTATTCCTCTGTTCATCCTTTTTTTTTTTTTTTTTTTTTTTTGGTAGCTTTCTATAATCTTTAGAGTAAAAATACAAACTTCTTAGTCTTGAATTTAAAATCTTTCACTATCTGGTTTCCACCTACCTTTATGGCCTTATTTCCACTATTCCATCTCCACCCACATATACTCTTACATACTACTAGCTATCATCCAAACTTGACCTGCCTCCAAGTTTTTCCTCAAATGCGTAGAATGGATTCTTTCTTCACCTTTTCCTCTTTGAATTCTAAACTTCTTTCAAGGACTACTTAGCCCCTCTGCTAAGGCTTTCTGTATTGGCTTCTTTTCCTCCTCAAATTATCTTGTTTTTACTTATCTGTTTACATGCCACATCCTTTTAGTAGGGAGGAAGTTGTGTAAGAGCAGGAACTGTTTCTTTTGTATCTTGTGTCCTTAGTACATGGAGACTGGCACAAAGGGAGTAATTAATAAATACTGATTGAATTATCTTTTCCAGATGTGACAATCATTGATTCCATGAACCTATACCCGAATAACAATGACAACAACAATAATAATAGTTGTTATTCAGTTATGTTCAGCTCTCCATGACCTCATGGATCATAACTTTTCTTGGAAAAGATACTGGAGTGGTTTGCCATTTCATTTGCCAATCTCCAGTGGATTAAGGCAAACTTGGGTTAAGGGATTTGCTGAAGCTCATACAGCTAGAAAGTATCTGACACTGGATTTGAACTTGTTATCCACTGAGGCCACTGCTGCCTCTAATAGTAGTAGTGATAGTAGCATTTAATGATAGCTAACATTTATAAAATATTTCCTATGTTCTAGGCACTATGCTAAATGCTTTACAATTATTATCATTTGGTCCTTACAGCAACAAAATAAATGCTATTATTATCTCCATTTTACAATTGAGGAAACCGAGGCAAATAGGTCAAGCAATTTGCCCAGAGTCACACAGCTGGTAAGTGTCTTCTATTAGATTTAAACTCAAGCCTTTCCAATTCTAGGCCCAGCATTCCATTCACTGAACCACTTAGAACCTCCCAGAACCACACTTTAAGAGATATGCCTGGACATTCATTCCTATGTTATTATTAAGTTGTGGCTGACTCATCATGACCTCTTGGACATCATTTTCTTGGCAAAAATACTCAAGTAGGATGCCATTTTTTTCTCTAGTGTATACCCATTTTACAGATGAGGAACTGAAGCAAATAGAATTTAAGTGAGTTTTCTCAAGTCCTACAGTTAAGAGGTATCCAAATTTAGATCTGAATTTAGATCTTCTTAACTCCAGACTACCCAATTGGCCCATACATTCCTGTTCATGGTCTGATTATATTACTTGACCTCTCAGTCACCATTTTAGCTAGACTTTTAGGAAACTGACCCTCTGGGATCAAACCATACTGGCCATGTCTATTACACTACCCTGCCATACTTCATTCTTTGTTGAACTAGTGGTTTGAAGTGTTACAAGAAGTGTGCTGCATCCCAGTAGGAGTTCAAACATTCTGATTCCTTCCTGAAATCTGTTTCAGACAGTCATGTTCCTGAAGGCAGCATCTGGAAGCTACCATCTGGAAGCATATTATATACAAAGCTCCAGGCCTAAGTTATAAATAAACACACCAAGGGAACAGATTTTCTTCTAAAAATGTTGTTCCCCATGCTTACTGACAGCAGAATTATTCCTTCTCAGTCGTTTGAAGCCCTTGTCAAACCTAAATTCAAAGCCTCAGCTAGTAGGCAAAGGTCCCAGCCAGATACTTCCTGTCATAAATATCCTGCCAGAGAAATCAACCAGACTAGAAATTATACCCTTTAGATCTAATTACAGGTGAGCACTATAATCAGTTTCAATAGACTGTTGAGCATTGATCCTGCTTATGAGTATTGGCTCCAGATTTGCAACAAGATAAAGAAAGAAGAGTTTTGATAGAAGATGTGTTTGGACAGAAGAACAATATTTTCTTATCACCTTAAAAGGTCTTTCTGCCATTAGAAAAAGAAAATTTTTTTTCTTGCCAACCAATCAGGAATCATTCAGTTGGAGGAAGAAAAC
Source organism: Antechinus flavipes (assembly GCF_016432865.1). Lineage (NCBI taxonomy): Eukaryota > Metazoa > Chordata > Mammalia > Dasyuromorphia > Dasyuridae > Antechinus > Antechinus flavipes. The sequence goes on from NC_067401.1 coordinate 173,553,593, forward strand.
ATGAGAAATGATGAAAATGCTTTTGTATAAAGAATGAGTTTTATATTGTCTAAGAGTGTGGGATATTGCTTCTGTTTTGTATAAACATTTTGATATCTAATACCAATAGAAAAAGAACTTTAATGTATCCTGCTCAAAAATGAGTGTGAGGAGGGGGCAACTAGGTGGCATAGTGGACAGAACACCAACCCTGAAGTCAGGAGGACCTGAGTTCAAATCTGATCTCAGACACTTAACCTTCCTAAGTGTGTGGCCCTGGGCAAGTCACTTAAGCTCAATTGCCTCAGCTTAAAAAGTATGAAGAAATTCAAGTAGGATTTTGGATATTTTGGAGAAGAAAATGATCTGGGGTATAAGGTTTGAGGATTTGGATCTCTTTGTTATTATTTCCAATATGGAAATAATCCCTTGAATGTATGGGACCAAGAAACATCTCTTATTTATTCAAAACTAGAGAAATGTGGCTGGAAAGAAACACAATTTCAAGGATGTTAAAGAGATTGATATTGTTGGGAATATTGTTGGGAATTTCAAGGCAGAGGTGTGAAGTATATCCCTTTTAACTTGTGTATATAAGTTTTATGACTAATGAGTGTAAAACTAAGAAAATGAGAATTTAGTCAGTCATAAACATTTAAATGCCTAATTTGTGCCAGGTTCTATACTAAGTGCTGGACCACATAAAGATTTGGAGACTGAAGTGTGATTGAAATACTGTTGGATAGGAGAAATTTGGGGAGTTGTGACTTTTTAAGTAAAAGAGGAGCCTTTAAGAATCAGGAGACTTTCATTTAAACCACTGAAGTAGGAGGGAAATGGTCCAGAGAATCTAATAAAAGGTAAAGGCACAAGATGGGGATGGAGAGAATGCTCTACTGGTTGGCAAGATGACATCATTAGTCAAAAGCTCCAGTGAAAAGAACTATTATTCTTTTTTTGAAAGATGAAGTTTTTCATAAAGGCTTTTTGCTCTCTGTCACCACCTCTGTTTGTGAAAGGTCTTGAATTTTGTGGTAAGATGTCCAGCATCCAACAATCCAGCTGGATTGGACCACATAGCTTAGAGCTAGACAGTTGGATGAGCTTGGCAGTTATTTAGCTAAAGAGTACTGCCATTCCTCTCGAGAATTAATGTTTTCATCCTTTAAAGGTAATGGTTAATAGAAAGAGCTTTAAAGTCTATATTTAAATACACTGGTTTTCCCTGGCTGAAGTGGTAAGATTCAAAAGTCAAACAGTGAGCAGAAAAGTCATTTTGTGTGAGTCAGTGAAGCCTTCAGTCTAGAATTGTGAGTTACCTTAAGCACATAAATTTTCCTCTTAGTAAGCAAGGTAACTTTGCTTCCCTGGGACTAAGCTTCTTCATCTGCAAAATGAGGAAGTTTGGCTTTTTAAACTGTGGTTTAAGACCCTATATTGAGTATTGTTATTACTGGATGAGAGCATGAAGTTATGCTTTATTATCAGTAAATATTTGATTTGTATACCTATTTTATATACTCACATACATGGGGTCACTTAAAAATTTCTCAGACAAAAAGGGGTTGTGTGTGGAAGAAATTTAATAAGCCCTTTAAAGTTTCTTGTAGCTATAGGTGTTATGGATCCTCATATTAACGTTGGGAGATATATTTGGACAGATAATTATCCTGTAATCAGGCAACTGAGTTTGAAGTTGAAAAGACCTTATTTCACACACTCCTTCTTGTAGTGACAAAATAAACAAAATCTTCCCTTAGAAGCAAAGGCATCTGACCTTTACACATTCACTTAGATAAATTACTAGATTTGCTAAGTGCTAATTCATCACTTGCTTCCGGTGTTTGGAGAGAAGTCCCAAAGGTAAAGTATAACAGAATGTTGTCAGTGTAAGGAAGAAAGAGAGCAAAGAAGGAACTCTACCAACTAATTCTCCCTTCATAATTATAAATAAATAAACAAATATAGGTAAGTTTGTGTGCTATAGAAGACCATAATTTCTTTTGCTGGTAACAAATTCTTTCTAGAAATTATTCTTGAGGTCCACTGCTACTAACAGAAAGAAATCACTCCTGATGATTATACCTGACATTGTGATGAGAAAGGACAGTTCAACAATAGTTCTGCTAGGGTTTTTAGCATCTAGTGACTGATTATGTCATGGGTATTGGTAACTTCCAAAGCCCCCCCTCATTCAAATTCAATTCACTTGAATGTAATGGTATCAGCTGCCTGATGTCATGGTAGTCTGAGAATGAGAATTGGAGGACAAATAATAATGTGAAGTCTGTCACTGGCAGGACAAGGGATAGTTGGAGCTTTGTGAGTAATGTCTTTTTCCATTCCCCAAAATTCAAGGTTACTCTGATGTCTAAAGTGGACAAGGGGCCCAAGATGCCAATGTGGTCATAGCCATGAGTTAATTACCAAAAAAAGTTGACCAAGAACTGAGATTTCTCCAAAATAGGTGAGAGTTTTATTCTGAGTATGCTGCAAGTATTTTAATTGGGTGCAGCTATGTGGCACAGTGGATAGAGTAATGATCCTGGAGTAAGAAGGATCTAAGTATAAATATAGCCTCAGACACTTATTGACTGTGTGACCTAGACAAGTTACTTAATCCCAATTGCCTCCAAAAAAAAAATATTTTAAATGGCTCTGCCTTAGTAGAAAATACTAGGTCCTAGGAAAGGTAAATAAGAAGGCTGAGGGTGACGTGAAGTAGGGGTGAAGAAGGTAGAAAGGTTAGGAATTAGAAGAGTTCAGAAATATAACTTTATCCCAATCATAAGAACACTGAGATATGAAAATGACTTTTATGGAAATGTTTTGCATGGCTTTCTCAGTGTGGGGGTATAGAGAGAAAGGGGGAGAATCTGAAATTCAAAATTTTAAAAGCAAATGTTAAAAAAAAAGTTTTACATGTAACTGGAGATAATAAAAATATTTTTTAAATTTTTAAAAAGAACATTAAGGCATAGAAGGATCTCAGGGCAAAGCAGTAATTAGGGAAGGGTAGCTAGTACTTGGTTTGTAGATCCCAATATTTGGGTAGAAGCTGTATCTCAGAATCTAACTACTGTATGTCCTTTGCCAAGGTCTTAATTTTCTTGAGATTTGGTTTCCTCATTAGTGAAATGAAAAGGTTGAACTTTCAGTTCTGTTTACCTGAAATCCTTGTTTTTCCCAGTCTCTATTCTCCTTGGCCCCCTGGAAACCTCCTTTTTTTTTTTTTTTTTTTTCTTTTATTGGACAAATTTTCTTTCATCCCAGAGTACCCATGTCACTTTCCTTTCAACTTGAGGCAGGCACTGAAATAGTTTTTTTCTGAAGGTCCCATATTTCTTAGCATCTTCTTCAAGATTAGTTGCTTCTTTCATACTCCCTGGCACAGTCCTGCCACTTTCAGATCCTCCTCCATCCTCCACTCTGATATTATCGTTCAGCAATTACTCCTCTTTTTTTTTTTTTTTTAAAGTTCACTCCATAATGAACAGATTTTTGGTGTTTTAATCCATGAACCTCAAAATCTTTCCTAACTTGTTAGGAACTTTCCTAACAAGTTAACTACCAGGTTCATGATCTTTCCCACTAATTCAAGCAATCCTGATCTATCCTATCTCCTCCAAAAGCCTGCCTCTTCTATCATCACTAAACTCTCTCACCCATCTCGAAAAAAATCTTTCTTGATCCCTCCAATCCCCCTATTATTCTTTTTTTTTCTTTTGTAACTAAACTCTTTGAAAAGTCTACAATAGGTGCCTTCACTTTCTCTCCCCTGTCTTTTTTTAACTCCTTATTATAAGATTTCTGACTTCATCATTCCATCAAACTCTCTCCAAAATTACTAATCTTTTAGTTGCCAAATCCAATGACCTTTTCTCCAACCTCTCTAAAACCTTGTTGATTATACTTTCTCTCTAGGCTTTTGGGCCAGCACTTTCTCCTGGTTCTCCTCCTACCTATCTAGCCACTCATATCCTGTTTCCTTTGTTGGATCCTTTTCCAGATCATTTCTTCTAACCATGTGTTCTTCAGGGATCTATTTTGGGTCTTCTTTTCTTCTCCCTCTATTCTACTTCTTTTAATGATCTCAACTCCCATCAATTTTATTACCATCTTTATATAGTGATTCTCAAATCTACTTCTACTACTCCAGCCTTTCTGCCAATCTCCAATCTCTCATCTTCAACTGCCTTTCAGACACCTCAAACTGGATGTCCACTAGTCATCTTAACTCAAAAATGTCCAAAGTGGAACTTAACTATTTCCCCCTCTTTCTCCCCTTCATTTCCATCTCCTCTGCTTACAGTTCTTCAGACTCACAACCTACCTAGATGTCATTTTCATTCCTCATGATCTCTCACTCCCCATATCCAAGCTGTTGCCAAAATCTATTGATTTTATCTTTGCAACATCTCTCAAAAATACCTCCTTTGACATTGCCACCACTCTAGTACAGGCCTCCCACTTCATGCCTTGATTATGACAGATGATTATTATCATCCAAGCTTGTGGAATTACCTGCCTTAAGTCCCTTTACACATACAATCCAACCTCTATTCAGTCACTAAAATGACTTTCCTAAGGTGCAGATCCTATCATGTTACTCCCCTAGTTAATAAATGCTTGGCTCCCTATTAGCCTCAGGATTAAAGACAAAATGTTATGTTTGGCATTCAAAGCTCTTCATAACCTAACCTTTCCTACCTTTCCAGTCTCTTTACACCTAATTCCCTGACATCTACTCTTGAATTTGGGATGCTGGTCTGGCTATTTCATGAACAAAACATTCTATCTCTTGGCTCTGGGTATTTTCTCTGTTCCCTATACCTGGGATGTTCTCCCTTTTCTACCCATTATTGACCTTCCTGGTTTCTTTTTAAGTCCCAACTAAAACTCCATCTTTTACTGGAAGTCTTTCCCAATACCTCTTAATTCTAGTGCCTTATTTCTGTTAATTATTTCCTATTTATCTTGTATATAGCTTGCTTTTTATATATTTGTTTTTCTCATTTTCTCCCTCCATTAGATTATAATCTCTTTGATGGCAGGGGTTGTCTTTTGTCTTTTTTTTTTTTTTTTTGATACCCCCAGTATTTAGTATAATTTCTGGTACATGATAGGTGCTTAATAAATGTGTATTAATTTATATTAATTGATCCTCTCTAACTCTATTACTTTTTTAATATTTTGGCCTTTCTGTTTCATAAATCTCAAATTCTATGAAATTGTCTTCGACAGAAAATGTTAATAATGAATGAAAGGTATGGCTAAGTAGAATAGCTATGTAAGATCAGAAACCTTAAAACTGGTAGATAGAATAATAGAACATAGTCCAAAAATTGACCTTGGATTCTCTTGCCTTCTTCTTCCCACTGATTTTTCTCTATAAGGTTAAATGGGCTTACCACAATCTCTCACCTGAATCTTCATGATGGCCTTGATGGCAGCCTCAAACTCTTCTGAGTTGTTGTAGTCAACTGTCCACACGTGTGGCTTGCCAATGAAGTTCTCAGCATAGGGATGTTGAGAAAACACCTGGCCGGGACACAAGGTGTCCTCAGCTTCTCTGTGTCCTGCTGAGGTAGCTCAAGTATAGAAAGCCAGACAGCCCTCCAACCCAAATGTGCTGAAGGAATATAGTCCCAAACTCTTTGATTCTGTTCCATTTCATCATATTTCCCAGGTTCCTTCTACTTTAATTCCCAACCAACTGTGTTCTAGTCCCACAGCTTTTGTGTTTTTATTTACATACCCTAGACTCACAGATTTTAACCTTTAAATCTCTAACTTCACTTCCCATGCCTTAGTTTCTCTTCTCATTCTGGAGATCCAATGGAATTGTTATTGGAATCCCTAAGTTCCAAGATATAAGTAGGATCTGGTAACCGAGGTAAATTCAGTTGTTGGGGGCTAGGAAGTAATTAGCTCAGGTCTCTTATATCAGTGAAAGGAGATAGAGGAAGTGAAAAGTGGCAGGAAGAATATGTGGCAGTAGGGAAAGGTACTCCATGGAAAGAGTACAACCCATGATAGGAAAAGTTACTGGGAAAAGGCAGTCAATTGATGAGACCTAATTAAAAGCCAATTTAGAGGATTATCAGCACTTTTACAGACTTCAGGGGCCCTCTTCTAGTTATATCTGGCTCCTCCCTCTTGAAGATCAGAAGCCTCCCATCACTTACCTCTCTGGAAGTAGGTTTTCCTCGAAAGAATTCATGGTTGAGGGAGCTATGAGGTGGGCTGAAGCGAGACTGCAGGAAGATGCAGCCATTGGCAATAGCCTCTAGTGGAGCAGGACCTTCATAGGGGAAGCCAAACCCTATGAAGAGCTAGGGAAATAGGTAGTAGTATTGTGAGAACAGGAATTGTTTATGTCAGAGAAATATGAGTAGGTGGGTGAGGTTTTGGGAGGAAGGTGGGAAAAAAGTAGGAACCAAGAAATGAATCCAAAATTTTTCTCCCAGAGGCTATCAGATAGTTCCAAGAAGCATTTACTTCTACACAGAAATATTTTTATTCTTCTATCAAGCTTGCCAGCCTTAGTTAGGTTAATACCATCATGTAGTCCCCTTATGAGTCTCCTTGTGGCATAGATCTGTCTACCTGGAAACCCATATTTCCTTGCCATAGTTTCCAAAGCAGCAAATGTGAACTCTCTGTACACCTGAGGCCATGTGGAGCTAGCAAACCAAGAGCCCTTCAAGAGCAGTAGCTCCTAGACCCATCATTCCTTCATCCCAATAAGACTGTTTCCTCTCTAACCCAGACCTTCTTCTTCTTCTTTGAATGTTAAAAACTATTTTTATGTGTATTTGGAAAAAATAAAATATTATTGAGACAAAAAAGAATGGAATCATGTAAAGTCAGATGTGACTGAATAACAACAATTACCAAATGTCCCACGAAATAATATTTTTTACTAGCTTTAGGACATATGATTACCATTTCCACTATTTGCATGAATAGTCATGAGCCATCCTGCCCTTGTGCTGCAACTTCTTTCTTCTGTTTCATTTGCAGCAAGATTCTCAAGCTTAATGTGATTTAGATTCTCCAGCATTATGTCCACTCATGAGTCATTGTACGAACAGGTTGGAATAATTTTCATCTCAAATTGTCTGTCCCCCCACTGCTCTCAATCTGGCCTTGGAAGTGACTTTATTTCAAATCTGGCCTCAGATACTTATTAGCTATGTGACTCTGGGCAAGTCACTTAACCCCCCATTGCCTTAAAAAAAATTTAAAAATAAAAAAAAAGAGGTGACTCTGTGCCCCTCACCTTAGCTTTTCGCAATAGCTGTTGGAATTCCTGCTGTGGCAGAAGGCCATGGTTCTTCACAAAGGCAGGGACCTCTGGTGGCCGCTGGGTCTCATAGTACACAGTGCCATGGATCTCCATGTACTTGTTCAAGATGGCCAGAAATTTCTCCTTGCCCTGGGAGAAGAAGAGAAGGAATTACCTGTGCAGAATAATGCAGAACCACCTATGAGGCATCATAATATAACTGAAGAGTCAGGAATAGTTGGTATAATGACAAAAACTCGTAACTGGGAGTTAAGGGCTTGTGGCATTTTCTATCCAAATGAGACAGTTGGATTAGGTTGACTTTCAATTCTATATTCCTATAACCCTTAGCTCTCCTTACCTTAGATTTATCTAGGGAAGTAGTGCTGAGAAGGGAAAGAGAAAGAGAAGGAAGAAAAAAAGTTAAGGAGAGATACTAGTCCTAAGTCTTTCCCAATGCTGAGCCCAAAGTGGGGAGGGGAGGATTCATTCCATCAATCTCAAGTGCAAATGCTTACATTAGGGAAAGGCATTTTCCCAGGCAAGGAATCTTGATATCTCAAATACCTCAGGGATATCTCAAGGAAACCTTTATTAAGCATCTACTGGATGAAAAACCCAATTCTAGGGGTTGAGGGTTATATAAAATTTCTATAAAAATCATGCCAATAGGCAACTTATTAGTTACCTTTCCATTTTTCCTTTCAGAAATTAGAGATTTTAGCATGGGCTATTTAAGGTAGAGAAAATCTGTGTCTGAGACAACTTTCAAAATAATTTTCATGAGGCCCAGATTTGACCACATCACTCCTCCTCCCCCCAATCAAAGTCTTCATCAGCTCTCTGTTTTTAAGATAAAATACAGATTCTTTAGTCTGACAGTGAACACTTTTCATAATATGGTGCAAAGCTACCTTTCCAGCCTTCTGTCTTTTTATCCCCACCTCCTTTCTTTGAATCTATGTTCCAATCAAATTGGGCTTTTGATGCATTTGTACAATTTGTTTCCCATGCCTGAACTGTACATCCTCCTCCTTTCTGTCTCTTGGACTTTATTTAAGGTTCAATTCAGGTGCTGCTTCCTCCTTGAAGCCTTCCTTAATTATAAAGCGTTAATGCTTTCTTTCTCTCTTTCTCCTCAAATTATCTTGTATTTATTCTTCTGTAAAAGGATATGGTTAGACTTTATGACCTCCAAAGTCTCTTTCAGCTTAGAATGCTATGACTAAACATTATCAGGCTAAGTATTTTTCCAGTAGTGGGGATAGATTTTCCTTATTTTCCCTGCTTCCCTTATAAACTGACTAGGTCCCTGATGCCAGGGATAGAAAGGAGGCTGTGAAACAAAGAGAGAGTAACTGGCTCATACATTTAGATGGAACTGTGGTCCTAGTCTCATTAGTGCTACACTCCTTGCAAGGCAAAAAATCATTGAAAACTGCAGTCTGCATTACTAGCCCCATAAAGCTATCACTGGACTGGATCTGGACTTGTGCTTCCTTTCAGGAATATAATGACCTTTTCCCTCTCTTCTTCCATCTTTCCTCACCCTCTTATCCCCCTCTCCCACCCTTAGTCATGAATTTGTCATCTGATTCAATTTACTTCCTTATATCTCTGCTTGAAGAAAAAAAATTCTTGTTCTCCTGTAGTTAGAAAGACTGGCATAATGACTCATGAGATCATTTGCTAAACAACAATGCCCCAGGCATTTAAATCTGGTGAAGAGTAACTTTATTTACTAAACTTCATGATTTTATTCTCCCAGGGCAGTATCTTCACTTTTCTTGTAAAAATAAACTCACTTGTTTTATTATCCTCTCTGCTTTCTTTATTTCTCAGCAACTATCATGTTGTTTTAAAAAGTAACTATCAAATGTGAGAAGCAAAGATTTTCCCAGTCTCATTCCCTTTCCTTTCAACCCCATGAGGGTCACTGAAGTTCTCTACTGAAGGTTAGGGCCTTTTTGCTCTTTCCTTTAATATTCTTCTCTGCAAGTCTTCACCTTGTTACCACTGTAACAAACTGGCCTCTTGGTGCTACCTGCTGCATATCACCAATATAGTTTATTCCTTGGCACCTTTTTCACTCTCTAGGGGCAGTCCTCAGGACAGAGTGTCAAATTGGGTTTCAGAGTCCTGGTCTCTGTCTGCCCCTTCATAGAAAGATCTTTCTATCCAGCTATTCTTATTGTCTTTCTAGTCTCCTCACAAGACTATTTCCCTCCTCAGTTAAACTCAATACAGGTGTCTCAGATACCAAGTTTCACTGTTCAAGACTCAACAGATAGGAGGAGGATAAAGAGCAATCAGAAGTTGAGACATATCACTTGTACCATACCTGTATCTTCAGTATCCCCAAGAGGTGGGCAGAAGAAAAAAGAGGGGAGAAAGGATACATTAGTATCTCATCCATTAATCCAAACTGGATTCTTTAAAAGGGGTTCTCAGGACCAGCCATTTTTTTTTTCTCTTTATCTGGCCTAATTAAAATAATTTATATATATATATATATATATATATATATATATATATATATATATATATATATATATTTTGTGATTCCTAAGAAAGAGAATTTACTTTCTCCAGTGATCAATTTAGTGTCTCACCCCACAGCCAAGTTTCTTTCTGGTGTTTAACCTAAATCCTCTTGTTCTGTCCCTATAAGGAGGAAAAGAATAATTGGGTATATTTCTGTCAAATGACCTTTAAGGACGGCAAGTGGAATAGGATTCAAGACTAGGTGTTTTTTAAATTGGAAGCAAGGATTTCTTCTGAGAATCAACTCAAATGTCTCCTGAACCTGGGAGAGAAGTCTTAAATAAAGTCTTAAATAAATTGGAAATAAATCCAATTATAATATTCTATGAACCTTAGGTTTCTATAAAACATAGGTTTCTGTGGAAGCTCCCATTCCTCTTCAATATTAGAAAGCAAATCAGTTGACATGTAGGGTGTAATCCTACCCTAAATCCATATGTTTGTTCTACTGAATTCTCTCTACTATACTTTGCTTGAAGACCTCAAGTGAGCACAGAACCCACAAGGCATTCCAATCTACTTTTGGAGCATTCTAGTTGTTAGGGAATTTTTCTCCCTTGATATCATTTTTCTTGCCTCTTTGTAACTTCCAACTATTGCTCCTAGGTATGGCCTCTGGGGCCAAGCAAAGTAATATAGTTTCCATTTTCCATATCTTAGAATATTCCAAGACACATGCTTAGAAGTCTTCTAATCTTCAAACTAAACATTTAGTTTTTAGTTGTTTTCATCTATCTTCCTGAAGCATAATTTCCCACTACTGAAGCTGTTCTATCATTTCTCTTCTTCTAAATATATATTGCCTAGAATTGAATGCAGTTCTTTAGAGATATTCTGATTGAGGCACGGTATCCATCATTTAATTGTACTGTCATCTAATTCACATCTCTCCATCTCGTTTATTCATAGGAATATTATGAACTTGTCAAATATTTCACCAAAATCTTTGTCATGTTATATCTATATCCATATGCTATATCTATAGCATTCCTCTGACCTACTAGTCCAATAACCCAATCCAAAAAAAAAAAAAAAAAGAAAGAAAGAAAAAGAAATGGGTTAGTTTGTTTTCATGTGTTCTTGACAAGTTATGCTTATTCTTTGTAATCATTTTCATTTCTAGATTTCACTAAACATCATTAACATGTTCTTGAGTACATTATACTCAAGAATAGCAGTCATTTTAGTAAATTACTTCAATCAAATGGATGGAAGAGTCATTTTAACAAGTTTTTTACAGTCCTGAATCTTTTCCTTTCCCATAACCTCATGATATACATGGACCTTGATGGACCTTGGCTATATATGTTAAAGAGGACCTTTTAATGAAAATCTTCCCAATTTTCTGTGCCTTGAGTTCTAATTCATATTTGTTAAACAATAGGATTTTTGATGATCAGGGGATGGTAGAAGAGAAGTAGACTCTTGCCATCTGGTTCTCACCTTCCAGATGCTGGCTTCCTTGCCATATACCACAGCCATATTGCTGGCTTTGTTGTTCTTTATAAGCTCCTTCTCTGTTGAGTTGAGCTCCTCTGACACAAAGCCCATGAAGGAGTTGTCCGGCGTGTGAGCTGCATGCCAGGGAGATGCAGGAAGGAGAGAAAGGAAGAAAGGGTTACCTACACATCCAGGATTTTTAGAGTTGGAAGGAAATTTGAATATAAACTCATCCAAACTAGTTAATGATTATCAGTTTCTCCCTCTTCATACTACCATCTCCTTCCCTTCCACCCCATCCACATAATAACACATACCTGTAATTGTTTTAGCCAAAGGAAAATAGTTCTGTTACCTGGGTGCTGACAAATCTCAAATAAAACATTAGCCTTAGAGATATTAGTACTCAAAACAAGAGCTTTCCCACTCAGCTCGACTTTCCTTCTTCCTTCCATCCACCCTGCCAAAACCCAGCCCAATTCCCACTCCAAGGCTTGAGCCTTCTCTACAGTCATTCTTTTATCCAATAAGCCTCCCCCCCAGCTTTTTCTCCTCTTATCCTAAATTTACATATCTTTATTTTGAATCCTCATCTCTTTTCTGAGCTCCTGTCCCAAATCTCCAGCTCCTTGCTGGAAAACTCCATTAGAATGCTTTGTAGGTATCTTAAACGCAAGAGTTCAAAGCAGAACTCACGTTTTCTACCCAGTCCACCCTTCCTACAAATTTTCCCATGTCTGTTGAGAGTACTCTTTCTCTCCCAGTTATCCAGTTTCATCATGTTGGAGTTTTGTTTGTGTTCTTTCTCCTTTTTATTGCATATCCAAAACTGCCAAGATTAGTTGATTCTACAGTTATCCCTTCCATATCCCAGGGATTAGGAGCATTTCATTCTCCCTCCTCCCCACAATGATCTGGAAAATCCATGTAAAATTTTTTGGCCCTCCTTTTATACCAGAGAAGAATTCTTGAGTGTTTTTCTTTTATTGTTGTGAGAAATAATTAATTGGGACCTCCACTCTATTTTAATCAGTATTAATCAATTTGATAGAATAATATCAAAGTTCTGTATATTAGGCCCAGAGCTGTGAGCTGCAGATTCTAAGTTCACTTGCTTAATTATAGAAAGTTAACTAGAGGCCCTGCACTCTTATTTTCCCTTGTCATGGTGATCAAGTCCAGAGTGACAGAAGTGACTCAACTACATAGAAAGACCTTTAATTTATTTTTGTACCTCTGGACTGATGACCATCTTAGAACCATTTAGCTCACTGACTGTGATAGCTTCTACAATCTTCTCCTGCATAACCCAAGGAGAAGCTCATCCATATTGTGAGGAGATATTTCTTGCTTTACCCAATTCATGATCCTTCTGACATATTACTTTGCTTACTTTAGCTTATGTTTAGATTATGACATCATATGTCAATTGATAGAATTATTCTGTATTTGGCATGATTGTTCTTGAATGTCTAGAAATCTAGCCCTATAAAAATAGGACTCTGGGAGAAGGAGACTTCTCAGATTGTGAGGAAGATCTGAAGTCCATTTTTTTAGAGACCACAGACCCTTTTAAAAAGTATCATTGGCTCAGAGCTATGCCTCAGTCTCTTATTATAGGAGGAACAATTTTAATCCTCATATTGTAAAATTTGAGTTGATTTTATACAATACTATATGTATATTTTTCGTATTTCTGAATTTTTCAATTTTTTTTCTGTCATCTGCATGCCTTCTTGTGTTGTTTGCTACTTCCATGAAACTTTCCCCAAATTTCCATTTGATGCTGGTCAGCAAAATCACAATGTGGAAGGGATAAACTATAATCTTTCTAAGGCTCAGATCTGATCATGGCACTTCCTTAATCAAAAAATTTCAGTGTTTCCCATTGCCTCTTATACTTTCCCAGCATTATTTCATACCTCCTATCACTAAATTCTTATGTTCCAGATGAATGAGACTCCTAAATTTTCCTTAACATTATATCTTCCACCTCAGTATATTTGCACCATTTGTCCCCCAAGCCTAGAAAGCATTTACCTCTTCCTTTTAGAACCTTTTCTTCCTACAAACCTTATCTCCTGCCATTTCTATAAAGCTTTGCCTGATCTCTGTCCACCCCACCCTCCAGTTGTTAAGAATAATAAGAATAAATAAGAATAGATATTCTTTCCTCAAATTTTCCTAATATGATATTGATTTGTGTTTATATTGTGTCTTCTCACAAGAATGTAAATTATTTGAGGGCAGACATTGTTGATTCTGTCTTTACACTACCCCTCCCCCCCTTTCTCTCTCTTTTTTGCTGAGGTAATTGGGGTTAAGTGACTTGCCCACGATCACATAGTTAGGCAGTGTTAAGTGTCTGAGATCACATTTGAACTTGGATCTCCTAATTTCATGTGTCTTTACATCTCTAAGCCCAGCATAGTGTCATATATATTTTGGGGATACAGGCTCAATTTCATCAGTTGTATTAAAAGTATATTTATTGAGTTAAACTTACATGATATCTTCCTATACCCCTTTTATCAGTAGTGACTTGAAATTTTTTCTAATAGTTTATTTTATAACCCTTTAAATTACTTAAGTTTATAACATTGGGTATTGAAAGTATTAGGTTGTAAGTTCTTTGACATCTTATCTAAACTGTATATTTCACCCAGAAGAATTATGGAATTATTTGTATATTAGGTAGGTAGTATAGTACTTGACAAGTATTAGTACTTAGTATATAATAGGTAAGTACTTAATAAAGTTGTTGTACCAGGGGCAGCAGAATACACTGAGAACAAAGCCCACCCCAAATATGAGGCTTTCCCAGCCTATCTGAATTCTTTCTTTCTTTAACTCTTGTCAATTAAACTCAGACCCATCCTATTTATACCTATTTAGAAAAGACATCAATTACATCAGACACTAATTAGCTCTGTGGTCTTAGGCAAGTCACTTAAACTTGTTTGTCTAGGAAGCAGCTAGGGATTCAGTGGCCAGAGTGCTGGGCTTAGGGTCAGGAAGACCAAAATCATAAAGTTTCAAATCTGCCTCAGATACTTACTAGCAATGCGGCCCAGGGCAAGGCACTTAACCTCTATTTGTATTGGCAAACTACTTCAATATCTTTGCCAAGAATGGCCCACAGGGTCTCCATGTCATACTTTGCAGCTGGGTGGTACAATGGATAGAATACTGGACCTGGGGTTAATGATGGCCTACCTCTTAGAGTGGTTGTAAGGATCAAATGAGATATTAATTATGTAGCACTTAGCATAGTACCTGCCACATAGTGCTATATAATTATTATTATTATTATTCCTTCCCTTCCAGCAGCAGGGGATTTGTCCTGAGAGATTTGGAATTAGATAAATAAGAAAGATTGAGTTGTAGAAGTATTACAGATAATTAAAAGGTTCCGGAAGCAAGGCCAGGAGGGTAAGATCTAGAAAAAAACATTCAACTTTCCAGTTTCTTCCTCTGGGAAAATAAATCAATAGTTAATAGTTTGAAATGGGCTGAGCACTGCTTAGGAATTTCTTTTTAGATCTTAAATCTCAGCATGACTTAAAAAGGGGACTGGGACAGATTTGGAATCAGAGAGTATGAATGAAAATCTTAGTACTGTTATTTATATGTTCAGTCATTTCGGTTGCATCTGATTCTTTGTGACTCCATCTGGGTTTTCTTGGCAAAGAGAATGATTTGCCATTTCCTTCTCCAGCTCATTTTATAGATGAGGAAAGGGAATTGCCCGTGGCCATACAGCTAGTTTGTAGCAGATTTCAACTCTTGAGTTTTTTTTACTTCAAGCTTGGCTCTCAATTTACTGTACTACTTCACTGGCATTTGGGGGGGTGGGAATAGGAACTACAATCATCTTGTGTGAAGCTCATTTTCTTCACTCTTCATAGAATGAGATGGTTTGACAAAATGGCCTCTAAATACTAATGAGGATATGATAAAGATTGAGAGCTGGGAGGAAATTCTGAGATTCACAGAATTATAGGTATACAGACACATAGAGCTTCCATTAGGCATTTCCCTAATGGGAGCTTTTGGTCTGTAGTGTTCTGGAATCCGAAACATTATAATGCTTCCCTTGCTGAGATTGCTGCCTCTACTATCTTCCCTGTCTATTCTGAACACTACCAGAATAATTTTAAACATATTTTTCTCTGTTTTCCTGCTCAAAAGCCTCAAATCTTTTGATTTATGTGGTCAAATGCAAACTATTTAATTTCTAAGGTTTTCCACTGAGTCTTTTCCACACTTCATTTCCATCTTCAGCCTTCTACCCTTAATTCTTAATATCCTTCCTTAATAACTTTAGCATTAGCCAAGCTAAGCAGTTTGCCACCCCACAGTAATTGGTGCCCTTCCCTTCACATATTGTTGTACCACAGTTCCCTTTTATTGTCCTGCCTCAGTTTCCCTAATTGTCCTGCCTCCGTTTTCCTAAATTGTTCTACCTTAGTTTCCCTAAGTTTTTTGCCTGTTTCCCTAAATTGTTCTGCCTCAGTTTCCCTTAATTGTTCTGCCTCAATCCCTTAGTTGCAAACTCCCCTGTGGTTCATTAGGACTGATATAACTCAGGGCTAGTTACTCTAAGGTTATAAATTATAATTGTGTAAACTCAAGATAAGGGGGAGTTCAGACTTCCTGGCTCCTAACTCTTCCTAAATCATCAAGAATTTATGGTTCTACCCCCCAGCCTGTCAGAATCTGATTGATGGTCCCTACCTGGAGATTCCCACTCACCAGAATTTGGACTCCATCCCTTGCCTTTGTTTAGCTACCTGAACTAAGAGATATAAATATGTCACTGAGAACTCACATTCTTGCTGGATACTTTGAGACAAGAGTCCGATCCAGTCAATCAATTAAGCTCTCCCATAAATAAAATACTAAAAACTCTCTAATCTTTATCTTGCCTCAGTTTCTCCACCATTATAATATGATCTCCATCTATCCTTTCTGTTTAAAGCTTTTTCCTTCTTTCTCTCCACTAAAATACTGCTCAAAACTCACTTGCTTTGGAAGAAGCAACCTTCTCTAACCTGTCCCCATCTCCATTTCACCTCTTTATTTTATGTGCTATGATTGCATTTTTTACTTGTTTATATAATAGCCATTTATTTGGAGCTCTTATCTGGTAACCTTAGCTTTATAGAACCTGGCCAAGAAACAGACATCTGAATACAAAATTGCAGTGTAAAGGATATATCATTTTCTTTTTCTTTTTTTCTTTTTTTTGCTGAGGCAATTGGGGTTAAGTGACTTGCCCAGGGTCACACAGCTAGACAGTGTCTAAGACCAGATTTGAACTCGAGTCCTCCTGACTTCAGGGCTGGTGCTCTATCCACTGTGCCACCTAGCTGCCCCGATATATCATTTTCTTAGGCCCTTACTTTGAATCTATTTACTCTTAATTTACAGACAGTTCTAACAACCTGGATTAAAGGAGGTAAAATGGAATTGCTAGATAGGCAGTGGTATTATTGCTTGAATACTTCCTCCATTAGGATGTAGGCTTCTTGAGGGCAGGGATGTCTTTATTTTTGACTTTCTTCTTAGTGTATTATAGAAAGATGAGGAGATCACTTCAACATAGTCACCTTGCTTGGTCTTCTATGCAAACAGCTAGGGCCAGATAGTGCAGAACAGCTGCACCTTACAATATTTTAACAGTTTTCTTCAATCCAGGAATTCCAGATACCAAAGAATCCATAGGCCAAGCTTTTTTTTGCTATCCCTAGCCTATATTTAAGAAGGCAGCATAATCTATAACCAAGTTAGAAAGATTACTATTATTTAAGGAGTTTGAGTTTGTTTTTGTTTTGAAGGGGTGGCAACTGAGGTTATGTGACTTGCCCAAGTTCACACAGCTAATATGTGTCTATAGCCAAATCCAAGTTCACACAGCTAGTACATGTCTGTGGCCAAATTTTCACTTAGGTCCTTTTGACTCCAGGATAGTCACTCTATTCACTGTGCCATCTCATTGTTTCTTTAGCTTTGAGTCTGGAAGAAGTTTGCTCCAATTACTTGGAAAATTGTCTTTTATGGGATGACCCAGAGATAATAGATAAATAAGGTATTTCTGTTTCTTGTTTTATGAGACAATGTAGTATAACAAAGGGAGCTCTGAAATGGACATTAAAACAAACAAATACTAATTCAGGTTTGACTATTTACTGGGAGATGATGGGAAAGTGTGCTTCTTGGGTTCTCAGTTTCCTCTTTTGTAAAATGAGAGATTTAGGCTCAATGATTTCTAAGATACCATCTCATTCTAAATCTTATGACTCTGAGCAAATCTTTTAACCTCTCTGAAAGTCTGTTTACTCTTCTGTGAAATGAGAGGTTGGATTCAATGATCTCCAAGGTTCCTTCCAGGTCCAAGAAAAACTTCCCCTTTCTAATCCTCAACTTCTTAAACTCTGAAGGAGTTCTTCTGTGGTTATGCCTTCTTTTCTGAACCTCTCCCTTCAACCTGTTACCTCTCCATCATTAAGGGGTAGCATTTCTCAGAGAAACACAGTAGGCACACAGTAGGTGCTTAATAAATGCTTATTCCCTTTCCTTTACCCTTCTGAGAAGGTGGGAGCCTGGGGAAGAAGAACTTTAGTGTCATCCTCCTTCTTTCTCTCCTTTATTTGATGGTTCAGAAAAGAGAGATAAGATTCCAGTTGAACCATATGATAACACTCAGCACTCATGAGAAGGCCCTACCCCTCACCAGTCCCACATGGAGGGCCACTCACGGAACATCGTCATGAACTGCTTTGGGTTGAAGTTCCAGTAACCCCAGTTGGTTCGGTAACCATGCAAAGTAGCATATTCCTCATGGTTGTATGCAGGTTCTGTGCCAAAGGTGTCAATCACCCGGAATCGACACCTATCAGAAAAAGGTAAGGTTCATGGTCAATAGTCTACCTATCTAGGTCTACAGAGCAGCATATACAGAACCTAAATGTCATGGAAATCTTTCTAGGAAAAGTCTAAGTCTTTGCCTCTGAGTAAGTTCTGAGCTTCTTACATCCTTAGGCTGTATCTGACTTTCTTAGTGGAATATTTTCTTGGGTATGAAAGAAAATTCAAGGAAACTGGAAAGTCTGTTCTTTGGAGAAGCAAAGGACAAAACAGTTCTAGAAGCTATTCTCCAAAACATCTGTTACTTCTATTCTTGACAAAATCTTACTTAACTCTCACATGTGCCCAGATGGCCTAGAAAAACCTTTTCTATGAAGGATTCTGCCATTCAGAGTAAGAGATCTGACTGCAATGTAATATATCACACAGCTACATCTAGACACAGGCACACAATGATAGTTTCCTCCTCTTTTCTTAATTGAGTCCAGCAGGCCCATAGGAAGGGAGGAGATGGACTCAGCATTTCTCCAGAAATAGAAAAAAGTCATTAAACTTTAAACTTCCCCCAAAAGAAGCCTCATCTCCCTGCTCAGAGTCCCAGGCCGCTCTAAGGTGCTTGTTCCTCATACCAAAGAAATGTTGAATTTGACATTATTCCCACTGTGAGAGATTCAAGTTGGGTGAGGGTGCAAAAGAGCTGAATGAACTCAGCAATTAATTTTTAATAAAAGCAATAATGCAACCTGTCACTTTTTTTACTCTAATAAAATCATGTGGGATAGTCAATGGAATTAGAGAAAATGTAATAAATAGCAGGACTATCTGTGCTAAATTTAATTCCATATTTTGTTGGCTGTAGATATATCAGGGAGTGATTCCATTTGTCTTTCTCAGGACTGAAATGGATGTGGGGGATGTGAAAATGGAGGTTAGATAGGGGCGAGGGGATGAACTACTGGAATGATGGAGATGAGCAGAAATCTGGGAACTTCTGTTGACTGTCTTTAGATTGTTGCTATTACTCCTGGATTCTTTTGCCCCCATCACTATACCCCTCATCAATACCAGCTGCTTTGCCAGCCCAGTAGCATTTTCTTAGCCCCCCAAAATGGAAGCAGGTAAGAGCAAGGACACACTGGATGGGTAGTTCAGAAAATGCCAAAAGATCTGGCCAAAGTCAGAATTAGGCTTTGTTCAAGTAGCAGAAAGGCAGCTTGGGAAAGAAGAAAAAAAGACCAGGAAAATGTTTGATTCTTCTTCTCATCTATACTCAAGTGTGTCATGATGGGGCAGGCAGGTGGGGGGAGGGGATTCTGTTTCTGTTCTATTCTGGATAGGTTAAATGATTGAAAAACAAATGATAGCTGAATTGAATTTGTATACTCCTCTAGCATTAACCTCCTCCTATAAGGAAAGCTGTTCCCTTCTTACAAAAGTGGCTTATGAGACCAATTAGTACAACAAGAAAAATATAGGAGATGGAAGGAGGGCATTTATTCTTAATCATATAGGACATGGCATTAGATAAAATGTATGTGCCTTATAGTAGAGGCCCCAAGGTCACCAAAAGTACCTACCAATCTTAATGAAAGTGGAACAAGTCATTCTGGTAAGACAGCCTGAAAAACTTAAATTACTTTCAGTTTTTTTTAAAGTGAAAAAGGGATAGAAATCTCATCCAGATAACTTCTCATCTAAGCAATAGTTTCCTAAATGGACTCAACCACATTTAATAACCCTAATAACGCCTATAAAACACCTCTTTAAACTATAGCACTTACTAAAAAATAATACAACTCTTCCCCCACCCCCTCAACAAAATGGCAACAACAAAACAATGTTGACGGACAATCTGAAAAGAAGGGACTAGAATCTGAAAGCTATAGACCTGGAGTTTATAGAAAACTATAGAGTAAATATAGAGTAAAGTCTTGGATTTTAGAACTTTTAGAGATCTTATCCATATGTTGTCCTCCAACTCCCCACCTTCACCTCTGACCCAACACTTGCCTCTCACCTGTATTTCTTGAAGGACAGTCCCATGTGCTGTTTCATTTGCTGCAAGCCATGATAGTCAGTGTAGATGAGGTCAAACGGCAGGGGTATGGTGAGTGGACAGCTTCCCCGGCCTGGCGGTACCCCTAAGTTACTGAGAAAGGAACCCTTCAGAATTTGGGCCAAACAAGCATCCAAGAAAGGGAAACCCTGACCCAACCAAGTCTAGGTTATTAGTAATAATAAAAAGAATAGTGTTTCATTTGTCCTCTCAGAAGCCAAAGTGATCTTCCTAAAATGCAGGTCTGCCTATATCATCCCTGTCTTTAAAAAAAAAAATCCCAGTGACTTCCTATTACTTCCAGAATTTGTTATTTGTTATTTGGCCTCTTCCTATATTTCCAATCTTCTACTTTTCTCATTTCCATGAACTCTGAGATCTAGTAACATTGGCCTTCTTGCTATGCCTCAAACAAGACAATCCATTTCCTCACTTAATAAATTTTCACTGACTGTCCCCTATGCCTAGAATTATTTCCCTCCTCACCTTTCCCTCCTGTCTTCCCTAGCTTCTTTTAAGTGTCAGAGGCCAGATTTGAACTCAGGTCCTCCTGATTTCAGGGCTGGTGCTCTATTCACTATGCCACCTAGTTGCCCATAAAATAATTTTTAAGGAACATTTATAACTGGATGGGGGAATTAGAATATTCTTTGTTCCTTCACATGAGCTAAGCTTTAAAGAAATCTAGAGATCCTAAGAGGCAGAAGTGAGGAGAAAGCATTCTAGACCGGTGCAAAAGCACAGAATGTGTATATGAATGTATGTGAGGAATAAGAAGTAGATAGACCCGTTTGGATACAGTATGGGAAGGGAACTAATATATAATGCCTGGTTAGGTAGATTGGAGCCAGATTATAAAGGGCTTTAAATGATAACAGAGAAGTTTCTATTTGACCCATAGCTGAGTGATTATGCCTTTCAAGGAACCAGCCCTGTTGAGTAGCCGAGTGACAACTTCCCACAGTAAATGTGTTGGGTCTACTGTTTATTAAATTTAACTTAAGTTCAAGATTGTAATGATAAGCTAAGCTTTACTTCCTGAGTATGTTTGTAAAGAGGAGAAGGGTAAAATACTAGGAGCTAAAATGAACCTTTGGTTTCTTCTCCCCTTTTGAGAGGTTGTTTTCCTCATAAATTGTCACTATCATGGGAGGCTGATAAGACTCATCTGCAATCCTATGTGTACAAATTCAGGGGATTCTGAGGCTATGTCTTTTGAGAATGAAATCACACAGAGAAGCCACTTCCCCACCATCTCCACTCACTTTATCCCACCACACAAATAGAATCACTTTGGTAGGGAAGAAAATTCAGCTGACACTTTAAAGGAAGCTAGGGAAGACAGAAGGGAAAGGTGAGGAGGGAAATAATTCTAGGCATAGGGGACAGTCAGTGAAAATTTATTAAGTGAGGAAATAGATTGTCTTGTTTGAGGCATAGCAAGAAGGCCAGTGTTACTAGATCTCAGAGTTCATGAAAATGAGAAAAGTAGAAGATTGGAAATATAGGAAGAGGCCAAATAACAAATAACAAATTCTGGAAGTAATAGGAAGTCACTGGGATTTTTTTTTTTAAAGACAGGGATGATATAGTCAGACCTGCATTTTAGGAAGATCACTTTGGCTTCTGCAAGGACAATGTCTGGAGTGGGAAGAGAAAACCAACCAGAAAACTACTGCAATATTCCAGCAGTGAAGTGATGAGGGGTATCAGATCTGGTATCAGGGGAAAGTGTCAGAAGAGACTCTGCGTGTGTGTGTGTGTGTGTGTGTGTGTGTGTGTGTGTGTATGTGTGTGTATGTAACACATGCCCTACACAAAACAGAGAGATGTTATAAAGCTAAATTTGAGAGAAACTGGCAAAATAAAAAAGTTAAGAATGACACACAGATTGAGAGCCTGAATGACCGAAAAGATAGTGGAATATCCTATGGATTTCAATAGGGAGAGCAGGAGGAGAGGAAAATTTGCAGGGGGTAGACTCACTTTTTGTGAAACTACCTTCTTTCCTCTTAGCTGTCTGACCAGTCCTTCACTCTCCTTTGCTAGATCATCTTTTAAATTATTCTCCTTTAATATGTGTCCCCAAAGATCTGCCATGTTTTTCTTTTTTTTCTCTTTATCTTTTTTTTGGTAATCACATTTGCTCCATTGGGTTTAATTATCATCTCTGTGCAGATGACTATAAAATCCATAAATAAACACCTAATCTTTCTCCTGGACTCCAGGCCTGTCACACTAACTGAAAGACATTTTGAGCTGCATGTCCCAAAGGCTTCTCATACTCAGCATGTTCAAAACAAAACTAATTTTCTTTCTACCCTAAATCCAATATTTTTTCAAAATTTCCTATGTCTATTAAGGTCACTGTTTTCTTTCTCATCTCCTAGCTTTGAAGCCATTGAGTCATTCTCAACTTCTCATTTTTTCATCTCCTGTATCCAATCCATAACCAAGTATTGTCAATCTTCTATCTCTAGCATTTGCCCCTTTCTCTCCACTTGCAGGTCTAAAAGCCTTCTCCTCCTAGAATGATTCTTTTATGAAGGCAAATTAGGTCATTTAAAAAATCTCAATCCTTATTTAGCCTTTAATTACTGAATGGGCTTGGCCTCAGACAAACTGAGATCTGGGAAGACTCTAGCCAAGAATACCTACTGCAAATAGGGCCATCACCAGTTGTCTTGACCTATGTCCTCCCTGGACACCATGCCTGGAGGAGAGAATTAGACTGATGACTTTGCACAGCTTTGCCTCACTTAAATCCAAGTCACTTGGAAGTCAAGATATCACCCTCTTAATGTCATTGTTCTTTTTCCTAAAGCACCAATAAAGGATGAACAACAATAATAACAGCAACAAATAGTACCAACCTAGTTCAGGGCCTCGTTGGCTTTCACCTGGACTTTACTAGTTGATCTTCTTACTTTCAGTCTCTCTCTTTTCCAGTTCAATCTTCACACTGCTAACAAAGTAATCTTCCCAATGTTCACATCTGATCCCATCATTATGACTCCAGAGTACTTTTCCAGACTTGTTTCACATTACTCCTCTGGTACCCCATGTTTCAGCCAAACTGGCTTATTTACTATTCTTCCCAACCTGACATTACATTTCTCTGTTATACTTTGGCAGCAGACTGTCCTGGATGCCTAGAATACATTATTCTTATTTCCACCTCTTAGGATTCTTAACTTTCTTCAATACTCAGCTCAGATGTTACCTCTTCTAGAAAGATTTTTCTAATTCTCCTGGTGCTTAATTTCTTCTCGTCTTCAATTTATTTTCAATTTAGTTATATATAAATATTAAACCTCAGTAGTAGAATATAATCTGCTGAAGGACAAGGGTTTTTTTTCATTTTGTCTTTGTAACCCCTTTACTTAATAGCTGATATTTATGAGTGCTTTGAAAAGTGCTTCATATGCATTATCTCATTTGATATCTCATTTGATCTACACAAAACTGTTATTATCTTTAGTTTATAGATAAGGAAGGCTCAAATTGTTGACTTGTGTAGGGTCTGACCTAATATGGTGCCCTTTTTGTTGTAGCGATATGGTACAATGTTTAGAGAGATGAATTTGGGATCAGGAAGTACTGAGTTAAAATCTGGGCTCAGACACTTATTATTTATGTTACCCTGAGTAAGTCCGCTGTCTGCTTCAGTTTCTCATGTATAAAATGAAATAATAATGACACCTACTTCCCAGAATTGTTATGAAGATCAAATAAAATAATATTTGCAAGATGCTTTGTAAATCTTAAAGCTATATATAAGTAGAAATATATGAATATTTATAATATATAAATGCTAGCTAGTATTTTATTATCAAAACTATATTTTTATAATCATAAATACACATTGAATTAATTAATGGATTTGGATGCACACATTAACAGGAATAGGGAAATACTTTTAAAACCACCAAAGATGCCCACTTTGAGTCTTAGTTTGCTCATCTGTTAAATGAGATCTATAATCCTATGCATTCTATGCGTGTAGGAGTTATACCTATGAAACGTTCCTGCTGTCATCTCATTTCTCCTAGTCATCTTATCCTTATACCTCAATAGGACTTATGGAAGCTTTATAACCTAACCCCTTAATAGGGAGAGGTTTAGAGCAATGACAGTGTTGATCGAAATGTGATATAATGTAGTATCATGGAAAAAAACAATGGTCAGGGCTATCTAGATTTTGATCCTATCTCTGGTTTCTAAGCCATGTGAGTTTGAACTAGTAATTTTCTGGTTTCTTTGTCTATAAAATGAAGGGATCCTTTTTACAGATATGAAATCATTTGTAAATAATAGCATAAATAGCGAGCATAACTCCCAGTACCCTATTACTCCCCAGACTTTTAGCTTTATCCCATCATTCTTAGCTTTCAAGAACAGGGACTTCCAAATTCCTTTGACTTGTGATACCTTATCATTCCTGTACTTTTACAATCACTCCCCTTCCCTGATCCAAACACCTCCCTCCCCCTCCCCAAAAAAGTTCTAGCACATGATAGATGAGTAAATGCTAGTTGACTGATCGATTCATAATTAGCTTGTAGGTACCAAAGATTCCATAATTGTCTCAGAAAGCCACAAATGGTTGGTTGGCCTTCATTCTAAAAGAGGGCCAAAATGACAACATTATGTTGGGCTCAGAGTACAGTGTGTCCTAATGTAGCTGATCAGACCAATATGAGCTCAAAAGGCTTTACCACAAGTTGGCCACAAATAGTCCATATGAACATCTAGAATAGAGATGTCTCTAAATTTATGCATCTCATGTTTCTTTTGAGCTACAGCAATCCTGCTTTGCTTATGAGCACAAAACCTTCTTTGATGTGGACATGCAATGCAGAGTAGTCCTTTGCCAGTATCTCCAATTGATTCTAAAGTTCTTCAGAGAGACCTTGAGAGAGTTCTTATATTGCTTCTTCTATCATGTGGGTGTTTGCCTTGCATTGAGTTCTTTGTAAAATAGTTTTTTAGGCAAATGTACTTTTGGCATTCAAACAACATGGCCAGTCCATCAGACTTATACTCTCTGTAATAGAATTTGAACACTTGACAGTATAGCTTGAGAAAGGACCTCCCTCTTTGGTACCTTGTCTTGGCAATTGATCTTCAGAATCTTCCTAAAACAATTCAACTAGAAACAATTCAATTTCCTGGCATGTTGCTGGTATATTGGTATGTTTCACAGCTATACAACAAAGAAATCAGCACAACAGTTCTCTAGACCTTCACTTTAGTAAGCAGTCTTATATCTCTTTTCTCCCACCCTTTCCCCTGGAGCCTCCCAAACAGTGAGCTAGCTCTGATAATGCATGCATCAAACTCATCATCTATGTGTACATCCCTAGAATATACTACCAAGGTAAGTGAAGTTATCTATTTATTTATTTAATTATTAAGTATTTAAACTGTAAACTGCATTGAGTGCACAATTATCTGTGAATAAAAAAAATCATGCACCAACTGTCCCTCTGCTTTAGTCTTGCTTTGTAGCATTTTCAAGTTAAATAATTTATCATCAATGTGGTAGCTGACTTTGATCTGTTTTTGTTCTCACTGAAGGTGTCTGAATACATTGCTTAAAAACATCATGCTAAAAAGCATGGGAGCAACCACACAGCCTTATTTCACACCACTGGTGATTGGAAAAGCATAAAAACATCATTAATCATCCAGAATATGGGTGACGGCATCATGAAATTGATATACACAATACTGATGAACCCCGAGCAATCAAATTTTAACAATTTTCTGTAATGTTCTTCTCTAAAATATAATCTTCTCTGGGAGCGGATTTCTTGGGGGGCTTCTGGAGGCAGCCTTAATTTCAGTTCAGAGTAATAATCATCTCAAATTCAGCCAGGAGTTAAAGTCCAAATCCTTTATTGTTTCCTTTTAAGTCTTGTCTCCTTCCTTGGGCCTAGTTAGCTTTCTTAGAAGCCTATCTCTATCCTTGGTTCCTGCCGTTAGTCCTTTGCCTCTGCCAGCTTCAGCCTCTCCTCCTCCGAATGTCTCCAGCCAGCACAAAGATTGAAGTTGGAATGAATCTGACTCTGCCTCTGAAAGTGGGCTTGTGCTTCTGTCTTGTAAATCTCCTGGACTCAATGCTGGTTGAGGCTTCTAGCTTATATATGTTCTCTTAAAGGTGTGAATCGTAAAGGTGTGAAAGGTGTGAACTCTAATATGTACTAAGTTCATTAGTGAAGTAGAGAACTGTTAAGTACCATGCTAAATTAGATAATTATTGTCTCTATCAATTCCAGTGATTTAGTGCCTTGTAAGAATTCTAACAATTTTCCATAAGTCCTTTTGACCTTGGTCAGGTCGATAAGCATTGTATACAGATCTCAAGAATGTTCCGGGAATTTCTCCTGCAGTTGTCAGGAAACAAATAGCTTATCAATACTTTCTGAAGATATACTGACTCTCAGATAGTTGACCATCTTCTAGGTAAAGGATCAGCCTATTGAAGACTCCGGTGAGATTCTTGCCAGCAGTGACTAAGATAGAGACTCCAGCTTGTCACAGACAATCTATTTCCTTTACCTTTATAGAGATGGATATCTTTAAATTTTGAGGGGAATAATCTCTTCTTGCTATATAACCTAGAAATTTCAGTCAGCTTCCCCTCCCCTCCTTAGGCAATTGAGGTTAAGTGCCCAGGGTCACACAGCTAGGAAGTGTTAAGTGTATGAGACTAGATTTGAACTCAGGTTCCTCCTGACTTCAGGGCTGGTGCTCTATCATCTTGCTGCCCCTTCAGTCAGTTTTTGTATGCTGTAATAGAATCAGCACTAGGTGTTTTGCCACACAAGAAGACATTAATGGTCTTTAAAACTTCTTCTTTAGCTAGAAAGGATTGATTTCAACCTGAATTATATAGTCAGTGGCTTTAGTGTTGATTGATGATGGTCTGTTGAAAATACAATGGAAGTATTTAGTTCATCTCTTCTCCTTATTACTAATCAATATGGCTCCACAGCATTGCATAATTGTGCTGCACGATTAGATATTTGATTTATAAATAGCCTTCAAGACATCACAAAAGCACTTTAGATTGGGTTTTATCAGCATAAGCTGAATTTCATTTGCCTTTTAACTGAGCCAAGAATCTTGTGTCTCTCTAAGCTTCACTTTCACTTTACTTTTTTTTTTTTTAATTTTTATTTAATAATTACTTTATATTGACAGAATCCATGCCAGGGTAATTTTTTTTTTTACAACATTATCCTTTGCACTCGTTTCTGTTCCAATTTTTTCCCCTCCCTCCCTCCACCCCCTCCCCTAGATGGCAAGCAGTCCTTTATATGTTGGATATGTTGCAGTATATCCTAGATACAATATATGTTTGCAGAACCAAACAGTTCTCTTGTTGCATAGGGAGAATTGGATTCAGAAGGTATAAATAACCTGGGAAGAAAAACAAAAATGCAGATAGTTCACATTCGTTTCCCAGTGTTCTTTCTTTGGGTGTAGCTGCTTTTGTCCGTCATTTATCAATTGAAACTCAGTTAGGTCTCTTTGTCAAAGAAATCCACTTCCATCAAAATATGTCCTCATACAATATCGTTGTCGAAGTGTATAATGATCTCCTGGTTCTGCTCATTTCACTTAGCATCAGTTCATGTAAGTCTCGCCAGTCCTCTCTGTCACTTTACTTTTGATGGAGATAAATAAACTATCCTGCTGGTACCCTGTGAAGGGTTTTTTTTTTTTAATTGTTGTTGTTGTTTTATTTTTTGTTTAGTAACTTCTAAATTTCCCCATTATGTTCATCAAACCAATCATGAGGTTTGTGAATGTTTTGGCCCAGGTGAGTATATGCAGTGCTCTATACCAAATCTCTAAAAGCTGTCTACTCCATTTATGCTCCATTGTGGCCAATTGTGTTTTGGCTCAATTTCTTCTCCAAATTCTCCAAATTAATGTGTTGACATTAAATCTTCTGGTGGATGTCTTGTCTTGGGGCAGCTGCTTTTGTTCAATGTGAATATTTAGCTTGAAGAGGATAAGTCTATGATTAGTCCAGCACTCTGTAAATTCATCATTCTCACATCCTTTCGGTCTCTTCTCTTCACAATGCCAATTAATCTATTAAATGCCAATGTTTTCTGTAAGAGCGCATCCATGATGTTTTATTGTTTTTAGATAAAGAGAAGACAGTGTTGGTGATTAGGTCATGAGATGCACAAGTCTTTAATAGTAATTGATCATTGATGTTGCTGTTTCCAACTCCTTTCTTCCAAGAACCCTGCCATGACTGATAATCTATGACTACTCTTCCATTAAAGTCATTCAGAATTGTAAGCTTGCTCTTTTTCAGCACATTGGTGATGAGGGTCTTCAAGTCTTCATAAATTTTTTCTTTGATCTCATCAGGGTTCATCATGGTGGGAGTGTATGTACTGATGATAATGGCAAAGTGCTTTCCTGCAAGTGGCATTGCACTGTCATGAGTCTGCTATTCACTCCTTTTGGAAGAAATACAAGCTTATTGAATAGATTTGTTTTAATTGCAGAATCTGTGCCACCACATAGTAAAGGGAAGCCTTTACTATGGCCACTCCAGAAAAATATGTATCCAGTTCTGATAAGCTGGTTTTCATTTTCCAGTCTTGTTTCACTCAGAGCAGCTATTTGGATGCAATACCGGCTGAGTTCTCTTGCAATAAGAGCTGTTCATCTTTCAAGTATACTGGATTTCATGCTGTCCATGTACCAGTGATGAGTGGAATCATGTTTGTGAAAATTGTGTGTGTGTGTGTGTGTGTGTGTATTTTTTACTGCAGGTGGGGATTTCCACCTGTAATAGTAAGCATGCCAGGGTTTCGGTAAAACAGACACTTTTAAGGTACCTTTTCTTGCTCCCTCCCTAGACCAGGAAGTGAGCAGTGTGATTCTTAAAAAAGGCTGTTCAGATATCTAGATGGCTGTTGAATCCCACTGCTATTTCCAACAAGATGACCTTGTGGTCTGGGTTGCCTATGTGCAAGGTTGTGACTATGCTTCCAGTATATCTGCACCTACTGCTTTGCCACTTGCCTAGTGCCACAGAATTTTGAGATAGGTAAAAATGGTAAAATGATATAAGTGTGTAGCAGGTGTTCAGGGAAGATTATTATCTCAGGTGTGAGGTTTGCTGAGCTGTTTTCAGGGCTATTTTCTCCCTTTGGTGTCCACTTAGTTCACCCAACTTTCACCTGTAGTTTCAATATGCTGTAGCATCACAGCAGCCACACACTAGTAAACTTTCTGCAGGCAGGCCAGAACAGGTTTAGGGTAACCAAAGAGTCTCACAACCTTTGGTGAGTTAAGGGTTGTCTATTCCAAGCATGTGAAGACTTCCCCTGATGGCAATGGCTGGATGAGAGCAATTTGTTTCAATGGCCATGAAGACAGTGAAACAGGTATTGTGGAGCACTTAGAGCTTGGTTAGACACCAAAGACAATAAGGTTATTCACTGCATTCTGAATCATCACCAATTGTCTTGACTTTGTCAAGCCACTGGACTTCGATGACTTTGGAAGAGATAGTGAGGCTGACAACTTTGAGCAACATTGCCTCACTTAAATCCAATTTATATGCAAATCAAAAGACATCACCCATACCCAAAAAGGGGCACAAATAATACAGAAGACAGAAGTGGCAAATTGGTCCAGAGACATCCATTCAGTGGAGGTATCCTCCTTCAGGAAGATGATAATTAGGTTCTTCCCAATGTAGTAATTTAAGAATAAGTAATTTAAAGAAATCCTAGAAAGATTGTCTTTGGCCATTGACCAAAGATGTAGCAGTAAATGGAGTCAAGGGATTTTGGACCTGGAAACTGATATTAGAGATAAATCATAGGATTTAAGAATTAGAAGGGTCTATAAAAATTTCTTACCTCCCCCCTTGCCATTTTCTGCTTCTCTTGGTTACATCTGCTTCAAATACATTTGTATTTGTACAAAACCTTGTTAATTTAATGGAATTAAAATTATCCATTTTACACCTTCCATTGCTCTTGTTTATTCATAAATTGTTTATCCTTAATTTGATAGATAATATATGTTCTTCAGATTTCTTTGTAATCTTTCTTTTTACATCACGTATCCATTTTGATCTTGTTTTGTTAAATATCTCTAATATATAAAGAACTTCATCAAATCTATTTGAATACAAATTATTTTGCAATTGACAAATTAACAGATAGTTTTCTAATTAAAAAAAATCAAAATTTATCATTACATGAAAAAATGCTCTAAACATTATTGATTATTAAAACAACTTTAAGATATCATTTTATACCTATCAAACTGGCTAAAATGATTGAAGGGGAAATGTTGGAGGGTATGTGGAAATATTAGGACACTAATTCATTGCTGATGGAACTGTGAACTAATTCAACCATTTTGGAGAGCAATCTGAAATTATGCCCAAAGAGTTATTAAGTTGCCTATACCCTTTGACCTTGCAATATCACTACGAGGTCTGTTTCAAAAAAGATTAGGGAAAAAGGAAAAGAATGTATATATTCCTAATATCTGTGGCAGCTCTTTCTGTGTGGCAAAGAACTAGAAATTCCATCCATTTCATGGGATGTCCATCATTTAGGAAATGACTAAACAAGTTATATATTATATATTGTGTTATATGATTGTATACTACTGTGCTATAAGAAATGATGAGCTCAGTGATCTTAGAAAAACATGGATAGATATACTTGCATGAAATAATGATGAGTGAGGGGCAGAACCAAGAGAATGTTGTGTGTAGTAAACATAATACTGTTTTAAGAACAACTTTGAGAGAAAAAGTCATTTTGACTATTATAAATATCCCAAATTAATTACTAAAGATCTAAGAAGGAAAACACTATCTGTATCCAGAGAAGGTATGATAAGATGTTTAAAATGGTTTTTTACATATATAATATATAATAATATAAATATACATATGAACACATAATATACAAATATATATATGTGTATATATATATATGTATATGTATATATACATATTTGTATTTTTGTCCTGACTTCACTTCCTTGCTCTATAACTTAGAAAAATGGATGATGTATGACTTGGGGAATGTTCTGTCTATGCCTCAGTTTCTGCTTTTGTAAAATGAAGATTAGACTAAGTGGCAGAGAGGAAGCATGATACTCTGGAAGGAATACTCATTTGGGAGGCAGAGGATTATAACCTTGGACAAAATCTCTTAAAGATATCTCTCTAGGGCAGGGGAGGAAGTAAAGGTTAAAAAAAAGTTATAATTTTATTATGTATTTAAAGGGAGTAGCAAGTTATACATAGAAGATTTTCAGTTTCATGTGTAATTATCTTTTCCCCCTATTCTGTTATATCATAGAAATGCTTGTTTTATTTCTTAATTTCAGAATATAATAAATGTTAAAAAAAAAAGAATTGCAAGGTTGCTCAATATAGCTTAGGAATGACTCCACTAGAATGCCACTCTGATGCTAGAGTCAGAGAAAAAGAGAATTTTTAATTTGCAGTGACTTCATCCAAGTATAATGTCTGCATTGGCTTCATTGTTCACCTCATAAAGAAACTAAACTTTCACCAAACCCAGAAGCAAAAGGGTCAGCTGTGAGGAGAATCAGCAGGCAATAGTTTTATCTCTTGCAATTTAAGTTCACTTTTATGGGCAATTTTACACTAAGTGGCTGTTTGGAACAATGACATGAATTGAAGAGGTCTCCCTTTCTGAAAACTTTTTTCTAATTACCGCCAAAGAAGGGCAGCAATTCAATCTATCAGGCTGCACTGACTTCTAAGGTTATTCCTCAGAGTGTAACTAGCATGGTGTAAATGGAACTTTTCCCCACAGCACACACCTGGGAAGTGGGGGGTTGGAAGAACATTCTCCTTAGGTGTCACACTTCCTCTCAAAGGATCTTCTTCCCACACTGTGTTTGGTGAAGGCTTAGATTTTTTATTCCAGATGAGGAAGGGTCAGATTTAGAAGCTGAGAATAAAAGTATTGGACTAAAAATCAGAAGCAGTAGAATTTTGTCCTGATCCCACTTCCTAGTTCTATAACTTAAACTTGGGGAAAGTCCTTTCTATGGCTCAGTTTCTGCTTTTGTAAAATGAAGATTAGAGTAGGTGATAGAGAGGAAGCATGGAACTATGGAAGGAATACTAATGAGGGAGATAGAGAACTTATGACCTTGGACAAAATCATTTCACTTTCTTGCCTCTTTTTTTTTTTTTTTTTTTTTGTCTTTAAGATATAGGGGATGGATGAGATGGCCTCTGAGAGACCTTCCAACTCTTTAATCATATGGTCCATCTTTAAGGTCTCTTTCCAGTTCCAAAGTCCTTGTGATTCCATTTCTAGATGTGTCTTTGGTCAATGTCCAGAGGCAATCTTTCTAGGATTTCTCCTAGACAAGTTATGAACTCTCTTCAGCTAGGAAGAACATAATTATCACTTGCAATATACTTAAAAGTGATTAAGGAGGGGCACAGATTTTATTACAATTTTTTTGAGGCAATTAGGATTATTTGACTTATCCAGGATCACATAGCTAGTAAATATCTGAGGGCAGATTTGAAATTCAGATCCTCCTGACTTCAGGGTCTATCTACTGGGTTACCTCGCTGTCTCCAGTTTGTATTATAATTTGAAGTGCTTTACAGATAATATTTTATTTGATTGTCACAAAACACCTCAGATATCTTATTAGCTCCATTTTGCAAATAGACGAAGAGAGTTTAATTTAGCTTGCCCAAAGTCACACAATTAGTAAGGGTTTGGAGCAAGATTTGAACTTGAATCTGTTGAGTCCTTGCATTAAGTCAGACTAACAACTTTTTTATTAAAAGTAAGAGAATTGGACTTCTTACTAGCAGCTCTTAAAAATGAAGCCGGAATGACTTATATACGACACTATCATTACCAATGAATTTCTATTACCCACAGCTTCCATATCCTCAATACTCAGGTTGCAGAAATCACTAGAAAGTAAGATAAGTCCAGCCTTGTGAAGTCATGCCACAATGAAAAAAGCACTGACCTTGAGTCAAAACACCTATGACTTTAGCTAATTCAGTTCATTTCTCTGAACTTCAGTTTTCCTATTTGTACATGAGGGAATGCCCCTGACAAATGTTGACATTTTGGATGATTAAAAAAGAAAAACCCAAAACCAAATGTAAGATACAGTGAAAGCCATTGTAGAAATAATGCACTTACTCAGAGCAAGGCCAGCTTCAGTGTTCTGTGTTTCAGTTGTTTATTTGCATATAATAAACTGAAAAACTTTAGAAAGAATAACTGGGAAACCATGAGCCCTATAAACTGTTTTTGATTATTGAACAAAGATATATTTCCTTCAGCCAGCAGAAATGAGAATTTGGATATTCATCATAAACCAGAATCTAAAAGTGAGGTAAAATGAAATAGGCAGCATGGGGATGGGGTGGGGGGGTAAAAGAATACATTTCAGATCTGTGTGAAAATGAGGTTAAAGAGGAAAATAAAAAAGAGGCTATAGCTTTCTATATTGGAATTAGAAAGGAAACTCTGTGTGGTCACCTGTTATCATTCAATCAATCAAAGAATATATCAAGTATCTACCATATGCCAGGCACTGTGCTAAACACTGAGTTACAAAAAGAAGCAAAAGACAGTCCTGCCTTTAAGTAACTTACAGTCTAATTGGAAGACTGTGCAAACAAATGGGGAGGATTTTTGGGGAAAGATAATGAGTTCTGTTTTGGACATGTTGAGTTTAAGATATTTATTGGACATCCAGTTCAAAATGACTGACAGGTAATTGGAAATGTGAGGAAATGAGACAGAAAAGAGAATCATCAGCATATAAATGGTAGGAAAAATTAGTTGGTAAAAGAGAATACATTCTTCTTTCTCTGGCATCCAATACAAGAAGATGGAGAAGAAGAAAGGAGATGTTTCCCTACACTGAGATGTTGCTAAGAAGGTGGGAAAAGAAAAGAAAATAGATACTTTCTTCCTTATTACTTGCTTTGACTTGGTGGATAGAGCTCTGGACCTGACATTAGGAAATCCTGGGGTTGTTGTGAGGATAAAATGAGATATTTATAAAGTACTCTGCAAACCTTATAAATGCTAGCTATTATTATTATTAAGCAAGAGGACAAAAAGGAAAGAAGATATTTCTTAGCACTGCTATTTATTGTTAAAGAAGTGAAGGAAAATTCTTAGAGCCCACCTGAAGAAGCAGAAATGGAGAGGCTTTTGCCAATCCTAGGCTAAGGATCTCTGCCATTTTGAAAAAAAAAAGAAGCATAATAGTACTTTAATTGAAAGAAATAGAGACATTGAAAGCATTGGTTAAATGAACTGTCACAGAGGAGTAAGAATAGGATTGGGTAAACAGAAAAAAAAAAAAAGCTTAAAGGAGTGCAGAAGTGGCAAATGAGCATTCTTCTGGATCAGCTCATTCCATTGATACACAATGCTCTGCAAGGAATTCTTTCTTCCCTAGAAAGCTCTGGATTAACCCAGTTTATCAATTGAGCCAAGTGATCCAACACAGGTAGTATGACCAATAATGAGGTTTGAAAATCACTCTTGAGAAAAAGAAAGGACATTAAGAATTGTATTTTATGCATTTAAGTTTCCTTGGCCGCAGATCACCATTATACTTAGTGACTTGAGTTTTCTGTTCATTTTCCAGAGACACTATGCATTGATAGATAGGTAAGTGCCTCACAAATATATAGAAGGTCTTCTAGATAATGTCATTCTTTAACCTATATTTTAAAATGTTTTGATTAAGTAAGCACTTAATAAATGTGTCAAGAGTTAATGGAGTCATCTTGGTTCATTTGCTGAGGGAAATACATCAGTGAGGATTCATGAACTACAACATTAATAGGAATGACTACTTCCTAGAGTTTCACCTAGAATCTTGGCTGAGTGAGTTGTGGCAGTCACCTTTCTCTGCAAAACCTGACCTACTGCCAACATAGTTAAATGCTGAAAAGGGGGAAATGATCCAGCTTCAAATGAGAGGGACTGAAAGCCCAAGCGAAGGGAAAGTGCATTATAAATTTTAAAAAGCTATACTGAATGTGAGCTATGAACACTGTTTCTTCTCCAGTTATCCCTCCTAATCATCAAACACAGAGAATTGCCAATACAGAAACTTTCTAAGAGAGCTGGTTAATGCCTCAAATTAATTTGTCCAGTGTCTTATATGATAAAATAATACATATGTTAAGATAAGAACAGTACTGGCTCTATAGATGATCTCAAAAAATAGACATGCCAACAACAATCTCACTCTAGGAAACAGATACATTACAACCACAGAATATCAGAGTTAGAAAGGACTTCTGTGATGATCTAGACCAATTCCCTCCTTTTAGAGAAGATGAATTGGGGCCTAGAAAGAATCTTGAAAAGTTGAGTATAAATCATTTGGGGAAATAGATCACACTGTTCTATAAGAAATAGAGAAGCTCATGAGCATTGGATTTGCAACCAGAGGATTTGGATTTGATTCCTGACCCTTCTACTTTCCTATGTAACTTTGGTCAAGACATTTGAGCCTCAATTTCCCCTTACATTGTACATTGTACTAGATGAATATGAAAGCCCCTTTCAGCTTTAAATATATGATCTTAGTCTCTCTTTCCATAGATACTATGACCTACCTAGTGGAAGACCTTCCTATATCAGTGAAATCATGGATCCTCTGGGGGAGAAAATATTAAAGAAAAAAAGGACTAAACTGGCAATCAAGATTCTAGGGCCATCTCTGCTATTAGCTAGTTGTGTGAACTCTGCCTCGTCATTTATTATCTCAGTCTTCGTTTTCTCATTTGTAAAATATGGGGCTTGGACTAGATTATCTCTAAGATCCTTTATTACTTTAAGGGTCTATTGTTTTATGGACCTAAAGACTGATTTCCATTCAAGCCATATGCTTCAAAGAGAACGTTTTGTTTTGTTTTGTTTTCCCCCTCCTAGCCTTACTTCTTTAAATAATTTTATTTAAACTTTCATCATTTGCCAGTTAAGTCAACTAATTTTTTACTAAAACCAATTTCACTCATGGATGGACTAAAAGCTCAGTTATGCAAATAAAATTGAAGAGCATGACTTATTCCAAGAATGCTGGAAGAGAGAGAGAGTAGGTTTTAAAAAGAAGAAGGAAGAGGAAAAGGACAAATCAATTGATCCCAATACTTGTAATAATAACTCATAATGTAACTGGCAGATGGATATACTCTGATGGGTCTCCCTCCTCCTAGCCTCGAGGGATGTCTTACATCACCTTATGATGGCCTAGTCAGAGAGACTGTGGTTATTGCAATGCTGAGCTGTACAACACCAGCAGTAATGTGATGCTTTGTTAACAGTAAATCCAGATGTGCTTTTGGAACAGGGAAAAGTTTGCTTATCTGTCCAGACTCATTATTTAGGCAGGAGCTAAGACACCTGCCAGGAACATCTGTGAATAAACTAAAATAAATCTATAAGTGGCATTTATGTCCTGCTAATTTCCCTGAACAGGCCATTTCACCAGCCAAAGGAGACATTTCCAGTGCTGAAACTGAACAGTGAGTCTCTAAACTCAGATTAATGTCACATCTATCTCACTGATCTATTTTTATATTAACCTGAGCTATGCTCCTGTATGGTGGCTTCTGGATTAGGAAACCCAAATTCCAATTGATCCTAGAAGATGCTACCTCCTTCCTACTGACTTGGCAATGTGATGTCTCCTATTTAGTTGCACTGCTACTGTCTCTTTTCAAGACTGAAAGGATTACCATAAAATGAGAGGAGATACCAGTTGGCTTTTAAAGTCTATGAGTCTATTTAGCCGATTAGTTACAGTTAAATCCAAGGCAGAGAATTTATCTAAGCACCAATGTCACCTCAGAATAGGAATAGTTTTGGGAAATCAAAAAATCATATTCTGTACAATCTCCAGTGACCAGAAGTTATTTTAAATTGTTTTCCATTTAGCAAATAAAGGCTTAAAATAAATTCTTACATGAATTTTGAAAGTTTTTGTCCTTCAAGCTAGCTTCCAATCACATACTTATCTTTTATATTTAGTGTCCAAATCTAGGCCTTTGAAACATTTGAAAAGTCTTTTGTATGGCTTTGTGCCCCTAAACACATTTTTTAAACTATAAATATATCTCCTGTGCTATATCTAGAATAGAAGAACCTAGGTTCAAATCCAAGTCCTGCCATTTATTACATGTATGATCTTTGGCAAGTCACTTTTCTGGGTCTAGTTTTTTAATTAACAGATAAGTATTGGAGCCATCTCCATCCAGAAAGAAGACTGGGGGAACGGGATGTAGATCACAACATAGTATTTGCACCTTTTTTGTTATTGTTTACTTGCTTTTTTTCTTTCTTTATCATTTTTTTCCTTTTTGATCTGATTTTTCTTGCGCATCATGATAAATGTGGAAATATGTATACAAGAATTGTACATGTTTAACCTATATTGGATTACTTGCAGTCTAGAGGCAGGGAGTTGGGGGAAAAGAGGGAGAAAAACTTGGAACACAGGGTTTTGCAAGGATGAATGTTGGGAACTATTTTTGTATGTATTTCAAATGTAAAAAGTTATCATTAAAAACAAAAACAAAAATGAATATTGGACCAGAGAAATAACATCTAAGGTCTTGTTATGCTTGAAAATTATTATTGTGTTTCTATATTTGTGATTGTACAATGATTCTATTCAATCTGTAATCATTGATTGATCAGTAGACTCTTATACCACTCTGGTCCAAACTCTTTCCTATACAAAGAATCTTTACTTAGCTTAATCAGGAAAATGAAGAAAACAAGAAAAAAGTGAAACACTTTCCTTGATAATTTAATAATGAGAATCTATGCTACTTGCTTATGGGGTCAGAAGAAAGTCTTCTGGGAGGCAGTTAAGATATAGCAGAAAGAATGCTGATTTTGGAGTTAAAATATCTAGATTTGAATCCTGTCCTTACCACTCACAACCCATATGACTGTGGACACCTCACTTTTCCTCTCTGCCTCAGTATTCCTGTAAGAATGAAAAGGATGGACTAAATGATTTCTAAGGTCTTTTAAAATTTCAAACATTTTTATTTCTGCATTTTGGTTGGGTTTGTGATTTCACTGATATGAGGAATTCTCTCTCTCTCTCTCTCTCTCTCTCTCTCTCTCTCTCTCTCTTGTCTTCTCTCTCTCTTCTGTCTCTCTGTCTCTCTGTCTCTGTCTCTCTCTCTCTTTCTCTCTCTCTCTCTCTCTCTCTCTCTCTCTCTCTCTCTCTCTCTCTCTCTCCTGTCTTCTCTCTCTCTCTGACATGAAGATAAGCAATACTCTTAAAGGTGGAACACATATTACCAACTTGCCCAAGTCCATCTAGCTAATATATGTCAGAGGGAGAATTTGAACACAAGTCTTTCCGACTCTAAGGCCAGTTTTTTGTCCACTCTATTATGTTTCCTGTCTTTAAGCATGAACTAAATTAATTCTGTTGACCTGATTATATTCTGTCTTAGGGAACTTAGCAATTTCTTTTGTTTTGATTTGTTTTCTGTATGTTGTAAGTTTTGGAAGTTTGTTTTCCAAACTTTCCTCAATTTCTTCAAGAAATTCTCTGAAATTTATACGCTCTTTACATTTTGTTTTACCTGAGCTAAAAGTAGCATACACAATTTCCATGGGATAAGGGGGGCAGTAGTTAGATCTACCTTGGTATAAACCAGCAACTGAGTTTATCTTTTTAATTCACACAAGTGAAGATGTAGGGGTTGCCTCTCCATTGGATTACACTCTTATCAAAACTTCCAGCATGAAAAAATACAACATATATTATGCTGAAAAGTCCAAGAGTATCCATGAAAGGAGATTTGAGATCTTTCTGGGAGTGGCTTAAGATATTAGAGTTGGGTTGAGGTATGAGAGCATTTCATCACACATATACTTGTCTATGTAGTTATTGTATATTCCCAATATGGGGTAAAGTTCTTGAGTTTTGTTTTTGTCTTTGTATATTCAGTGCTCAGCACAGTCTTACAAGTGGTTTGTTGAACTGAAATAAAATTTCTATTTAGAACAATCTCTTTTTGAGACCACCAAACCCAATGACCCCATCTTTACTGATTTCTAGATGATACCTTTGCTGATCAATGGATATAGAGTTGTGGAGAAGATGGAGAGATGTGGATCGGGTGATAATACAATTAGATTGATTTGGAATTGATTGAAAGGATATATTAAAAGAGTAGTTGTTAATTATTTTATGTTGATATGACAGAAAGTTTCTAGTATTTCAGAGATGTACATGAATCTGTACTTTTAACATTTTTTAAATCACTGATTAGGAAAAAGGCATAGATGGCTGTTCATTAGATGTGTGGATAATAGTAAGCTGGTTAGGAAATTTTACATATTGTATAAAGACTCAGGATTCAAAAGAATTTTTATAGGCTAGAGTATTAGATTGAATCTAATAATGTAATGCTCAATAAAGATACACATAAAGTCTTACATTTGGGTATAAAATTTTACTTTAACAAATATAAGACAGGAGATGAATGGTTAGACAATTGTTTTGCAAAAGATCTGGGCTTTTTTTTTTTTTTTAGTGGATTCATACTCAACATAAGTCATCAGTATAATGTTGAAGCCAAAAAAGTGAATGAATTAAATCCAAGGTTGCAATCATAGTGACATAGCTTACAAGATTTGGAGGGCAATAATCCCTCAGTATCCTGGTCTCATCAGACTTTATCTGGAGAATTATGTTTAGAAGAAAGACACTAATATAATAGAGAAGGAAACCACAATAGTGAAGATCCTTGAATCCATTGTTATTTGAGGATCAATTGAAAATATAAGTGATGTTTACCTTGGAGAAGAGACAGGAAAAATGATAATATTCTTCTAGTATTTAAAAGAGGTGCTAATTTTTCTGTTTACCCAAAAGCAAGAATCTAGGAGCAAAAGGTTTAAGCTGAGATAAGAAATTTTAATTGGTGTCAGAAAGCAAAAATCCCAACAACTTTCTAATAATTAGAGTGACACAAAGGTACTTTTTGTACCTTTGAAGACTAAGGGTCTTCAAACAAAAGATGGATGGTCATTTATTGGGATTCCTTTTATGTGTAGAATACACTGACATCTATTTTTAACTCTCCAATTCTCTGATTTTTGTGATCTTATCCTAATAGCTTATTGGGGATGTATGAATAGAGTGGTATATTGTCCCTATGCCACATCTGTGATGATGAAGTTAAATGTCTTGCCCAATTTCTGGATTGGGCATTATAGTTTGCACCAATGCCCCTATATTCAGCCTGAATGCCTTTTTGAAGCCATAGATATTGATACTACAAGTCTACCATGTTTGTATAATCACTTGGTACAAAATTAATGGTATACAGAATGTTTGCAACTTAGCAAACAGCCTCCCCAAAGCATTTTCCTTATCTTCCAGTTTCTGACTCCTCTTTCTCAGCTGCTTCAAGAAATTCAGAATCATGAGAAATGTTTCCTTTTTGTTATTTACAATAATTTAATGGCTATGCTGTTCATACAATAAAAACAGCAAGATTCTATAAAAAGACTGATTCTATCTCCCTGCACTAGTGAAGCTTTTGTCTTCCTTCAGCACCCTGTATTGTGACAGCTCCAAAACCTGGGCCTCTTATTTATGTATATTACCTAGAAGGAATAGGATTGATAATATTATGCAGCACTGACCCTAGGCAAAATTGCAAAACAGACAACATTTATATTGAGCTACTTTCCACCTGCTTCTACTTCAGTACTTATTTCTTTCCTTTTCACATCTTTAGTCCCTACACTTCAAAATGAGAATAATAATACCCATACTGAGAGAATTGAAACAATCAAATGAGATGCAAGAAAGCTTGCATGCCAAGCTTTTTACAAGTCTTAAAGAAATACAAAGATTTGATCAATTATTATTGTCATAATTTTACTGAACTGGGGGACTTGAGTCTGTTATTGTGTGGGGAAAGATTCAAACAAAGATGGTGGTATATAACAGAAGAAAGGCAGGGCAAGGATTCAAATCCTGATTTAGCCCCTGATATGTGACTTTCTACAAGCTTCTCTCTGAAATTCAGTTTCTTTTTTATGAAATGAGTGTTGGACCAGATGACTTCCAAGGTTCCTTCCAGCTCCAAATTTATGCTTTTAAAAGCATTTTGAAGGAGAAAGGAAAGAGCAAACCTCATGAATACATCTAGAACTGATAATCCTTTAAAATGCACAGTGGGAAGTCAGACTTCATACATAATATGCTAACTGGTAAGGTTATTTGAAAAGAGCAACAACTCTGAAAGAATATGTTTAATTCATTTGCCAGTGATTTGTATATTTTTGTGTTTAGTATACTTGGGTGGACCTTTGGAAAAATACCAATGGAAAGCATATTTGAAAGAGGAGTGAAACCACAGAACAGAAGTCTCTATGTTATTCTTCCTACTCAGTGTTCCTATATTTACTTCTGAATGACGTTTTTTTCTCAGCAGCCCAACGCAATAACATCTAATTGTCTAGCCTTCTACCTTTATCTACAGACTTATTTATAATAGCTAGGACAGAAGTAAGCCTGAGGTCTAACATTTTTGACCTCAGGCTTAACTTACACATGGCTTGCTAGAATGGATCCAAGAAGCATCCCAGTGTGAGGAATCCTAAAGAAGCCTTGTTGATGCACAAAGTCCCATCAGGATCAGGGAAGCAGAGAAGAGCTGACCTATACAATTCAGTCCAATTCTATCAAGCTAATATTGGCCAGATATTGAACACAAATAATAGAACTTTACTGCATTTAGACGTAAGACCTTGTTTAGATGGAAACTCTCTTTGAATAACAGGATATATATATGGCCTTAGTGCATTTTAAAATTTTAAACATGTCTGCTCTAAGAAAGAATGATGTGGACATGTACGATAGAAAGTTTTAGCCCCAAAATTTAAGCAGAACACCAGGAATTCTTCTTAGTGCTCACAGATCTTAGTATCTTTGGCTTGACTGGACCCTCCAGAGTTCATGCTTTCCAACACACATTACTGAATAACTGAGACCCCTTTAGTGCCTCTTTGCAAGGGAATGATTCTTCACCTCTAGTTTTGTAATAATAGACTCTTCTACACACTCACCTCTGCAACTCTTTCAAGGACACAGTGATCTTCAGGTTATGGCCCAGGACAAAGAGGACAGCTAAGATGTCTGCCCACTGTACCATCTCACCCAAGGGCCCTCCTTTTAGAACTCTTGGGCTAAACACATCCCCAGATTCCTCTGTCAAGAAACCAATATGGATGAGGATCTAAAGCCAAGAGAAAAGACAGTGGATCAGTATTAAGAAAAAAAATAAAAGCTTTATCTAGATTTACCCTATCTCCATGGATCTGGGGAAGTTGATCAATAGCAGATGACATCTCTAAATTAAAATTGATTTCTTATGTGGCATCAAAGTAGATAGTTACCAAGAAATAGATGGGGAAGCCTTATAAGCAGGGTAAAAGAAGTTGTCCAGAGTAAACCAGATTATTGCTGCTCCTATAACTAATAGCAGCTATGGGCTAGAAGCCACATGCCCCACTCTTCTCCTAAGCTTTGGGAGTGACCTGTCCTAATTTAGGCACCATTCTATCTGCTTGACTTTAACTCAAACTTCAATACAATTTCATTTATGAAATGCCTGCTTGTCCCAGGTAATTAAGAAATCCATACTTTAAGTAGGTACATTGGGTCTGTAGTACTAATCCTTCATTTTGCTTTGTTGTATACTCACTGTGAGAGGAAGTTCTTTACTCATGAGGACATAGAACTCCATTGCAATAGCCCAGGCAGTATAAGGACCATAATAGAAGTCTAAACTTAGAGGCTCTGAAAAGGATCTCTCAGAACATGCAAAGTGTGTGACAAGTCAGAACTAGTTTGAGGAAGCTAACTACTTATGGGCAGAAGGGCGAGGTGAGAGACAGTGTTACTTGTCTTAAGTAATGGGTATAGGTTTAAGTATGGGAGTTGGTGGTATTGAAATTGGGGTGTGACAGGGCAAGAGCATAGCTTCCTGACAGAGTATGAATTTCCTGGTATAGTTCCAAGGAAAGTCCTCCCCATCTACCTGTTTCTGGTCTCTCTCAGCTCCCTTTAGCTTTGCTTCTAGGCGCTGTGCTGCCAGAACCCAGTGAGTTGCCAACTGCTTGATTCTCCTCTTCATGAAGATCAATGACTCTTTCCCACTTCCAATCAGTTCCAAAAGGTGGGAGAGATTGCTCCTGAAAGATGCCTATAGGGGATGATGTGGAGGAGATGGTATAGACATTGATGCTTAGTGTGGAACAATTGTACCCAGCATTTTAGGGGGAGGGAGTGTCTATTAATTTCTCATTATCCATCCATACTCTAGGATACCCATCCTATCCAATCTGGGCATCTTGTCATCTGCTCACCAATTATATATGT
Organism: Antechinus flavipes; assembly: GCF_016432865.1. Lineage (NCBI taxonomy): Eukaryota > Metazoa > Chordata > Mammalia > Dasyuromorphia > Dasyuridae > Antechinus > Antechinus flavipes. The sequence goes on from NC_067401.1 coordinate 173,597,260, forward strand.
GCCCATCTTCCTTTTTGACCTCTTGTGCTTGTTTTGGAAATAATAAATCAATACTATAATAGCACCTGGAAATTATATAATAATCTATGGCCTTATGGCTTCACTCACAATAACTATAATGGTTTACACCAAAACTCCCTAAAAAATGGTCACAACTTTCATTTTAGAAGCTTCTTGAGGGTAGAGATGATTCCATTTCTGCATTTGTATTACCAAGTCCTAAAGGACTTAATGTTTACTGATTGACCATTAGAACCTGGGTTCCCTTAGACGTCTCCAACCCTGATAAGGAGGACATCTTTAGAACCATGGTTGCTACTCAAGATTTAAAGTGCAACTAGATTCTGGGACAGGAATAGAAGAACAAATGAGCAGCCCTGGCACTAAGGATCTAATTCAAAGTGTTCTTTTCAGAACTAGTCTCCTGTGATTTCCAGGCCTTAGCTGTGGGATTGGACCAGTTATAGTTGTACTTAAAGCATTATACCTGTACTTAAAGCAATTGGGTTCACTATAAGATGGGTCTCTAGGGCTCCCACCTTAAAACCTGCCTATGAGTGATCTAGACTGTCCCCATGTCTGGACATATCTTTTAACCAGAGATAAGAAAGGAAGTAGATATAGACAATTGACATAATAGTTTTTAATTGGACATGGACCGGGCTTGGACTATATATATATAAATATATATGTATGTGTGTATATATATATCTCACCCTAAAGATTCTACCTCACAGACTCATCAGGTCCCAGAATCTATAGGGCTTTCTGCCTAAAAGGGTCTATGGCAGTGGAGGAAGAGTAGGAACTAGTTAATTGATTCTACTATGGGGACAATTTTGTTATGCAAAGCCTTTACCTGGACTTCAGGGAGGGGCTTGGGGGCCGGTAACATTGCTGTTTGATTCCTCCAAGACATTAAGGGACAGAACCATTCTACTTCACTGAGGTAAATTAAGAAGGAACACTCTGTGCCATCCACACCAAAGAAGGCATAACAGGGATCAGAAGTCCATCGAGCATGCATCCACTGCAGAAAAGAATGGAACTCAGAATCAAGAGGATAAGCTCTAATCCCTTACTTCCCAATATCGACCCAGTTATCCACAGTAGAATCGGTTGACTTAATTATGATGGAGAAAATCAGGAGACTTTGCAGTAATTAATTACAACTTTAGCTCATCTTTCAGTAACAAAGGTGAGTGAGCCAAGAACAAAGTAGGAATTAGGAAAAATGGGAAAAAGGCAAGATGAGGGCAATACAAGTATTTTACTTATGCTTTCCCCTTATAGAAGACTCGATAGTGACGTGGAAGGACAGGATAATTCTTCCTTAAACTCCAGAGGCATCATGGTATAGTCAGAAGAATGCTAGCTTTGAGCTCAGAAATTCTGGGTTAAAATCTTAGTTATTATATGTGTGTGACCTTACCTCCACTGGCCTTAGTTTCCTCTTCTGTAAAATGAGGGTACTAAGGTCATTCAGCCTTAGATCGATGATCCTTGGTTCTCTTAACCTCCTGACAGAGTTCCAAAATGTGGTCAGGAAGGTCTAAATTAACTATTTTTAAAAAGCATTTATGCACTAATTTTCATTTCACCCTCACAATAACTCAGTGAGGTAAGTTCTGACTTGACAGATGAAGAAGCTGAATATGGGAGATGTTAAGTAATGCTCTATGGTCACAGAGCTACTAAATATCAGAGATGATATTAAACATATATTTCTCCTGATTATAGATGAAGCATTCTTTCTACTTTCTTCTGAGAACAGTTCTACTCACCATAAGGGTAAACCCTGCAGATAATGTATCCTTTCTCCTCTCCCCCAGATGGATGCAGAATGGTTATATTCAGTGGCAATCTGGAATATTTAATGGGGCAGCCATTTCTCATATTTTATTTCAGATATTAATAGAGCTGTTATAATAAACCCCAGTTGCCAGAAAGAATGGACTGGAGCAAGAGGGCGAGGTTAAAAAGGTAATGGTAAGAGAAGGAAAGAGCAGGAAAATTAGAATATTACCTTCTTGGAGTAATCCTGAGCATAGCCACCATGAGGAAAAGCAATTTGTCTGGGACAATGGTTTGGAAGGAATATAGAGTTTCACATATCTCTAACATCTAACTGACTAATTCCACTAAGGAGAGGAGGGATGAAAGATTGATCATGAGGAAGCACTTCTTTTTGTTGGAAATTTTGTATATATATTTTAATTTGTACTAAAAACAATCACATTTACTAAGAATTTAATAGGGAAGTTTGACTTTTATGGGAGTATCTGAGTGACAGGTCAACAGAAAAAAAAAAATTAGAGAAGTGGTCAGAACTGGAAACCCGAAACCAGTGAAGTTGAGGATTGCAAGTCAATAAATTAAAAAAAAAAAATCCTTTAAAACCATACAAGACACTCTGGATACAAAAGCAAAAAACAAGAGTTCCTGCCCTCAAGAAGTTTACATTCTATAAGGGACAGAAGCACATTAATACATGTAAATAAAGACAAAACTCATCAAAGTAATTTCAAAGGAGAGCATTAATAGCAGGAAAGGTAGCTAGAGTACCAGACCTGAAGTCAGGATGACTTATCTTCCTGAGTTCAAATTTGGTCTCAGACATTTACTGCTTGTATAATCTTAGGTAACTGACTTGTTTGATTTACTATGTTTGATTGACTCCATTGAAAGAAATGATGAACCACTCTAATATTTTTGTTTAAAAAAACCCAAAATGAGATCAACAAATAGTTGCACATGGAAGTGATTGCTAAACTGTGATTTGAAGGAAGCTAGGAATTCTAGAAGGTAGAGATGAGAAGGGAGCACATTCCAATATTAGTCATTTCTATTCTATTAATGAGCTAAGAGCTAAAGATATTTACTTAGCAAATTGGAATTTAATGGACTCTCAAAAGGCACTCAAAAAGCTTTGAAACATGAAAATAAGAGCAATCTGTTTTTAACAGTCAAAGTTAATTTCAAGTGGAAAGGCTTCAGTGACAGATGCTGTCCTCCACTGAGGCTACATGGACATTAAAGGATTATACAAGATACAAGCTTAGAACAATAGATGAAGAAGTCAAATTTCACTGAAGAGGGGCTTTGGGCATATGAATATGCCCAAAAGAAGCCTAAATAGGAAACCCACCACTCCTATTCTTTTATACAACTTTCTAGACAATTATACTATAAGCTATTCTTCAACCTCCTCCTGCCTGCTATACATATTTACGTCTTTTTTTTTTTGTTTTGTTTGTTTGTTTTGTTTTGTTTTTTTGATACCTGGAATACACTTCTTTCTTGTAGGCCTTTTTCATCGTTTTTTTTTCCCTCTAAGACCTATATTAATTATTCCCATGAACCCATCCCTGACGTCTAGAGATGAAAACAACTCACTCCCCTCATTTTTTTTCTTTGGTACATGTTCCTTTTTTTTGGCGGGGGGGACCCCTCCTTTGCTCCTACTACTTTGCACCATTCTTTTTTGAGTTCATGCTAGATCTTGCCACCGCTAATCCCCAACTCCATTAGATTATGGATTCTGAGGGCAGGAATTTTGTCATTTTTTGCTCTTGTACTCCCAGTATCAATCATAATGATTTATATATAGGCTTTTAATGTCTGTCAAATTAAAATGAAATATATATCTTTAACAAAAATAAAGATAGGATTTACAAGGAAGAAGGTATAAATGTCCAAGACGGAGATGTTAGAAGGTTAGTATGGAATGGCCTAAAGTCTATCCACTGGAAGACTCTGATGTGGGTGATGTAGACATCACATGATGGTAGGCACCAAAAGTTGGGATTTGGTCATGTGAAGAATTCATGATTATCATTCTCTTTGGCAAAAATAGATTTATATAGGGAGGAGGTTACAGATAAAATGAAGGAATATACTAGACACCAGGAATGGAAAATATGAAATTGGGAGTTGGGATAGCATAGGAAGGGTTTTAATAATTAATGATGGAAAGGGACATAGCAACCCAAAAAAGTAAGCTATAAGGAAGAGAAGTGGAATCAGGAGAAATACCACAAGGCATGGTGGTATTAGGAGGTATGATGTGGCATGGGGGAAGGGGGAAGGAGAAAAACACCATGAGGTAGAGTGGCAGACTGACCCAAAGGAGAGCAGCAGTTTTTATAGGGAAAATTCAACCTCAGGGACATGACTGGGATTTCTAATAAGGCATGGCAAGTTGAGGCTGCTCAAGACCTTTACAGAGTGTGGGTCTCAGAGGTTTGATATAACTTGGATTTCTGACTGGATGACCTCCCCAGATGGTAGGACCACAGAGCTAAACTTATCTCAATCAGTACCTTCTGCCTGCCTGCTAAAGGATTAATTTTTATCAATTCTTCAATTTCTCTCTACTAACCACAGCCAATATTGAAGACCTTATCAACTTTTTGAGGCTAGGTTGGAAAATGTCAAAGTCTAGAGGGCCACAGGTTTAGAAACAGGGAAAAATCCAAGAGAGTCAAAGATAGCTACAGAAATGGAGGTGAAATAGAGTCCAAAGCCAGGGAGGCAATTTGAAGATCCCACCTAGAAAGAAAACTACAAGAGGAGATCCTAAAAAAACTGAATATCTCATGACATTTAAATACAGTCATCCTCAAGCCTAATCTGGGCTACGAATAAGATGTCTTATAAGGTCCAAGTAAATTAGGCCAAATCAGACCAAGTCAGAATTGTATCTTGTGTCACATGCTATTTCATTTTTAAAATTTATTTTATTTTTAGTCCATGGAATAAAAATATTCCTATAACACAACATAATATAATTTAAAAAGATGATTATACATAAAATTACTAATCTATTATGGTACAATTTACCATTCTTTAAAAATATATAATAAAATTATCATCAAAATTTCTTTTTTTTTCTTAGCAAAATGATCATTTAAAATCTTTGAGGTAATTGTGAATTTGTCATAGAAAAGTAATTCTTCTTAATAATGGTGATAGCTGTGATGGGGTCTGATGAATTTCCAGTACCCAGATGTTATGGTTATAGTAGTTTACCAGTTCCAGAATCTGTTGAGAGCTAGTATTTCTAGGGTGGTGAATCTCATAGGTATAGGTGTGAGTAAATCCACACCTGCCTAACATAATATTCCAGATGATACAAATAGTGTTCCCCTGGAACTTTTGGGGTGATGGGAGGGAAACTCTGAGGAGCTCTCTTCTGGGAGAGACCTGCCTCAGGGAATTAAGATAGGTAGTTTCATTCTGGTATCTAGGTGGGACTGGCTACACCCTCTATTGAGTAACTATACCTTCTATTGAATAGTTGCACCCTCTATTGAGTTGAAAATTAGTCCAGGATCATTCCTACTTAGCTCAATCTTAAGTGGTCTCATTCAACTGGAAATCTAGGCCTGGAAGCAGTGACACTATTGAAGGAATCTCATTCAATTGAAACTTCAGTCTCAGATTTCCTATTAAAAGGTAATTTTAATTACCTTTTCCTTGCAGAATGTCCGAAGCAAGAATATGTCTTGTCAAGGAACCTCTCCTGGAATAGTTGTCTGCCAGGACTCTAACCCATTGTGAAGAGACCCTCTTCTCAGTGAAACCTTTTTGCTATTTCTCTGCCAAGACCTTGTCACTCAGAAGTCTGTCTTCCTAGCAAAGCTGGCTTCTGCACCAACAATAAAACTTTCTTTTTTGCCACTAATATATGTCAGGTTCATGAATTCTTTCACATTGAACCTGTGCCAACCAGAAGAGGAGTGTCACACCTCAACTCTCTGCACTGCCACTAACTGCATCACAAATAAAACCAGCAGGGAGAATTAAGATTTAAGGAGTCCTTGCTTCCTTCTTTTTCTATAAAACAAGTGTGCTGAGGTGCAAAATATTGTGTGTGTGTATGGGGGGGAGGGGGAGGGTGGCAGAGAGAGATGAAGGGAGAAAAAGACAGAGAAAAAGACAGATACAGAGAGAAAGACAGAGGGAAGGAAAAAGTGAGAAGGAAGAAAAGAAAAAAGGGAGGAAGAGACTGAGAAGAGAGAAAAGAGAGAGGTAGAGACAGACATAGAAAGAGAGAGAGAGGGAGAGAGAAAAAGAGAGATGCCAAGAGAGAAAGGAGAAAGACAAAGAGAAGGGAGAAAGAAAGAAGAAGGAGAGAGAGAGAGAGAGACAGAGGCAGACATACAGAAAAAAACAGAGAGATAGAGGAAGAGAGAAAGAGAGAGGGAGAGAGAGACAGGGAGGAAAGGAGAGAGAGAAAAAGAGAGACAATCAGGCAGGGAAGGAGGAAAGGAGAGAGACACAGAAAGACAGAGGGAGAGAGAAACAAAGAGAGTAGGAGGGAGGGAGACAGAGAGACAGAGAGACAGAAAGACAGAGGGAGAGAAAAAGAAAAGGAAGGAGAGTAGAGAGAAGAAGAGAAAGAGACAGAGACAGAGAGAGACAGAAACAGAAACAGAGACAGAGATACAGAGACAGAGAGACAAAGAGACAGAGACAAAGAGAGAGAGGGAGAGAGAGGGAGAGAGAGAGAGAGAGAGAGAGAGAGAGAGAGAGAGAGAGAGAGAGAGCACAAAAGCTTCAACAAGGGACATTTTAAAATTACTTCTTTAAAATGCACATATTTTTCATGCTGGAAAATTCCATTCCCCAAGATACATAGGTATTATTTTGTGACAAGTCTGGTTGCATAAGAAAGCACAAAGCCTCTCTTGAACAATAACACTCAAGGGATCCAATTTTCAAACTTTGCCCAGGGCATACAATTGCCTTCTCCTAGTCTTGCTGAGCAGGAAAGGCTGAAAGAAGTGGGGATGTAGTTCATTGGATTAACTCAAGCAACAACATTAACAGAAAGTCCTAGCTAGAAGGGCCCTTGGGAATCATCCAGCCTAACCCTTCATTTTACAAATAAGGGAAATAAGGCCCAACGGGTTAAATAATTACCCCAAAGTCACAAAATCAGTAGATAAGAGTAAGGACTTGAATAATAATTGCAATAACTGACATCTATTTAGTGGTATTTGTACCAATCCTATGAGTCAGGCATCATTCCCATTTAACAGATGTGGAAACTGAGATGGAAATGGCTTGTTCAAGCACACAGCTAGTGTTTAAAACAGAAGACTTCAAGTCTTGTTGATATCAAATGAATTTACCATACCATATAGCAATGATTTCAAGAGAGGCAAGGGCCTTTCTCAATGTACCTACACAGGCAGCTGACTTTCAATGCTTCCCACTGAATTATTAAGCAGTGACATATGCCATTTCTACCTAAGATCTCATGTGTCTTTTCTTTACCATGGTTATTGTGGTGTATTGGAAAGAACTCTAATTTGAGGAGAAAAGGGATCAAAATCTTGATTTAACATATTCCTTGTATGATAGGAAAATGACTTCATTATTATGGGCTGCAGTTTCTTACTAAATGAAAAGGTTACACTACAAGGTCTCTTTAGGCTTCAAATTTATGACTCTATTTTCTTGTTCTTTTTTCGTATCACCCAGACTTCCCTGGGCTCACTTTTATACAAAAGTGAGGTGGGTTACTCTTTTGAAAATGATAGGAACTGTCCTGCTCTTTGCACCAGTATTTAGCATTTTCGGAAACCTCCAATATAATTTTATTTTTATAATGCCTCTCTTAAATAACTTTGACTGAAGAATCACCCACATTGTTCTTTCCTGCCTCCCCACAGAATATTTTCCTTAGGGCATTTGGGTTTTACTTACCTCTACCTTTCCAGAGCAGTCTGGATATTTGGGGTCATTGGGCACCTCACATTGATCCTGTTGACCTTCAGACACTGGGAAGGGATGGTCAGAGGAAAAGGCATATAATATGGAAAGATAAGGTTCCCAGTCATATCCTGCTCCCCAAAAGGAAATAGTGGAAGGTGGTGGTGGACAGGTGGAAGGTGGAAGGCAAATGGATTTTCCTAGCACTCAACTTCACAAAGTAGAACTGTAAGCATCTATGCTCAAGGGATTGGGTCAGGAGATTCATGCCATTCCTCTGCATGATCCCAAGCTATGTCCAGCTAGCAGATGGATAGTACTTCCTAGAGGTGTTTAGCCTTGCCCACCCCATCTCCTACTCCCTTACTTAGGAACTGAATTTCACTCCTGTGAATATTGGTCTGATGGGTAAGCAGGACAGATGCTGGTTCGGTAGTATCTACTCACTCATTTATTAGGGAAAATGTGGATTTAGATATTGGCGGCAGGCCAGACTTTACCCCATTATCATCTTGTGGAGTTGAATGGGTATTGTCTAGAGGAAGCTTAGGGTATTTTCTACTCTCTTTCCTGGCACCATACATGCATATTTAATTCAATGGTCTCAAAATCTTTTTGAGCTCAAGTCTCTTAGGCAAAACTCTTGGAGCAGATCTTATCTCTTCTCAATGATCTCATTCAGCTCTTTAAGATAAATATATGTTGAAAGCATAAGTGTTAAGAGCAGCCAAATTAGTAAACAGATTGTCCCACACCTATCCTATCCTCAATTTGTTGCTCATTCAAATTTAAGACTTCTCTTTCTATCAGGGTTGGGGGATGCTGGGAACAGGATAGATTTGCTATGCTAAATCTAATGAGATAACCACTCCTACATCAATTGTTACCAATTCCTTGAAGCTCTTCCAAAAAGTCCCAACTTTGGGAAACTTTGTCCAATAACCTAATCTTATGGGAATTTGCTCAGGTATGAGGCAGAGATTGTCATCACCCCTCCTGAGGCTCTATTACACAGAAATCACTTAAAGATGGAAAGGGGCTGGGATAAAGGGAAGACAAATATCTACAGCCAGAAACTGGTAGTGGGGCCCACCCTTGTTGTGTAGGACACTGTTGCGTAGGATTTGATCCACCTTCATGGCAATGTCAGAGACATTCTGGGCAATGGCTTGGATCTTCTCCATTAACTTGGCACCTGGTGGAAACCTGAGCAAAGAAGGAAGTATGAATTATAAGCCTGTGGAAAATTCATATGTACCTTCTCAAGGCATCATTTCCCAAGCAGATTTTTTTTTTACAAGCAATGAACTCCATGAGGCAAGTAAAGGATCCAAGCTCTAGGCTCATATATATCCTCAAATATGAGAATTATTAAAGTCAAGGATGGGAAAATGGAACTGTAGTCCCCAGAAAATGCTGAAGGATGGTTATAACAATAACAATAATAACTAATATACATATATATTGTTTTATAGTTTTCAGTGCTTTACACACTTTTATTTGAAGATAACTATGACAACTGTGTGAGATAAATATAATATAAATATTAAAATCCCCATTAAACAGATGAGGAAACTCTCATTCATTGAGTTTAACAAAATTTCCCAGGTCACACAATAAGTCAGTGCTAAAGACAAGCTTTTAAGGAAAGCCTGAATCAAAATTTAGTACTTAATTCATTTTATTAACCCTGATAATACTACAGGTATAAGGGATATATGTAGAACCATATGTTTGGGAGCATTTAAAAAAAGTTTTTGTTTATCTACTTTTTAAATATCACCTTTTTCCCAAAATATTCCTACTTTCTCCCCCAATTCAGAGAGTTATCCATTATAACAAAGTTTTGAAAAGCAGTTTAGCAAAACTAATACAACAATTAAGTTCTATAATATATACATTATATTACATCAGTAGCCCCCCATCTCTGCAAAGGAATTGCATTCTCATTCTTACTTGTAGTAGTCATTCATTATAATTGCAGTGCTATTTCATTTTTTTTTCATTTACACTTTTGTAATCATTGTACATATTATTTTCTTGATAGCTTATTTTATGAAGTTTATATAATTTTTCCATGCTCCCCTATATACTTCATATTTATTATTTCTTATAGAGCTGTATTATTCTAAATATTCTATCTCATTCATGGGTCAAATTTTTTTGGCTATTTCCCAACTGATGGCCATGTTCTTTAATTCTAGTTGTTGCTACCAAAAATACTGCTAAAATATCTAATTGCATAATAATGTTGTGCCACAGTTTCCTTTTATTGTTCTGCCTCAGGTTTCCCTAAATGATCCTGCCTCAGTGTCCCTAAATTGTTCTGTCTCAGTTCCTTAAATTCTTCTGCTTCAATCCCCCTGGTTGCAAACCTCTCCTCCCCCCACCCCCCCTTTCCTGTTCATTAGGACTGAGATAATTAGGTCTGTGGAGTTCTGGCCACTGGCATTCCAAAAGAGTCATAAACTATAAATGTATAATCTCAGATAAGGGGGAGTTCAGACATCCTGGCTCCTAAGTCCTCCGAAGTTAACAAGAATTTATAGTTCTCACACCCCCTCCCACCCTGTCAGAACCAGATTGATGGTCTGTTCATGGAACTTTACCAGTGTTTGGACTCCACCCCTTGCTTTTCTCTCCCTGACCTCTGGAGCCATATATAATTCAGTGGAATCTCACATTCAAAACTGATACCGAATGCTTTAAGACATCAACCCTGGGCCTAAAATGGATCATTTAGTCCTAGAAAATCTCTCCTCTCAGAAATACAAATAAAATATTAAAAAGTCTCAAATCTCTATCTTGCCTCAGTTTCTCCAGCATTGCACTAATAACAACAATAAAATTACATTTATATTTTGCTTTATGGTTTATGAAACATTTTATAGTTGTTATTTCATTTAATTTTTGCAAAAATCCTGGAAGGTAGGTACAATGATTATTTCCAATTAACAGATGAGGAAATTGAAGCTGAAAGTAGTAAGGAACAAGCCAGAATCAACAGTTCATAATTACCTAAGGAGGAATTTGAACTTAGGTCTTCCTCACTCCAAGTCTACACAATCTTATCTACTACCTTACAATGACCATAAATGTATAAAACTTTTTGAGTCTTTGACCTCAATGTAGTATATGTCTAACAGTAAAATCTCTGAGCGAGAGAGAATGGATGTTTTAATCCCTTTCCAGTGTAAGTGTAACCTCTCATTAAGTATGCATGATCTGAACCCCAGTCCACACATGTTTTGGCCTCTTACTAATGAATGAAGAAGCCATGAAAAACAACTCACTCTAAGGAGCTATAAGAAGTGAGGAAGGAGAGATTGCTTCTAGTATACTTTTTTTCCTAAGCTTCCTTTTTGTTGGAACACAATCATTGCTAGATCCATTCCTTGGACTTTCATTGAGAGAGTAGAGAAATTTTTTGTGTTTTTCTATTCTCTAGAAGCAACTTTGAGTACATATTTGCTTCAATGAGCCTGAGATAGGATCTCAAGTTTCTAGTTGCCTCTTCTATTTTGTGTTTCTTTCTCTGTGCACACGTGGCCAAATAGCAATTCTCTGAGACTGGCAGTTCTAACCTTGAGAACCATCTTGCGAGTTTGAGAGGCCAAGAGTTTCTGGGTACTGAATGGCAGCAAGTATGCCACTTCTTGGAGGAGGGAATGATCACCATCAAGATCATCCTGAAAATCAAAACCCTAGCCATGACAATTACACAAATTTGAAGCTCAAATTGCTATTTGGAGAGTACAGACTGTTAAAAAAAAAAAAAAAAAAAAAAAGTAAAATCTGTTTGTCAGTCTCTGCAAGCCTCCTAGAGGGTACTTCTTATCTCTCAAAAAAGAATAATAGAGCTTACAGGCCTTGTTTTGTGTTTTAAGAATATATTAATCAACCCTTGAGATTTTGAGATTTTAAACATGTCTTTTATGGAAGAAAATAGCTAGCTGTTCTAAACCTGATATCTACAACTTTATATGTTGAGCAATTTTTTTTAGAAGAGACTTTGAGCCATATCTTAGCTTCATTTTAGAGATTTTCTCCATAGCTCTATCATGGGGAAGAGACATAATGACATGACTTTATGGTCAGGCTGTCCCTGAATAAATTTGGTTTTAAATTCAGGGCCAGGGCCCTTTTGTGGGACAAGCCCCTTACTCAGCTATATGTGACATTAGAATATTTCCAAATTGTCTTCCAAAATGGATGGACCAATTTACAGCCCCATCGATAGTATATTAGTCTTCCTCTCTGTCCATATTATTGACTATTCTCGTCTTTTGTCATCTTTGCTAACTGGATATAAGGTAATCATTTCCTTTTTTTTTTATTCAGAAATTTTTATATGGTATCTGTGGCACAGATTTTAAAGAGTACAGGCAGAATTTATCTGATTTAGCAAGTTCATCTTGTTCAAAATGAAATTATCTGGCATTAAACTTAACATACTGGACTCAGCACTGATGGAGATGGCACTTTCTACTTTCAACATAATCTATAGATTATGTAATGATAGTTCTTGTGTCCCTGGTCTAAGTTTTCTTAAACCAAGTGAATATATGCAAGAGGGATTAGAACCCAGCAGAGCTAGGACCTGAGAAATGGAGGTATTTATTTCATTTAATTTTTGCAAAACAACAACAACAAAAATAAAAACAAAAACAAAAACAAACAAACAACAAAGAAATTTCACATTTAAAAAATAAACTTCTGACAGAATGTGGATTCAATGCTCCAGAGGTAGCATTGGGGTAGGGCTGGAATGAAGAAGGGGAAATGGGTCAAAGGAATTGGTATAAATACATTGCACATTCAAAGTGATCTGAGAAAAAGGGAATATAAGTTTTGGGAGGCTTGGATTTCCTAAAATCAGCCCAGGAATGGATTCAGATCTTACCTCTGACTAGGCTGCATGATTTTGGTCTGGTCACTTAATCTTTTGAAGTCTTAAATTATATGGTATCAATCTCAAAATTGTTGTGAGGGTTAAATGAGATAATCTCTCTATATAATGGTGGAAATTAAGGGGAGGTTCCTTAATCTGTTCGGCTAGATAGCCATAATACATAAGTAGAACTAAGCTAAGCATGGCCATTAGGGGACACATATGTTCAGTGCTGAAGGATTTTGGGATGACATAGCAATCCTTTGGTCCCTATCATGACAACAAGAGAAGGGAGCTAATTTGAATAAAAGGCCAATGAACCAAAGAAGAATGGTCCATTCAGCATACCTTAAAGGAGTTATTTTGCTTTATGATGTTCTTTTTCTTCTGATTTTCCAAGCAACTCATAAATTTTTGAACCTCTCCCAGAGACTTTCCTCAAGTGGGAGGAGGGATTCATGTTTCTTCTCTGTCCTTGTTCCTGCCCCTGCCACTTCCCCCATCCCAGCACAACGATGGTGGCTGATCAAACATGGCAATGAACTTGAACTTGGACCTTGGGTCCCTGGATTTGTATTTTTTCCCCTGAGCAACAATGACTGAATAGAAATATTGAGTAATGGGTTTTTCAAATCTGATAATTCAAGAATTGGGAGTTTGTATTTATTGTTGTACATTCTTTATTCTCAAAGAGGACAAATGACATCACCAGGACAGTGTCATGACTTGCATATAAACTGGATTCAAGTGAGCCAGAGCTGCACAAAGTTTTTCAGCTCATTTTCTCATTCAGAATAATCAGAGGCCACATTGGCTGGAGATGACCCAGGATGCAGAGTGGGTGACTTTGGCCTTTTTAAACTAAGGTCTTTCACAGATCTCAGTTTGTCAGAGGTAATACCCATTCAGTGATTAAGGCCTAGGAAAGAACTGAGACAAAAGATAGCGTAGTTTGGCATCATAAAAGAATCTGGGAGAGGAAGAATCTGAATTTCTGGCTAGAAAACAATTGCATCTTACATTCATTCACTCTGAGCCATCAAAACCCAAACAATGAGCAAGAGACACTAGGACCCAGACCTACTATTGATTATTCCACGAAAACCAGAATGATTTGGATTTAAAGGTTGGACAACTAACTCCATGTGAATCACAAAGAGAATTTCCAAAGCCTGTTTTTGAGAAGTATATATTTCATAATGAAAACTGTACAAAAAACAGAGTTAATTGTCCCAGCTCTTTTTTTAAAAAGATAAAATAAATAATAAATTCAAAAATTAAAAATCTACTTCCTCAATCTTACAAAACATAACTGACCCTGACAGAATAGTGATCCTTCTGGGACAATAGGAGATTTGAAAAAAATACCAGGAAGAAGGTTTGACCCAAGTGAAGTGTAAATACCTCCAGGTTAGCCCTACTGAAATAGCAAGCATAGAGCCCTGAGACTAGGTGGGATGAGAAAGAGATTCAGCACCAGCCACAGGAACTTTCATTTCCCAGACTACATGGGGATTGGACTTCTGAGTCAGGGAAGATTAAGAGAATCTCTGCCTATAAGGGACATTAGGTTTAGCTATGCTGCTGAGATATGGGTGAGAAGAAAGTGAACAGGGACATAGCTAGTTGTGAGCATTTACAAGAGGGCAGAGTTCTTGATTTCAGTTTCAGGCCAGAAGAGAGAAGTGAAGGAGGATTTGAGGCCAGAGGAACCATTCCTTACACCTCAGGATTAAAGGTGAATACAATAACAAGCTGCTTAAAAACCAAAAAAGAAAAAAAAAAAAAAAAGAATAGTCAAAGGAGAAAGAATCCAGCCAAAGAAAATTGTTATGGGAATAGAGGATATTGGGGTTCTTCTTTAGAAGAGGAGGATACTGAAACAAAAAAAAAAAAGCCTCTCCTTTCCCAAAGAGTAATGTCAAATGGTCACATGCCCTAAGCAAATTCATAGAAGTCAAAAAAAACTTTAAAAATCAAGTAAGAGAGATTGAGGAAAAATTTTTTAAAAATAGAACAATCCAAGAAAATAAGATTATGAAAAGTCAACCAACTAGAAAAGGAGATCCAGAATCTTAAGGAAGAAAACAACTCCTTGAAAATTAGAATTGGGCAAGGAGAAAGCACGTAATATTTTTCCAATTGTTTAGATCTAACTTCATTTGTGTGGAAAGTGTTTTGTAGTTTTGCTCATATAGTTCCTGATTTTCCCTTAGCAGATAGATTCCCAAATATTTTATTCTATTGACAACTATTTTAAATGGAATTTCTCTTTGTATCTCTTGCTGTTGGGTTTGGTTAGTGATGTATAAACATGTTGATGATTTATATGGATTTATTTTGTATCCTGCAACTTTGCTAAAGTTGTGAATTATTTCTAATAGCTTTTTAGTAGAATCTCTGGGGTTCTCTAAGTATACCATCATATCATCTACAAAGAGTGATAATTTGGTATCCTGATTAACTATTCTAATTCTTTTAATCTCTTTTTCATCTCATTTCTGAAGCTAGCATATCTAACACAATATTGAATAGTAATGGTGATAGTGAGCAACCTTGTTTCACTCCTGATTTTATTGGGAACAGTTCCATTTTATTACCATTACATATGATGCTTACTGATGGTTTTAAATAGATGCTACTGACTATTTTAAGGAAAAGTCCATTTATTCCTATACTCTCTAGTTTTTTTTTTTCAATAGGAATGGGTGTTGGATTTTATCAAATGCTTTTTTTGCATCTATTGAGATGATCATATGGTTTTTGTTAATTTGGTTATTGATAAACTGGGAAAACATCTTCACAGTTAAAGGTTCTGATAAAGGCCTCATTTCTAAACTATATAGAGAACTGACTCTAATTTATAAGAAATCAAGCCATTCTTCATTTGATAAATGGTCAAAGGATATGAACAGACAATTTTCAGGTGATGAAATTGAAACTATTACCACTCATATGAAAGTGTTCCAAATCATTATTGATCAGAGAAATGCAAATTAAGACAACTCTGAGATACCACTACACACCTGTCAGATTGGCTAAGATGACAGGAAAAAATAATGATGAATGTTGGAGGGGATGCGGGAAAACTGGGACACTGATGCATTGTTGGTGGAGTTGTGAATGAATCCAACCATTCTGGAGAGTAATTTGGAACTATGTTCAAAAAGTTATCAAACTGTGCATACCCTTTGATCCAGCAGTGTTTCTACTGGGCTTATACTCCAAAGAGATATTAAAGAAGGGAAAGAGACCTGTATGTGCCAAAATGTTTGTGGCAGCCCTGTTTGTAGTAGCTAGAAACTGGAAATTGAATGGATGCCCATCAATTGGAGAATGGCTGGGTAAATTGTGGTATATGAATGTTATGGAATATTATTGTTCTGTAAGAAATGACCAGCAGGATGAATACAGAGAGGACTGGAGAGACTTACATGAACTGATGCTAAGTGAAATGAGCAGAACCAGGAGATCATTATACACTTCGACAACGATATTGTATGAGGATGTATTCTGATGGAAGTGGATTTCTTTGACAAAGAGACCTGAGTTTCAATTGATAAATGATGGACAGAAGCAGCTACATCCAAAGAAAGAACACTGGGAAATGAATGTGAATTATTTGCATTTTTGTTTTTCTTCCCAGGTTATTTTTACCTTCTGAATCCAATTCTCCCTGTGCAACAAGAGAACTGTGCGGTTCTGCAAACATATATTGTATCTAGGATATACTGCAACATATCTAACATATATAGGACTGCTTGCCATCTAGGGGAGGGGGTGGAAGGAGGGAGGGGAAAAATCGGAACAGAAACAAGTGCAAGGAATAATGTTGTAAAAAAATTACCCTGGCATGGATTCTGTCAATATAAAGTTATTATTAAATAAAAAAATAATAATTTGGTTATTGATATAGTCAATTATGTTAATAATTTTCCTAATATTGAACCAGACCTGCGTTCCTGGTATTTATGCTACTTGGTCATGGTGTATTATCCTGGGGATGATTCTCTGTAATCTTTTTGCTAATATTTTATTTAAGATTTTTACATTTATATTCATTAGGGAGATTGGTCTATAATTTTATTTTTCTGTTTTCATCCTACCTGGTTTAGGTATCAGTACCATGTCTGTGTCATAAAAGGAATTTGGTAGGATTCCTTCATTCCCTAATTTTTCAAATAGTTTATATAGCATTGGAGTTAATTGTTCTTCAAATGTTTGGCAGAATTCACTTGTAAATCCATCTCGTCTGGGATTTTTTCTTAGGGAGTTGATTAATAGCTTGCTCTATTTCTTTTTCTAAAATGGGACTATTTAACCAATTTACTTCCTCTGTTAATCTGGGCAATCTATATTTTTGAAGGTATTCACCCATTTCATTTAAGTTATCAAATTTATTGGCATAAAGTTGGGAAAAGTAACTCCTAATTATTGTTCTAATTTCCTCTTCATTAGTAGCAAGTTCTCCCTTTTCATTTTTAAGACTAACAATTTGATTTTCCTCTTTCTTTTTTCTAATCAAATTTACCAAGAGTTTATCTATTTCATTGTTTTTTTCATGGAACCAACTCTTAATTTTATTTATTAATTCAATAGTTTTTTTTAAATTTTATTAATCTCTCCTTTTATTTTTAGAATTTCAAGTTTAGTATTTGTTGGGAGTTTTTTAATTTGCTCTTTTTCTAGCTTTTTTAGTTGCAAGCCTAATTCATTGATTTTCTCTTTCTCTCCTTTATGCAAATAGGCCTCTAGAGATATAAAATTTCCCCTTATTACCACTTTGGCTGCATCCCATACATTTTGGTACGTTGAATAATTATTGTCATTCTCTTGGGTGATTAATTGTGTCTATGATTTGCTGTTTCACCCATTCATTCTTTAGGATGAGATTATTTAGTTTCCAATTACTTTTTGGTTATTTACCCCTGGCTTTTTATTGAATGTAATTTTTATTGCATCATGATCTGAAAAGGATGCATTTGCTATTTCTGCCTTTCTGCATTTGAATTTGAGGTCTTTATGGTCAATTTTTGTATAAGTTCCATGAACTACAGCAAGAGATCTTAAGGGAGGATCTCAACACACACTGAATGGACCATATAAGAGGAATTTAACAGAGGACATTGATTAAAGTCACCTGCAATGAGAAGACAAAGATGGACTATGAACTGCACTATTAAAGGGATTACCCACATTGATAAGATTTTAGAATCATCAAGGGATCAGAAAAGATGAGGAGTCATTCCCAAATGTTCTGATAGACTTCAAGGAGCTCTGAATCTAGACTGATTTGTATTAGCTATGAAGTCCTCAAGGAAAGAATCAGAAAATGCTAATTGACTTGAGATAATGTCCATGTGACCTTGGACAAGTTGATTATAGCAGTTAAAATTAGCCCATTAGTGCAATAGAGTCCCTCAATAAGTAAAGAGTTCCCTGATATTGGAAATATTGAAGCAAAGACTGGAAGGTGCTACAGGTGGAGATTGAACTAAACGACTTTTGAGGCTTCTTCTAATTGTTAGATTCTGTGATTTAGGCTTCCAGCATTGTGGTCTGGGAGTGGAAAGTGATTCTTTCTTTTTTGGCACCTGGAGAAAGACTAGACTTTAAGGGAAAAGGCTCCAGGGTCTTCTTCTCTCCAAGGCTATATATGGCCCTGAAGAAATAGGCCTCTGACTTTGGCCTTTTCATTCATTCATTCAATTCATTTTAGGTTCAGGGAGTGAGTTCTCCAGCTTGATCAGGAGAGTGAGACAGAAATCTGAGAGTTCTAATTCAGATCAGAGGTAACTAGATAGCACCATGAATAGAGTATCCTGACTTTATAAGTTCCAACTCAAAGGGATGTTTGCTATCCCTCCCACCTGTGTCTTTTTTTCAAAAACTGACCCTACCACAGGCAAAACAAAAGACCTTGTGGAACCATACCAAAGCATACTCATTACCACATACACACACACACACACACACACACACACACACACACACACACAATTTTATGTTTCTGAATATTTTACATAGTGCGTTGCCAATTCAAATGTATGCTCTTTGAGAATGAGAACTATTTATTTTTTTGAAATTTTTAGGATTTCCCCCTCCTTCCCTCCTTCTTTTCTTCCCTTTTTCCTCCCTTCCTTTCCTCTTTCCCTCTCTCCCTTCCTTCCTTCCTTTCCTCTTTCCCTCTCTTCCTTCCTTCCTTCTCTCCTTCCTTTTTTCCCTCCTTCCTTTTCTTCCCTCCCTCTTTCCTTCCTCCCTCCCTCCCTCCTTCCTTCCTTCTCTCCTTCCTTTTTTCCCTCCTTCCTTTTCTTCCCTCCCTCTCTCCCTCCTTCCTTCTTCCTTCTCTCCCTTCCTTCCTCCCTCCTTCCCTTCCTTTCCTCCTTCCTTTCCTTCCTCTTTTCCTCCCTTTTCCTTCCCTTCTTTCTTCTGTCCTTCTTTTCTTCCCCCCCCCCTCTCTCTGTCTCTCTCCCCCACTTTTTCCTAACTTCAGCATTTACATAATGCTTGGCACACACTAAGTACAAGATGAATACAGAGATGCCCATGAGACTAGCAGAGCAATGTGGCAACAGGAACTATAAGCAACAGCAACCACTAACAGATCAGAAGAGCCTATGTAGTGAGCCCATAAAGACCAGAAAAAACCCAGACGAACAATATCCCTGGCAGAATTTAGCAAGATCAGCAGACACACAGTGATCAACAAGCTCAAGGAGAATGGCATACTACATCACACACACACAAAAAAAAAATCAGGGGTCCTACAGCATTAGATATGTGAGTTGTTCCTCATAAGGGATTCCCATGCATATTCACTGTTTCTGCTTCTGATATATACATTGAAATGGTGGACCTCAACTTGGGGAATAGGATGGGAAATGTTCTACTATAGATCTTTTCTCTATATTTCATGAATGTCTAATGAATTAATGTGTCATGTGTCTTCTAGCAGACTAGAAAAAAAGCAAACCAATCATTGGAGAGATTTCATGAGCTATAACTTTGCTAAAATATGGATACAATAAAATATTTTGAACCTTGGGTAGCTAGTCTTTGGGCTCCACATACAAGAGAGGTTATCTCAAATGCTACAATATCATTATTGGAATAAAATAATAATATTGGTAACAATATGTTTATATTATTGTGCATATGGTTTACAAGTAGTTGCTTTTATTATAGCCCTGTGAGGCAGATTCAACTCTTTGTCCTCCACAAAATTTAACAGTGTTTTGCACGATGTAGTGCAGGAGATATTGAATGAATGTTACAAGTTGTCTCACAGGCCATAGAACAAATACTCCATTGCCTAGTTCTTAAAAGCTTCCTTTTTGTCTTACAAGGAATAGGGATATAGAGAAGGAGAAAAAAGAACTCTCTTATTCCCCCAGAGCACTAACTATGACTCATTCACAGGTCAAGAGTTCCCATGTTTTGGGTTTCCTCTTCTTTCTGAGAGTTTACACAAGTTTCTTAAATGTAATCCTTTCCCCCTGCAGTTTCTCCTTTCTCTGCTATAAAGCCCAAGCATGCTATAGCCTATTACATTTTCCACTACCCTTGCTGGGTAAATGAGCTCTCTAGGATGCCTCCATAAGGACGTTTAATTTCACTTTCCTCCTGTGATATACAAGAGCTGCATTCCTTTAATAGTGATATTGATTTTCCCCACAGCTGGCTAGCATACTTGCTGGGAATTGTTATTTTATTAAGAAACAAATAACTTTTCTTTCTAAACACATACACCAAAAGCACACCAAAAACAGATGCAGACAAAAACAGATCCACACAATGAGAAAATATACACAGACATACACATTCCTTTGGTCAGGGCACAGGAGAGGGTACAACTATCTATGAACTCCCTAGAAATCCCCATTGGAAAATCAACTATCTTGAAGGATACTTGTCTAATTCTAGAGGTCAACATTGGTGAGCTCTGAATTTTTAACTCATTATTAACTCATTAACTCAGTATATTGCCTCTTACTATCTCTTACAACTTTCAGAAAATCTAGCTTCTTTGGAAACAGCCTTATTGGATTGGAAACCTAGTTAAGGACAGTAAATAACTTCCTATCACTCTTTTACTTCAGCTTCAGAAGAGCTAATCAATATTAATAAGATAAAATGGAGTTCTGTAGTTCAAAGACACATCTTTTGGAGAGGAGATAATGTCAGACATTTGCAATTCCAGTCATTAGGATGGACTATCTGAGGATGGGCTGGAGCCAGATTCTGAAATCTACATTAAGCCTTGACTTCCCTAGAACTGTGCCTAGCCTTTTCTGTACTATAGGCAAAATATTTTAAGTACTCAGCTACTATAGGTAATCCTGCAATAATAATAAGTTGATATATATTTATTTTTTTTTTTTGAGAAAGAGATCCAGACATGTGATTTCATCAGTCTAAGGAACTCCTTAAGCAATGTCTATCAGAAATGCAATGTAACTTAAAGGCATTCTGTCAGCAGCTTTTAGGAGTTACCAGAACACTTGAAAACAGTACTTCCTTAATCTAAGGATGGACACTATGTTACATCTTTTAACTTCTATAAGGCAACTGTGTGTCATTGTAGTTAGAATGTTGGACTTGGAGTCATGAAAATTCTAGTTCAGCTTCAGATCCTTACTAGATGTCTGACCCTGAGCAAGTCATTAATTTTCTCAGTCTCAGTTTCCTCATCCATAAAATGGTAATGAGAATTATAAATGAGATGAAGAGCTTGGCAACCTTAAAGCACTATACAAATTTCAGCCATAATTATGCTCCAAAAGTTCTCAAACCTTTGATCCAGCAGTGTTACTACTGGGCTTATATCCCAAAGAGATATTAAAGAAGGGAAAGTGACCTGTATGTGCCAAAATGTTTATGGCTACAAACTGGAAAATGAATGGATGCCCATCAATTAGAGAATAGTTAGGTAAATTGTGGTATACGAATGTTATATAATATTATTGTTCTGTAAGAAATGACCAGCAGGATGAATACAGAGAGGCTTGGAAAGACTTAAATGAACTGACGCTGAGTGAAATGAGCAGAACTAGGAGATCATTATACACTTCAACAACAATAATGTATGAGGATATATTCTGATGGAAGTGGATATCTTCGAGAAAGAGAAGATCTAATTCAGTTCCAAATGATCAATGATGGACAGAATCAGCTACACCCAGAGAAGGAACACTGGGAAATGAATTTGGACTACTTGCATTTTTGTTTTTCTTCACAGGTTATTTTTATCTTCTGAATCCAATTCTTCTTGTGCGACAAGAGAACTGTACGGTTCTGCACACATATATTGTTTCTAGGATATACACATTTAACATGTATAAGACTGCCTGCCATCTAGGGGAGGGGGTGGAGGGAGGGAAGGGAAAAGTAGGAACAGAAGTGAGTGCAATGGTGTAAATAATTACCCATGTATATGTTCTGTTGATAAAAAGTTATAATAAAAAAAAAAGAAATTTATAGTTCAGCTGTAGGAGACAACAGATTAATATATACATATATATACAATTAATACATTTTTTTTGAAAAAAAATGTAGTCATACTTATTTTAACTTTTATAAATGCTTTAATTTCTGTAGTTGTATCCACATATCATTCTGCAGAGAAAGTGCTGACACTTTTATTTTCCAATAAGAAAAAAGTCATGATATTGCAGTTAGGGACAGAACTCTGGGCTCCTTACTCTCAGTCTAGTGTGCTTTTCATTATATTCTGTAGTTTGTGGTTAAATTAAATACTTAGAATACTGGCTTTCTTTATTTTCTAATGAAAAAGAGGTTGTGATATTGCAGAATTAGAGGGAGAACCCTAGGCTCCTTACTTTCAGTCCAGTATGCTTTTCATTACGCTCTGTAGTTTATGGGTAAAATACTTATAATCTTGGTTATCCTTGTTCTCTTTTCTCCATTGGGAAGAGAAAGCAAACAACAGTAGACAGATCCTGAACTCAAACCTAGTCTGACCACTGTTCATTTGGGGAATGACAAAACCCACTAAGAAGATTCCATAATTGGAAAGAAGGTTTCGAATTATATCCCAGAATGCATACCTGTTTAAAGATACGCTTACTACACATATAGGCTGAAAAAGGTTAAAAGATGTACAAGGACTCATATGTACAAAAAATGTTTATGGCAGTACATTATGTTGTAGCAGAGAATTAGAAACAAAGGGAGTGTCTATTAACTGAGAAATGGCTGAACAAATTGAAGTATATTGATTTTAATGAACATTATTGTACTATAAAGAATTATGAAGAGAAAAAAGTCAAAGAAGTTTGTAAAAATGTGAATGAACTGATACATGGTGGATTGAGCAGAACCAAGAGAAGAACTTACATGAAGACCATGATAATTTAAAGGAAAATAACTTTGAAAGACCAGAACTTTGGTCAAAGCCATGACCTAACCATGATTTTAAAAGAGGGATCATGAGAGGTAATAGACTAGAATGGCTTTTTCAGAAATTATCAAAGTCTTGATGTGTTTGATTTGACCATATTTGTTATAACAGAGGACTTGGGAAATAGGCAGGAGAAGGAAGGCAAGGGTAAAAATAGTGATGGAATAAAAATAGGATCAATGAAACATTAAAAATATACAGAAGGGAAAAGTTCAGAAGGGGACACTTCTTTTTTTTTGCTGAGGCAATTGGGGTTAAGTGACTTGCCCAGGATCACACAGCTAGGAAGTTCTAAATGTCTGAGGTCATATTTGAACTCAGGTCTTCCTGACTTCGGGCTTGGTGCTCTATCCACTGTGCCACTTAGCTGCCCTCTGTAATATATACTTAAAAAAAAAAAAAAAGGTCAGTTTCATATACAATTTTTTTTCTTCTTCACATATGAAATGTTTGCGTTTCTTGACAACTAGTAAATGCATAGTTTTTGTTTGTATGTTTTTTTGTTTTTTTAAGGAAGTTAGAAAGATTTCCATAGAATTGTTGAGTGGAAAGTGAACTAATAGACCATGTGTTTTTACCCCCTCATTTTACAAAGGAGGCCCAAAGAGATAACATATCTTGTTCAAGGTCACACCCTTTCCACTCAGAGGACTTTTTCCATTTCAATGAATTGCCTTTATTCTTCTCTTCTGTAATAAGATATTTATAATTGGTCCCTGTGTGAGGATCTGAGAAGATAACTGTCATGCCTAAAAGAAATCAAGCTGGAGTATAGGATTAAATTTTAGTGAGAAAAGAATATTCCTTTGTCTTTTCTGGCACTCCATTCCCCAGTCCATCAATTTAATTTCATGTTAAAATTTTTAATGGCTGACACTCCAATACCATATGTAGCACTGCCAGGATTAGGGACCATTTGAAAAAATAATTTTTAGTAGTATTTTTTGTTTTCACATCTACCATATTTCCCAGTGTAACTTCTTTATTTTTCCCCTTCCCAGAGAGCCATCCATTGTAATAAAAAATTTAAAAGACTGGAGAAAAAATCCTACCAGTACAACAAGACTAACATATCATAAAAGTCATATATATATATATATATATATATATATATATATATATATATATATGTCATATATATATATATATATATAATGCTCTGTAGTCTATAGATAAAATACTTATAATACTGGTTATCCTTATTAGGTTATCCTATAGATAGGATACTGAGTTTGAAATCAAGAAAACCTGAGCTCAAAACCAGCTCCAAATATGTACTAGTTGTGTGACCCTGGACAAGTCACTTAATTTGTTTCCTCTTATCTGTTTTCTTATTTTGTTTTCTTATCTGTAAAATGGGAATAATAATAATAATAGCACCTACCTCCCAGAATTGAAGGCCTGCCCTATAATAAGTGCTATATAAATGTTAGATATATTATGACTATTATTATTGGCAGTCTTCCACATTTATAGTCTCCCACTTCTACCAAAAAAAAAAAAAAAAAGAAGGAAGCACCTTTTCATATCTGTTTTATTGCCAAACTTGTTCATTATAATTTCAAATATATAATGTAATTTCAATTGTTTTATTTTATTGTTGTTCTTTCCCTTGATTTTGTGTTAGTGTGCACAGTATATTGTTTTACTGGCTCTGCTTACTTAAATTAATTCATGAAAGACTTTCATGAAAAGTCTTCACATACTTCTCTATTATCCACCAAATTAATAATTTCTTATATCACAGCTGTATTCCAGTGTATTCAAAACTACCATTTATCCAGTCATTTCCCAGTTAATAAGTATTTACTATGTTTCCTCTTCTTTGCTACTTCAAAAAGTCCTGCTATAAATATTTTGATGTACAGGGCCTTTCTTTTTACTGTTAACTTAATTGGACTATGTGTCTAGCAGTGGACTCAAAGAATATATGTGTACATATCAGTTGCTTTGCTCTCATAACTTCAAATTGCTTTCAAGAATAGTCCAGCCAGTCCAATTCTGTTCTTTATTAATAGTATGCTGATCTTCCCATAATCTTTAGGGAATATTTTGAAGACTGGTGGTTTCCCAAAGTTTTTGGTAAATAGCACTGAATAGGCTTAAAGAATCACAATTTAGAACATTTAGAACCTTTGCAATCATCTCAGGATTTTTTTTTTTTATTTTAGAGATAACAAAATGGAGCTCCAGAGATTTTTAAGTTGGCTAAGATCACAAACCACTGAAACTTCTTTAATTTATATTTAAAGTCCATATTTGTAATGTTCTTCTTTTCTAAAATATGATCATTCTCTGGGAGCAGGTTTCCTGGGGGAGCTTCTAGAGGCAGCCTTAGTTTCAGTTCAATGTAATAATCACCTTAAATACAGGCAGGAGTTAAAAGTTTAAATCCTTTATTGTCTCCTTCAAAATAGCCAGATTAGTTTTCTTAGAGGCCTATCTCCCTCCTTAGTTCCAAGAGCTCTTGAAGCTTGTCTGCCAGCTTCAGCCTCCAGCTCTCTCTGAATCTTGGTTCTCCTCTTCCAAATCCCCAGTTCTGCCTGACTGCAGTCTCTAGCTTCTCAATCTCTTCAATTCTCTGACTTCTCCACTGACTCCTGGCTCTCAATATCTCTAACTGACCCTCGCTGAGACTGAGAGCTTCTTATATATGGTCTCTTAAAGGTGTGAACCCAAAGGTTGACTCCTCCTCTGAGATAGTGGGATTGTGAGAGGTGTAAACTCTCATACTGAATCCTGAAATCTCCCAAATTGTGAACTCTAATGTGTGAGCTAACGTGTAAACTCTCTTAACGGTATGAGCTCTAATGTGTGAACCAATTATATAAGCATTGTTTCTATCAATTCCATTGAGTTAACACTAGAATTCTAACACATATTAACAATATTTTTGTACTTTTTCCAAATATATTGCTCTATTTAACAATTTCTATATGTTCCCATTAGAATGTAGGCCCCTCAAGAAACTGTTTTGTTTTTTATATCCTCAGGGCATCCAGTTTTTTTTATATCCAGTTTTGTTCTTTATATCCTCAGGGCAGTTAAATGGCACAGAGGATAAAGCACTGGTCTTGAAATTAGGAAGACCTCTTCATGAGTTCAAATCTGGCTTCAGATACTTACTAGCTGTGTGACCCTTGGCAAGTCACATAATCCTGTTTGACTCATTTCCTTGTCTATAAAATGAGCTAGAGAAAGAAATGCCAAATAATTCCAGGATCTTTGCCAAACAAAACAAAACAAATAAACCCACAAATGAGGTCTTGAAGAGCTAAACACTAGTGAACAGCAGCAAAATTGTATCCTCAACACTTAACATAGTACACTGAACATAGTAGATGCTTAAGAAATATTTATTTCTGTTCTATTTTCCTCTATTAGATTCTAACTAAGCCTTCTGAAACCAGAAACTGAAGTTTAGTGCTTTTATATCATATTCAGCTCTACCCATAGCAGAGACTTAATCATTGATTAAAGGGAGAACTTTATTATTTTGCATTTGTTCATATGTTGCTTGCCCTACATGTCTAATTATTCTCTGGCTATATGTATGTATATATGTAATATATATGTATGTGTATGTGTATGTGTATGTATATGTGTGTTGTGTATGTATATGTGTGTGTGTGTATGTATATTGTCTTTCTAACAGAATGTCAGCACTTTGTCTAATTGTTTAATTGACATTCTAATAGAATGTCAGCATTTTGAGGCCAGGAGTCATATATTCTTTTCTTTTGTCTCCCTTTCTACTCCATTCCCCACAGATTCTGTGAATATGGAAGACATTTGACAATATACAGAGTTAGAGTTTAATCATTCACACCAATGGAGAGGAACCTTGCTACTTGGGTATGGAATTCATAATATAAATTTTTTGTAGCAGATTTACCATCTTAATTATTCATTGTTTAGGTTGATATTAAAGCTAATTTACATTGCAGTTTACAGTCAAAGAAGGTAGGTTAGAAGCATGTATAGACGCAGGGGAGAAGATATCTGAGGACTTAAACAAAGTATCACCAATAATGGATAAGATGCAGCATATAGCAAGTTAGTTATTAGTTATCAGCAGTTATTTCTGCTTCGCACAGTTAAAAGTATTTATGGAGGGGTCCAAGAAATGGGAATATAACAAACTCTACTGGACTAGGAGTCAGAAGATCTAAGTTCTAGTCATAGCTCTGCCACTAACTTTGTGACCTTAAGTGAATAACTTCCCCTCTCTGAACCTCAATTTCCTCACTTGAAAAGGATTATGATACTGGCATTGCCTACCATACAAGGTTGTTATGAAGATCAAATGAAATAATGAACCAATCACTATTTAAGTACCTACTATGTACCAAGCACTGGAGATAAAATGAAACAGTCCTTGTCTTCAAGTAGCCTTTCTCTCTTAGGGATGAAAACATGCTCATAAATATCTATAAAGAATATTGTACTGGGAAAACATTTTTACAATCAAAGGTTCTGATAAAGGCCTCATTTCCAAAATATATAGAGAACTGACCCTAATCTATAAGAAATCAAACCATTCTCCAATTGATAAATGGTCAAAGGATATGAACAGACAATTCTCAGATGAAGAAATTGAAACTATTTATAGACATATGAAAATATGCTCCAAATCATTATTAATCAGAGAAATGCAAATTAAGACAACTCTGAGATACCACTACACACCTGTCAGATTGGCTAGAATGACAGGGAAAGATAATGGGGAATGTTGGAGGGGATGTGGGAAAACAGGGACACTGATACATTGTTGGTGGAATTGTGAACACATCCAGCCATTCTGGAGAGCAATTTGGAACTATGCTCAAAAAGTTATCAAGCTGTGCATACCCTTTGATCCAGCAGTGTTTCTACTGGGCTTATACCCCAAAGAGATACTAAAGAAAGG
This sequence comes from Antechinus flavipes, assembly GCF_016432865.1. NCBI lineage: Eukaryota > Metazoa > Chordata > Mammalia > Dasyuromorphia > Dasyuridae > Antechinus > Antechinus flavipes. The sequence continues at coordinate 173,625,202 of NC_067401.1, forward strand.
AAAGGGACCTGTATGTGCCAAAATGTTTGTGGCAGCCCTGTTTGTAGTGGCTAGAAGCTGGAAAATGAAAGGATGTCCATCAATTGGAGAATGGTTGAGTAAATTGTGGTATATGAACGTTATGGAATATTATTATTCTGTAAGGAACGACCAGCAGGATGACTACAGAGAGGACTGGCGAGACTTACATGAACTGATGCTGAGTGAAATGAGCAGAACCAGGAGATCATTATATACCTCAACAATGATACTGTTTGAGGATGTATTCTGATGGAAGTGGACCTCTTTGATAAAGAGAGCCTTAATTGATCAAAGATGGACAGAAGCAGCTACACCCAGAGAAAGAACACTGGAAATGAATATAAACTGCTTGCATTTATGTTTTTCCTCCCGGGTTATTTATACCTTCTGAATTCAATTCTCCCTGTGCAACAAGAAAACTGTTTGGTTCTGCACACATATATTGTATCCAGGATATACTGCAACCCATTCAACATGTAAAGGACTCTTGCCATCTGGGGTGAAGGGGTGGAGGGAAGGAGGGGAAAAATCGGAACAGAAATGAATGCAAGGGATAATGCTGTAAAAAATTACCCTGGCATGCGTTCTATCAATAAAAAAATTATTTAAAAAAAAAAAAAGAATATTGTAGGCAATTAGGTAGCTCAGTGTATACAGCTGAGCCTGGAATCAGGAAGACCTGAGTTCAAATATAGCCTGTAACACTTGCTAACTATATGACACTGAGCAAATCATTTAACTACTGTTTGCCTTAATACACTGGAGAAGGAAATGACAACTCATTCAAGTATCTTTGGCAAGAAAACCTCGTAGATAGTATTGTATGATATGGTCCACGGGATCACAAAGAATCAGATGATGAAACTAAATAATTAAACAACTACAACAAACAGAATATGTACAAATGAATATTGTAAGTAATGTGTTTTCTCAACTTAAATGAATACATGAATGTCAATTGTGTGACCATGGGGTCTCTGAATATCAGTAAAATAGTTTGGGCAAATAATTTATAAGTTCTTTCTACTCCAAAATGCCACGAGTCCATAAGTTATACATCAATATGTATGTGTGTTCATACATATCATTTATCATCCTGAAACTAGGAACATCTTGTCTTTGAAATGTATAGTTCCATCAATGAGATCTGATAGGTTCCAACAATTACAATAAATTGTTTTGATTTTTTAAGGATAGGATTAAGGGGTATCATGGACCCTTCCCCTCATGAAATTTCCTCCACTCATGAAAGCAACTCCTATGAAGAAAAGCAGAATGATGGGAAAAGTAGATAAAAAGGATAAGCTAGAGAGATGTAGAAATCATAGATCAGAATAAGAATAATTAGATAATTTTAATACTCAGTTTCATGGAATTGCCTTGATCACAGCTGAACTTCAGCAAGAATTGCCACTGTCCTGTAAACTATAGTCCTGTTGAAGAATAGAGGCCATGAGTTTAGCATTGTCTCCAGAAACATTGTGGGCACAGATTTATCAATGTTCCAAAGCAAAAGACACTGGGACTGAGTTTAGGGGTGTGTATTATTTGCCTGGTGGGTTACAAAAATTTTGTTAACTTAATTATATCTCAAATCTCTACATAGTTTTTAAAGCTTAAGATTTGCAAAGATTTCCTCAAAACAACTCCTGGAGATAAGTATGTAAGTATTAGATCTTTTTAGATAAGGAAACTGAGGCTCAAACATGTAAATTAGCTTGTTGAAGGTCACACAACTAATAATTGAAATTTATGTTATCCTTTGTGACTTAAAAATCTATTAACTAATAGTAATAACAATAATGATAATTGCTAGCATTTATGGTTTGCTTAGCATTTGTTTGCTTAGCATTTGCTCATCATTAGCATTATGATTTGCAAAGCATTGTACATATGTTGTCTGTCTACCTTGGAACAGTACTGTGAAGTAGGTATTATTACTATCCCTATTCTACAGAAGAGAAAACTAAGGCTTAGGTAAAGGGACTTGCCCAGGATCACACAGCTATTATCAAAAGGCATAATTTGAACCCAGGTGTTTCTGATTTCAATCCAAACCTAGGTGACTAACATATCTCATTGGATTCTCACAACAACCCTTTATGACAATTAATCCACAAGCATTTATTACAGACTTTCTATGTGCCAGGCACAGTGCTAGGGTCTTGGTATACAAATACTAAAATGAAACAGTCTCTGCTTTATTAAGTTGGGGAAAACAATGGGTACATAAACACAGAAATAAATAAATAAATAAGCGCATTCCAAGTGAGGCAGCTCTAAAATGTTCAGGGATCAGGAATGGAAGGAAGCATCTGTTTATAGGAGGTAATGTGAGTCTTTGTGCTAAGACACAAAGACAAGAGACAGAATGTTATAAGAGAGAAACAAGTAGGTCACTTGAGCTGAGCCACAGTGCTTGTGGAGGAGAAATAATTGTAATAGGCCTGGAAAGGGAGTCTGGAATCAAGTCAAATCAACAAGCATGTCTTAAGCATCTATGATGCTCCAGGCACTATGTTAAACTGGGGACACCAAGAAAGGCAAAAACATATCCTGCTCTCATGAACTTTTCTTTCTTTCTTTTTCCTGAGGCAAATGGGGTTAATAGAATTGTCCAGGGTTACACACCTAGAAAATATTAAGTGTCTGAGATCAGATTTGAACTCAAGCCCTCCTGATTTCAGGGCTTGTGCTCTGTCCACTGCACTACCTAGCTGCTCCCTCTCAAGAAGTTTTCAATCTACTTAGTGAGACAAAATGCAAAATACATATAATCAAGATATTTACAGGATAGATTAAAATTACTTTCAGAAGGAAGGCACTAGCCTTTAAAGGAGACCAGGAAAGACTTCTTGAAGAAGGTAAGATTTTAGCTAAGACTTGAAGGGAGCCAGGAGGCAGAGATAAGGTGAAATATCTTTTCTAGTAAGGTAAACAGCCAGGAAAAAGGTTAAAGTTTGAAGATGCAGTGTTTTGTTTGAGAAATAACAAGAAAGTTTAGTGTCATTGGCTCATAGGAAACATTGTTTGTGAGTAAAGTAGAAGATTGGAAAAGTTGGAGGGGGCCAGGTTATTAAGGACTTTGAAAGTCAAATAATTTCATATTTGATCCTGGAAATAATAGCCACTGGAGTTTACTAAGTGGAGGAGTGGGGATGCATGTTATGTTTAGACCTGCACTTTAGGAAAATCACTTTGATAGATGAGTGGATGATGGACTGGAGTGGGGAGAGATGAGGCAGGGAAGCCGTCCAGGAGGTTATTGCAATAGTCCAAGGTATATAGTATGGTGATGAGGGCCTCTGCTGGAATAATGGCAATATCAGAGGACAGAAGGGAGTATATAGTACCAAAAATATTACAATGATAGAAATAATAGGATTTGGCAACTTACTGGATATGAGCAATGGCAAGGAATGAGGAGGTGAGGATGTCAACTAGGTTGAAAACCTGGGTGATTGGGAGGATGATGATGCCTTCAGCAATACCAGAGAAGTGAGGAAGAAGAGAGGATTTGTGTGGAAAGATGATGAATTTAGTCAAGGTAAGAGGTGATAAAGGCTTGAACTAGACTGGTTCCTCTCTGGGTGGAAAGAAGAATGAAAATATAAGAGAAACTATGAAAGTAGAATTGACAAAACTTGGCAAATGATTACAAATGGATTTAAAGGGATAATGAACATGTGAAGTTTTGAAAATGTGCAGTTTTGCACATTTGAATGTCTGGGAGGATGAATGAACAGGGAAATTAGGAAGAAGGATGTTTTGGTAGTAAAGATCATGAGTTCTGTCATGAACATATTGAGCTTGAGATGCCTGTAGGGCTTCCAGTTGGAAGCATTCAATAGGCATTTGGAGATGTAATACTAGAGCTTAGGAGAAGAATGATTAAATATATAAACCTGGGAATCATCTGAACAGAGGAAATACACAATGTTATGCCTGTTTTATAAATGAAGAAACTGATTTTTGGAAGAAAGAAATCACATACCCTAAATCACAGAACTAGACACTGGCAGAGCTAGGGTCAGACTTTAGGTCAACTGACTCCCAATCCCTTGCTTTCCTCAGTATGCTAAGTAAATTATTTTTTAAATACTAATGTATAGGCAGACATATGCTTATAGAAACACATCTATTCTGTCATGTATTTCCCATAGAATAAAATAGTGTAACATGGGCTTTCCCCAAATTTACATAAAATAGAACAATTCAATCTTGGACAGTAGAAGGAACAAATAGAATACAGTGGAAAGGGAATTAGAAAAGGAGTTGGGGAATTCAAGTTTTAGTCCTATTTATATCACTAAATTGCAATATGATGCTGAGCAAACCACTTCTCTTTGTGTCTCTGTTTCTTCACCTGCAAACTGAAAGGGTTGAATGTCACACATGTCAAACTGGAAGGAACATCAGAGGTCATTGAGAATAATGCCATCATTTCACAAATAAGAAAACTGAGGACTAGAAAAAGAGAAGTGATTTGACCAAAGTGTCCTTAAGTAAGCAACAGAGCTGATTTCCAGATCTTACTTTTTTATGACTATAATACTTAAAATCAACAGACCTTAGGAAAATATCTAGTGTTACATTCCCTCTTGTTAAGAATGAATTCCTCAGGCCAGCAGTGGATAGAGCACTAGCCCTGAAGTCAGGAGGACCTGAGTTCAAATCTGACCTCAGACACTTAATACTTCCTAGCTGTGTGACCCTGGACAAATCACTTAACTCCAATTGCCTCAGCAAAAAAAAAAAAAAAAAAAAAGAATGAATTTGAATTCCTCTCCTAAAGGGAGAGTAGAGCTTGAATCTTTCCCACACCTCTCATGGTCTACCTACTCATAGACATCACAACCTAAGGTGGAGTCATATAGCTCCTATATCTGGAACTCACCTATCTATAACATGTCCTTTATCTTCCCTGTGCAATTCACTGCCATTCTCCAAATGCACCATTGTATCCATGCGCTTCACCATCAACTCCAATAGGTCACTCATCTTGCGTAGGACAACCCGGGACTCCAATGCACCAATAACTGTTAAGAAGAAAATTCAGCAGAATTAGACCCAAGTGATTATGATTATTTAGAAGCAACTTGGCTCATAGGGACCAGGATAAAACAGAGATGGCACAGAGCTCAGCTCTCTGCATGGGATTCTTTTCAGTACTCCTGTTGTACTGAGAACTATTCTTTAGCAACACAATAACTATAAGTAGAATTGGGGCATAATCTATAATCCTAAACTCAGTTTCCCTTGTAAAGAAGGATTCTCTAGGAGGACCAATGGATATTTTCCTGACTACTTGCATTTTTTGTAATTTAAATGGAAAAGGAAAAATTAAGAAAATAGCAATGGATCTTTCAGTTATTCATTCAACAAATATTTATGCACTGTCTACCCTATACAAGACAATGTGCTGGGTCCTGCGAATACAAAACAAAAAGAAAAGGAAAGGAAAGGAAAAAAAAGGAAAGCAGTTCTTACTCTTAAGGAGATTCCATTCTACTGGGAAAATACAACACATTCACATATGAGAAAAAAGCTAGAATTTGAGGAAAAAGAGCCCTATCAGAGAACGATAAAGGTGTTATCTGAGCTGAGCACTATAGGATTTAAAGCTTCTAAGGTGAAAGTGAAGGAGAAATGAATTGTAGCATATAGAATGTTGAGTTCAGAGGCCAGCTAGAAATTGTTTGTTTGGAGTATAGAATAATATGAAAGGAAGTGACAGGAAATAACCTGGAAAAGCAAGTTGGAGATATGTTCTGGAGGGCATTAAATGTTAAGATGAGGGAGTTAAGTAAAAAATGAGAGATTAGGTAACTTCAAGCCAGGCAAATCCCTAGGATACCAAGTCAAATGAGTAGCTATGGTTTCAAGTCATTGCTCTTCCTCTGCCTCACTCTGGTCCCCAGTTGAAAACAGTGAATTCCAAGTAGAACAGAATACTAATGTCTTCATTTGAATGCCGTGGGCAAAATTTAAAATTATTCCTCCTACCTCCCATCTCATATAACAGAAGTTACCTCCCTCCATATAATAGAAGTTCTGAAACCACTTTCTGCCTCTGTTTTCCATACACCTCTCAACTTGCAATATGGTTTCAATACTATCATCCTACTGAAACTTCTGTCTCCAAGGTTATTGATGAACAATTTACTAATTGTTAAATTTATTAGTTTTTATATAACTTTTGGTATTTTTGTTAAAAAAAAAAAAACAGCCATTTCCCCCCACCTACCTTCCCTGCTCTTGGGGAAAAAAAAGATAAAGAAAAAAGATAATTTTTGTAGCAAATGAGGATAACCAAAACAAATTATTCCAATTGGTGATGTCCAGAAGTGTGTATTTCATCCTGTAACTTAAGTCCTTGAACATCCCTATAAGGGATCCGTAGCAGACTTCATTATTAGTTAGGCTTTTGGAATCATGATTTGTCAGTGCTCAAGTTTTTCAGTTGTTTTTCTTTACAATATTGGTGTTATAGTAAAAGTTACTTTTATTCTGTTCATTTAATTATCAGTTCACATAAAATTTCCCAAGTTTCTCTGAAACCATTGTTTTCACCATTTTTTGATGGTGTAATGATAGTGTTGTGATATCTAATCTAAACATGTACCACAATTGGCCTTAGACAATCCCCAATATGTAGGTACCTTAGTTTCCAGGGTTTTTTTTTTCCTACTATGAAGAACTGTGTTACATATTTTTGAACATAATAAGTTATTTTCCTCTTTCTTTGATCTTTTGAGACTATAGGCCTAGTACTGGTATTGCTAGATCAAAGGGTAGACATAATTTAATGACTCTTGGAGCATAGATGACTGATGATAGAGCTAATAGACCTAGATCAAGGTCAATCTCTTCCCCCAAGATTGTAACGTTTGAAAAAGTGTGGTGAAGAAACTGGGACTTTCGATGTGGCATTTGGGAAGACACTAGAAGCTGTATCACATAGACTTTGTTAAAAGACATATGAAAGGAAATTTCCTGATTCTCCCCAGGAACAAATGTACCAATTATATCCCAAGTTGATTTGCTGATATTAGGGGATATTGAAGTTTGAAAATTTTTTAAAAACAGCTTTCATTTTCATTCTTGAACTGAGAATGGTAATACTCTTTTTCTCCCTTTCTCCCTCTCTTTCCCTCCTTCCCTCTCCATCCTTTGCCCTCTCCTCCCTCCCTCTCTCCTCTTCCTCTTATTCCTCCTCCTCCTCTTCCTCTTCCCTTTTCTCTTCCTCCTCCTCCTTCTTCCTCTTCCTCTTCTTTTTCTTCTTCTTCTTTTTTTCTTCTTCTTCTTCTTCTTCTTTTTCTTCTTCTTCTTCTTCTTCTTTTTCTTCTTCTTCTTCTTCTCCTCCTCTTCCTCCTTTTACTCCTCCTCTCTGTCTCTCTCTCTGTCTCTCTGTCTCTGTCTCTGTCTCTTTGTTTCTGTCTCTCTGTCTCTCTCTCTGTCTCTCTCTGTCTCTCTGTCTCTCTCTCTCTCTCTCTCTCTTCTCTCTCTCTCTCTCTCTCTCTTTCCCCCTCTGCCCCCCAGCCCAAATCCCTCCAGTAAGAGGCACCTGCAGAATTCAAGCCCTAGCACTCGAATACCCTACCTTGGCAAAAGTAGTTACTATTTGCATATACCATAGATAAATAATTCTGAGTTGGGCAAACCTAGCCTTGATGGCCTTCTTTTAAGGTAGAAATGTCAGGAGCTCCTGGGCTCCTGCCTCCTACTGGGAGCAGGAGCAATTTTCCATGATAGGAAGGATAACTATTGAGAGGAAGAAGAACTCAAGCCTCATCATGATTGATCAGAATCCCTTGTCATTTTCTGAGCTACCAGCACCTTGATTAGCAGAATGGGCAACTAGGCTTTTGCAGTGGTATTACAAGCTTGTGGCAAGGTTCTGTCCTGGGATGGGGAAGGAAAAGTCAGGCTCTGTGCAAGGATCCTACTTTGTCGTTGGAAGGTAGAGGATGAAAAGGAACACATAGCCATAGCAATATTCTATTTAGCATAAGGGTCAAAGCTAGGCCCTGGAATAAGATCCCAACAAGGTCATCAGAGCTTAGGCCCAAGTAATGGAAGGTGTTAACCCAAAAAGGCAGGGGCAGTACCCACAAAATATAGTAGGGTAGCAACTAACCTTGCATAGTGGGATAGGTGCCAATGTAGTGATTATGGGTCACAGGGGCAAAAGCAGTAGGCACTAGCTTGGGCCCAATTAGCAACTAAAATCAATTATGCATAGACACAAAGGCCATAGCAGAGTGAGCACTGACACAAAAGTGGCAAAATATCACTCCCTTTTATTAATATAGAACTTATTGATCTTATTGACTGGATATTATAAGACTCAATGGTCTTTGGACCACTCCTGCCTGGGAAGGAAGTGGAGGACCAAGAAGTAGCATTGTTGGGAGGTGGTTTTTCTTTATGGTAATAAAGGATAGCTGAAAATGCCTAATCAGACCCTACAGAAGAAGGATTCAAACTTTTCAAAACCTGTAGTTATAACAAGGGAAGAGAAAAGGTATTTATTAAATGTCTACTATGTGCCAAGCATAATGCTAGGTACTTTACAAATATTATCTTATTTGTATCTCACAATAACCATTTTGCATTTGAGGAAACTTAGGCAGATAAAGATTATGTGACTCAGACAGCCAGGAAGTATCTGCCAGGTAGCAAATCCTGGGTTTGAAGTAAGATCTTCTGCAGAGACTCAAAACTCAAAGTTCTATCCTCTATGCTACATTCTATCCCCTATGCTACCTGGCAGGCAAAGACCACTTTCCTCCCTCTCCTACCTGGTCTTACCTCTATAGAAGGAGATCCTGGTTCAGAGGCAGAAGACACTAATGCTTGATACAGATACCTTTCCCTGACCAGTGATGAAAACTGATGACTTTGCAGGAAGCATTATCTTCTGCTGCTCCTGTCCAACTCACTTCTTTACATACAGAGACCCTGCTATGAACTTCAAAATCTTGGCACTATCTACCACAAGGACCAAATTATCTAGATCTTGAACTCAATTCTTTCAAAATGAAACTCTTAGTCTTTGTTCTCCCAAATTTAGTTGTTCCTTCAGAGAGGGTTGTTGTGTTGTTTATTTTCCTTTGTTTTTGCTATTTTTCTGTTTGTTCCTCCTACACATTGAAGCCTTCACTCTAGCATATCCCTCCTTCATCCTTCTTCCTCAAGTCTAGATTGCAAAAAAAGAATATATTTATCCTGAATTTGAGCAGTTTTCTGGATAACTCAGCTCACTGACAGTATGGGAAGAATGGGAACAAAGCCAAAGCTTTCCCAGATCGGTCATCGAAATGGAAACTTCCCATATCGTGCTAGAAATAGAGACCATTTATGCAGGAGATCATGTTTTTAAAAAACGAGCAAAGCACTTGAAACCAAAAACTATTACATAGCTTCATGATTCTTGGGCATTTCCTTTACTTTCCAATCACTACTGATACTTAGTAGTGGATATGTGTGTGTGTGTGTGTGTGTGTGTGTGTGTGTGTGTGTGTATGTGTGTGTATTGTGCATTGGTGCCTAAAGGCCAGGGACCCCATATCTTTGGTCATGTCTTATTAGTGAAATCTTTCTTTAGGTTTTCAACAATCCTACTTTATAAGCCCAAAGGACTTTAGCTCCAGGCACTTCTCAAATATAAAACCCAATAGCTGATCAGCCAAAGAATTTCTAAATAAATGTAAGTGTTCTAATAAACAAATTCATGTTATCTAACATATATAGGACTGCTTGCCATCTAGGGGAGAGGGTAGAGGGAGGGAGAGGAAAAATAGGAACAGAAGCGAGTGCAAGGGATAATGTTGTAAAAAAATTACCCTGGCATGGATTCTGTCAATATAAAATTATAATTAAATAAAATAAATAATAATAATAATAATAATAAAAGAAAACAACAACAACAACAACAACAAATTTATGTTGAACTCTATGTATGGGTTTTGGGAAAATGGGAAAAAAGACATCTAAAGATGGACCTGGGAGAAAAGGACAGATATATCACACACAGTATAGGACAATGAGAATACATTTTAGATAGTAGGACTTAGAGACAAAAGAGGACATCCTAAATATCATTTAGTCCAACCACTTGTTTTTAGAGATAACCATGGCTAGTAAGTAGCAAAGAGGGTTTGATTTCAGGCCCTTTGATGCTAAAACTTAGTCTTCTGTCCACTATCTTCATGCTTCCAAATCCTATATTCTTGCCCTGACATTGCCACCAACTAGCTGTTGAATTTTAGAGAAGTCGCCTGATTTCTCAGACTTCATCTTGCCTGAATATAAAACAGACATAAATTACTCCCGACCAGCCCCAGCACTACCTCATGGAGAAGGAAAGGGAAGGGAAAAATCTTTTATTAAGTATTTATATATAATATGATGGATCAGTCTCTCTACTAAGCACTTTACGGTTATTATCTCATTTAATAATGACAACAACCCTGGGGAGGGAAGGCTATTATCACCCCCATTTTATAGTTGAAGAGACTAAGAAAAACAGAGATTAAATGGCTTGTCCATAGACACACAACTAGGAAGTTTCTAAAGCTGGATTTGAAGTCAGCTCTTTCTGAGAATTGTACCTAAAGTCAGGAAAACTTATCTTGCTTAGTTCAAGTCTGCCCTCAAACACTTACTAGCTAGGCAAATCCCTTATATGTGTTTGCCTCTGTTTCCTCATCTGTAAAATGAGCTGGAGAAGGATAAGGCCAAACATTTCAGATTTTTGTCAAGAAAATCCCAATGGGGGTCATGAAGAACTGGCATGACTGAAAATAAGTGAATAGCAACAGCTTCCTGGCTTTATTCGCTATGCCACCTAGCTGCCCCTAAGTGCACAGGGATGAAGTAAAGCAAGGTAATAAGCTACTGGCTTGCTGCTGAGTGAATAGAATTAAGGACCAGGAAGAAAGTTGTCCTTTCCTTAAGGAGAAAGACTAGCTCCTGCAGGTCAGTCCTCCCTATCCTTAGGGAAAATGATATGACAAATACCCACTGTCCTTGAAGAAAAGTTACAGATAACTTTGATTGTTGTTGTTGCAGCAATTGGGGATAAGTGACTTACCAGGAATCACACAGCTAATAAATATCTGAGGTTTAATTTGAACTCGGGTTCTTCTAACTTTAGAGCTGGTACTCTATCCACTAAATAACCCAACTGACCTTACAGGTAACTCCTTATAAAACAATATTTTCCCATTCTCCTAAACAGACAATTTTTGAGTCTAACTCCTGATAGAAGGGAATGTGTCCCCTCATGTGTCCCCTATAATATTTGTCTTTGGAACTTCTTTCCCATCACTCCTTGCCCAGATGAAGTACTCTTTTCCCCTTTCCATGTAAATGTAAGTCATTTTCTAATGGACACTCTGAGTGCACTTAGCTCATCTGAGGTTAGAGGAGAGGGGTCACTTCCTTTGGAAAAGCTTGTCAAATCCAAAGTGGAAAAGTGGGAAACAGGTTAAATTTGAATAAGAATTGGTATAAATCTGCAGGGGCAGGATGTGGAACGATGGCAGCAAAAGGTATAGAATGAGGAAAAAGAAGACAGAGAGCTTGCTGACTATTGGGAAATAGGTGAATATTTGAGGAATGGAGGAGTTCCCCCACTCTAAAACATGCCTCCCTATAGATGGGGAAACAAAAATTGGGGTGTCTATAGCACTCCTAATATACAGATATCTCTTCCTTCCTGGACTAGAAATTTTTTTTTTTTTAATGAGCAATTTAGACAAGATTAGAAGGGAAGTAATAAACTGGGAAAACATTTTTACAGTCAAAGGTTCTGATAAAGGTCTCATCTCCAAAATATATAGAGAATGGACTCTAATTTATAAGAAATCAAGCCTTTCTCCAATTGATAAATGGTCAAAGGATATGAACAGACAATTCTCAGACAAAGAAATTGAAAATATTTCTAGCCATATGAAAAGATGTTCCAAGTCATTATTAATAAGAGAAATGCAAATTAAGACAACTCTGAGATACCACTACATACCTGTCAGATTGGCTAGAATGACAGGGAAAGACAATGAGGAATGCTGGAGGGGATGTGGGAAAACTGGGACACTGATACATTGTTGGTGGAATTGTGAATACATTCAGCCATTCTGGAGAGCAATTTGGAACTCTGCTCAAAAAGTTATCAGACTGTGCATACCCTTTGACCCAGCAGTGTTACTACTGGGCTTATATCCCAAAGAGATCTTAAAGAAGGGAAAAAGATCTGTATGTGCAAGAAAGTTTGTGGCAGCCCTCTTTGTAGTGGCCAGAAACTGGAAACTGAGTGGATGCCCATCAATTGGAGAATGGCTGAATAAATTGTGGTATATGAATATTATGAATTATTGTTCTGTAAGAAATGACCAGCAGGATGATTTTAGAGAGGCCAGGAGAAACTTACATGAACTGATGCTGAGTGAAATGAGCAGGGCCAGGAGATCATTATATACTTCAACAACAATACTATATGATGATCAATTCGGATGGATGTGGCCTTCTTCAACAATGAAGATGAACCAAATCAGTTACAATAGAGCAGTAATGAACTGAACCAGCTACACCCAGGGAAAGAACTCTGGGAGATGACTATGAACCACTACATAGAATTCCCAATCCCTCTATTTTTGTCTGCCTGCATTTTTGATTTCCTTCATAGGCTAATTGTACACTATTTCAAAGTCCGACTCTCTTTATACAGCAAATTAACTGTTTGGACATGTATACATATATTGTATTTAAAAAAAAAAAAAGAGCAGCTTTGATGTTTGGTTTGGGGATGAAAGGATTCTAAAGAGGGATAGGAACCGAATATGGATTTTTATTGTGCTCAGGATAGTATAATAGTATACACAGGATAATATAGATAGTTTATCTTTCAGAGATCATAGGTAGGGCTTGAATACACGTCTTTCTAGCTCCAAGGCCAGCTCTTCAATGTGGCCTCTTGATTCTCAACTTATTAAATTTAGGCTTTCCTTACTGGGCCATCACTCCTTCTGACCCACCCCTGATCTACCCAGCAAGTACAAAAAGTTGAAGGGAAATGGTTTGCTTTTTAAAAAAATAGTTATTTTATTTTAAATTTATGAAATAAAACAAGCAATTCTATAACATAGCAGAATAAAAAAGGTGATTGTACATGAAATTACAAATTATTATGTACAACTTTCAATTCTTTTAAAATATATAATACAGTTATCATGTAAATTTTTTTCTTTCCCCATAGGTGGCAATCATTAGACACAAATATGTTTATCTTTTCAAAGTCATTTGCACTGCTAATATCAATCAAGTGTTTTCCAGTACTTAGCCCTCTAATCTGACATACTTTTCACCAGTATTTGAAGTGGGAAAGAAAAAAAAAATTGGAGGGTCTTTACATAATAAAGGAATAATTAGGTAGGATAAATGGCTCACTGGTAAACTCTAACATGACTAGCCTACTCAAAGATTCTGGATGGAATCAGATTCTCCTGGAAGGAAACAGGAGAAATAAGGAGATTAAAAAAATGTTTAAGGCTTACCTAGAGTATTTGGGAGCATAGTAGGATGACAACTAACTTCTGATTTGGAGTGAGATCCATTTCTCTCTCTAGGTCACAATTTCCTCCTCTATAAACTACATCGTTGTTTGCAGTCATGTATGACTCTTCATGACCCCATTTGAATTTTCTTGGCAAAGATACTGGAATGATTTGCCATTTCTTTTTTCAGTTCATTTTACAGATGAGAAAACCAAGGCAAACAGGGTTAAGGGACTTGGCTCAGGATCACACAGCTAGTGTCATAGGACAGATTTGAATTCAGGAAAATGAGTCTTCCTGATTCTACACCTAGTACTCTCTCCAGAGCTGTCCCACTGGGGATCCAACTGAGTAGGACAATTGGACAAAAGACCTTTTTTTCCTTTTTCCCTTCCTTTCTCTTCCCTTCTCCTCTCCGTTGGGCCATCCAGCTGTCCCTATAAACTAATAGAAGTAGGATTAAAAGATAAGAGAAAATATAGAATGATAATATTCCCTCATTCAGACCACATCTTAAATTTTGAGTTTATTTGCTTAATCCATATTTTAAGAGAGATACTGTAAAAACCAGATTGTGTTGATGGGAGGATAACCAAAATAGTGAAAGGTTTTGAGATCTTGAGGATAAGTCAAAGGAATTGAATCTTTTAGCCTAGAGAAAAGAAGATTTAAAGCAGATATGATAATTGTCTCCAAATATTTGAAGGCTATCATGCTGGAGATGGATTAGATTTATTCTTCTTGGTCCAACAGACCAAAAAAAAATAATAGCATGAAGTTGGAAAAAAAAAGGAAAAATTTGGCTTAATGAAAGGAAAAATTAACATGCTTTATTCACTTTAATCTCTATCAATAGGATCTGGCAGAAGTAGCATCTAAATATTGCATTTATTAAAAGTTGGTCTAGGGGAGAAAAAACTGCATATCCATAATTGTCAAAGATAAAAACATGTAGGGAAATTTCTAATCTATAAGTTTTTGGAACTTGAGCTATTAGCATCTCAGAAGGAAGGAGAGGAAAGCACAGAAATGAAAGGAATTGATCAGCTGACTAATATCGAAAAGAAAGTGATCAGGGTGGTGACTGTCCTTGAGACCATGACATATGATCTCTAGGAAAATCCACGTTTGAATTTGCCCCATATATTTACTAAATTGTGTGACCCTGGGGAAATTATTTTAAACTTTTTATGCCTCAGTTTCCTCATCTGTAAAATATGGGTAAAGGGACTTCTTAGGTCCCTTTCACCTCTCTATGTATGGTTCTGTGATTAAGGAAGCTTAACTTGGAGGATAGGGAAAAAAAAAAGCAGAGATATAATATCTTCTTTAAATATATGCAAATATATGAAAGACCACTCTGCAAAAGGCAGATTATACTTGATCTACCCCAAATAGGCAGAATTACAGATTATAGCTGAAAGTTACAGAGAAACAAATAAGGCATAATGTAAGGGGAAATGTCCTAGCAGAATTATCTAAAAGTAAAGTGGGCTGCTTTAGAATGAGTCCCCATCCTCTGAGAATCGAAGACCTTTAGCCCCAAATTGGATGATCACTTGGTGGATTCTTGCTCAGAGCAGAGATTCCAACTGGAACTCCATTCCTCACTGAGAAACTTCCAGGAAGGACATCAAAATAGCTTTTTTTTCTTAGGGAAATGCCTTTTTCTTTAATTTCTATGAAACTGAAGAGACAGTCTGCTTGAAGGACAGATGGAAGATAGCTAAGGAACTTAGAATCAATAGATTGATATAGAAGGTTTGATTTAATGCTTCAGGCAAGGTCCCTTGAACAGAATCAAATTCCTTACCTACCTAAACTTCAGTTTCCTCCTTTGTCAAAACAGGGCATTTCCTGATTGCCACATTCTTATTCCCAGAACCTTTTAGTGAGTAATTAATATCAGGAGCTGCCCCACTGGGGATCCAACTGAGTAGGACAATTGGACAAAAGAGTTTTTTTTCCTTTTTCCCTTCCTTTATCTTCCCTTCCCTCTCCTTTTCCTTTCCCTTCCTTTTATTTTTATTTTTATTTTTCCTTTTCTATGGATGCTTTGTGAAAGGAATATAAACTTTGATGGATGAAATATCCCAAGATACCTTAGGGTTTGGGGGCTAGATTTCTTTCTTAAAGACCATGCTTCAAACCCTAATCAATCTAGCTCTCTTTGACTGGCCAATTAATAATAGGTCCCATGTCAAAACCCCATGTAGTCATTGTTTGGTCCCTGATTGGCTCAAAGTCATGTAAATAACAATCGTTTCTGTTTTGGCCAAAAACCCAGAGGATCTTCCCCTTCCAGATTAATTATTTTTTGTGGATATTAGATAAAAGAGGCCATTCTTTCTTCATTTCTTTCTTAATCTTGATCACTTAATAGGTTTTGCCTCAGTCAAACTGAGACCTGGGAAAGACTTTAACATTAAGAGGCTAAGGTCTCCCACTGCATCCGAGGCCATCTCCAGTTATCCTGATTTGTATCTTGTCACTGGAGAAAGTGAGGCAGATGACCTTGCACAGCCCTCCTTCACTTGGATTCAGTTTACTTGCATGTCATGGCTTCACTTCCCTGATGTGATGGTCCTCTTAGAAAACAATGGACAAACAATAGCAAGGATGATCACTTGTGGGATTTCTTGTAAAGGAGATTATTGATCAGATAATATCTGGCTTCCTTAGTTCCTGAAGTTCTGTGATTCTGTAATCTGGATGTCTAAAAATGCTTTCTAACTTTACAATACTGGATCCTGTGAGTTGGTATGATGGTCTCTCTGAAGGTAAGTGGATAGATTGGTGATTTCATGGTACCTTTCTTAAGTGGAATTTCATAAGAAAAACAATTATTTCTTCTCCTTCTTCTTCATCTCCTATACATCAAGTAGTACTTTTGAATAAGAGATTGATGATTCAGAATAAACTTAAAATTTCCTTACTCCATTCCATCTCATTCACCAAATCAGGCATCTTGAGGCATTTTCTCATTGGTGATCCAGTTTAGAGTTGAAAATACCTCCCCATTCTCATTTTTACACTAGTAATTCTACATTTTACACTAGTCACTTGTATTTTTATAATCATCAGAACTATTTCTAAGGATTGTGGATGACTCAGATCAGCTTTCAAGCTCTCTTATGGATACCCTGCGTTCCTCAGGTAATTTTGCAGCCAATATATTTGACCTAACATACACAAAATTACAGAACCTCAAATTTGGAAAAGACTTTAGAAACCATGTATTCTAATGTTAATAAGAAATCCCTCTAAACTATCCCTTACAAGTGTTTATTTAGTCTCCAGTTGAAGACCCTGAGGAGGAATCTTCTGCTTCATAAGGTAGTCCATTCTACAGTCTAAGTCAAATTGATACACAAACATATTCATTATCTATCTTGTGAATGGTGTATGACAAACCCTTTGGAAACCTTGGTAAAAGGAAAAAACAATAAAAAGTTTTTTTCTTCACAAATATCTTTTGCTTCATTAAGAAATACAATACAGGGGCACCTAAGTGATGCAGTGGATATAGTACCAGCCCTGAAGTCAGAAGGACTTGAGTTCTCAGACATTTAACACTTCCTAGCTGTATGACCCTGGATGAGTCACTTAACCCCAATTGCCTCAGCCAAAAAAAAAAAAAAAAAAAAAAGGAAAATATAATACAAACACATGTAGTACATCTTCTTCTCTGATATTCCAACTTGGCACTTATACAGGATGGATGCTAGGTTGGAGATGGAATGGATGGCCAGTCTCAACTTTCAACCAAATCCTGATTCATTATATACTCCCTCCCTTATCCCCACTCAGGTCAAACACCTTCCACTAATCAAGCAAAGGTGCTTGTGACATTTGTCCACTGTCCCAATTCTGGATGGTAGTCTAGTGACTTGGGAAGGCTCAGGTATCATTTTCTCAAGTAACTTCATCAAATTCTTATATATAGTCTTAGCAAAATCCATGTGACACAGTTCTTAAGCCAGAAACTTGTTTCCACAAAGACCTAGGCCTTTCATAATTAGTGGGCTTGAGGATTTTACTCACTTCCAGAGATATGCACAGTCTTAATAGGGTCACTTGCTGAGAGAGAGAGAGAGAGAGAGAGAGAGAGAGAGAGAGAGAGAGAGAGAAAATTTTGATTGACTACATGCATAACCTTCTATTTTTCCTTAATCATCACAATTAAATCTGTTCACTGGCTGAATAATCCTGCTACATATGCCATGTTAAACTGAGTTTGTGCATGACTATCAACATCCATAGGCCTGCTATGCAAATTTTAATATTATATGCTCAAACTAACTTGAGTATACCTCTGGATATCTTCTATTCTCTAAGGTTTTCTAGAAAAGTACTTTGTTGGACTGCTCTACCAAACCTGAATTTGTGGATGACTTAAATCAGCTTTCAAGATCTCTTATGGATACCCTCTGTTCCCTAGGTAATTTTGCAGCCAGTATATGAGGTTGGAAAGAAATATTTCTTTCTTATTATCTCTATAGAGTTTCACCTTTGGTTGGGATGGGCAGAATTTCCTGACTACATGGTAGGTACCAATTCTATTATCTTCAGGATCATCATCTTCCAAGTTATTATCTAATCTCTATAGAAGGCAAGTGGGACTGTTTTTCTTGAGTCTCTTCTATTGCAGCCCATACTCTGCCCTGGTTCTTTAGAAAGTCTTATCAAGCTAAGTGAAACGAGCAGAACCAGGAGATCATTAACAACGATACTGTTTGAGGATGTATTCTGATGGAAGTGGATCTCTTCGATAAAGAGAGCTTTAATTGATCAAAGATGGACAGAAGCAGCTACACCCAAAGAAAGAACACTGGGAAATGAATATAAACTGCTTGCATTTTTGTTTTTCTTCCCGGGTTATTTATACCTTCTGAATTCAATTCTCCCTGTGCAATAAGAAAACTGTTCGGTTCTGCACACATATATTGTATCTAGGATATACTGTAATCTATTCAACATGTAAAGGACTGCTTGCCATCTGGGTGAGGGGGTGAAAGGAGGGAGGGGAAAAATTGGAACAGAAGTGAATGCAAGGGATAATGCTGTAAAAAATTACCCTGGCATGGGTTCTATCAATAAAAAGTTATATAAAACAAACAAAAAAAAAATAGAAAGTCTTATCAATTCCTCAATAAGTAATAGTTTGTTTTGGAATGTTGTTTTTTTAGAGTATTGAGCATTTGGAGGGAGTGGGGTGGAAGGATGGGGGTGAGTAAATTATATAATAAATAAGCAAGCCGTCTAGGCTCTCCATGACTATGGAGCTTCTATTATTCTGTTATTTTATGTCTTCCCTACATAGCTAATACCTTAGCAGAACTCTACCATCTGAATGAAGATCTTGACAACGAACTTGGGCTTCATGTTGCTAATTGTCTCTATTAGGGCTTCTCAGATTGAAGGCCAGAGATAGGCAACAAGCCTTTTTAAATATATCTCTTTCCTGAGACATATACTGGTTATGACTCTCTCCATTTCCTCCATTTTCTTCAACCCCAAAGCAGAAATCAACAGGAAAATGTGGAACTTACTTAAATAATATGAAGTATGAGTTAAAGCCTAAGGCCTAATGCCTTATATGCAAATCTAGTTCTGTCAATACATGGGGAAGATAAATTTTAAATGGCAAGGGAAGGTCCCTAGAGTGATAGACATGTGGGGAGAAACCAAAAACCTCTAAATGTCCTCTGATTCTACATGCCCAATCTTTCTATAGAAAGACTGTTAATGATAATCTTTCTAACTCAAGATCAAGATGAAATTTTATCTAAGCTGAGGAGAGGATAATCTTGCTCTTAAGTTAGAAAGACTTCCCTGACTGCTATATTCTATTGATAAACTATTCTGTATAATTTCCCCAATTATTATTTTATTGCTTGCTTTGATAAATGTTTTCTAATAACTATGATTATCTTTTTGTAATAAACATTTGGAAGGAGGGGACTACCTCCTTCCAAAAATTACCAAAACAGAAACAAAGTAAACAAACATTTATTAAATAAATTGATTAATTAAAGCAGGCTTTATTGATTGCTTGATATTAAGCATCTATTTTGTGCCAGGTAACTTGCTAAGTGTTTTACAAATAATATCCCACACAATCCTTTGAGGTAAAGGTACTGTTTTTACCCCCATTTACCCTCCAGGAAACTGCAGCAGAAGTCAAATAATTTGCACAGGGTCACACAGCTAGTGAGTGCCTGAGACTGGATTTGCATTCAGGACCTCCTGATTCCAGGCCCAAGGATCTACCTTCTACATTGTCTAGTTACCAAAGAAAGAGTTTTTTATCCTGTTCCCCAAAAGAAAATCATATTCTTAGGCTGTAAATATATTAGTTGTAGGCATGGGGGTAAGTAGCCAATAGACAATTGAAGATTAATGAGAAAATGAGGCTCTATTGGAGGAAGCAAGATGGAATGGGATTGCTTGTATATGTAGAGGAATTTGCCTTGAAAAGAAAAGCTGCCTCCTTAAGTGAAACTGAGATGAAGGAGAAGAGAGTAACAGAAGACATCTGAATAATATGATGAGAAATAGGGAAAGAATAGGAGCTCTCATCTGAAAATGACCTCAAATTTTTCAGTAAAATATGAGTCAAGGTTTAGTCCTGCCTCTCCTCTTGAAGATATGGACAGAGGAGTGATCACTTATTCACAGCTGTCTTCCTATTCCCTACAAAGCTGGAACTTAAATCTCCCCACCTTTGGGCAGGCAACACTCAATTGGGTAGATGTCATTCAAATTTGGAACTTAACTCCACACACATTAGTTTTTCAACTCAGTAACAGCACATTTTAGAGACAATAATGCATTTCATATTCTCTATCTTTATCTTCTTTTCCTTATGGGAACTTATGAATTTAAATGGAGTGGACCTGTAAGCAAATTTATGAAGAACAAACTAATCAAAGATCTCACCTAGGCATATATAATCAAGAAAAAGAAAAAAAAAGTTAGAAGGACAAAATAGATTTATTTGGCCTAAACTACCTGAAATCATCAGGAAACTCTTGGTATGGGAAATGTGAACCAGCATTTGGAAGTTTTAGTTCATTCCCTCAGATATACACTATTGGCTTGTTCTGACCCAAGTCTTTTATGTCACTGACCAAGAGAAAGATGGTTATAAAAAACATATTGTATTTGCCATCAGAGGACTTTTTGACAGCATGATTCAATATCCAATTTATAAATTGGAATTATTGTCTCTAAAAAGTGCTGTTACTGAGTTGAAAAACTAATGTGTGTGGAGTTCAATTCCAAATTTGAATGAATAACATCTCTTCCCCATGCAAATTAGATAAGTTTTTAAAGTATTGAAAACATTCATTCTCCAGACTTGATCAATTCAAGGGATTAAAGGCTTAGTCTATTAAGTCACTTTCTGTCAATCCAAGTACAAAACAGCCATAAAAAGTTTCAAGTCTTCTCTAGAGGCAGATGAGATTCTCTTAGCTGAATCAACTCATTGTATTCTCAAAGAATATCATTTGTTGAATGACCCTTCCTTATTATGACTAAGTAAATCTACTCTTGTTAACTGTCTAACATCCAATTAATTCTTAGCCATAAACTACCTAGAACTGGCCTGAGTCAGGACAAATTCATAACATAGGACTAGCTCTTTTTTATAGCTTAGGTTAATTATCTCTTGAAAAACAAAACCAAAAACATCACCATAGTACAGCAGAACATGAGACGATTCAAAGTACAAAACAAATTTCCACTTCAAGAAATCCTATATAATAATTGCTATACATTTTGTTCAGAGCTGTCCCATCTTTTTTTTCTTCCTTTTAGTTCTTTTGTTCTCTTCAATCACAGGGTAAGCATTTATTTTTAAATCAGATATATCCTGTCCTTCTTTCTTAGCCTTAACCAGTGCCTTTTGTAATCTTGTCATAGGCTGCTTCATAAGTGGTGCTGATTGTTTTACTGCCTCTTTCCCTCCTCCTTCTCCTTCATTCTATGAAGGGTTTAATTGAGGGGGGAGTGTTATGAGATAGGAAAGGCCCTAATGGCTTCTGCAGTGAAGAACTACACTCAGAATTGTACTTAATTCCATTCTTAGCTGATTCTTCATCCTTTTCACCTAATTTGTCTGTACCCTCCCACTCCTGCTCTTTTTTCTTTTTTCCTATTCTAATACTTATATAGTTTCTTAACGCTAGTTGTATTAAATTATATGTACAAACTGTTTTTTTTTTTGGAAATTGAGTCAGGTCCATTATCACTGTAGAATTGGCATAGTTGTTCTCCTACTAATTTCCACTCATCTGGATTCAATTCTTTTTCCTTAGAGAACCAAAGACATATGTATTGTACTGTTTCTAAAAGTTCAATGAGCTGCTCCCAAGAAGTTACAATCAAACCTTGACTTTTCATAAGTCTGACAATACTCTCTACACATTTTCCTTGAATTGGAAAAGAAGTCTGTTTTCTAAACATCTGTCCCATTTTAGATGAAGTACTATTTTAGCCCTTTAAGTTTTCTTGTCTATTTTTGTATTCACCCTAATTTCTGGGTCAAGGAGATTTTTCCACTGAAATAAGGATCAGAAACTTTTCCACTGAAATCTGGATCCTGTCAGCCCCACATTGGGCACCAAAATGTAATGTTTTCTCTAAAATGTAATGTTTTCTGTTGAGATTTTCTTGTAATCACCACAAATGCAGCCAGGTGTTAAAGTCCAAATCCTTTATTGTCTCCTTCAAAGTCTTATCTCTTTCACCTGTGGCTTGGCTAGTTTTCTGGAGGCCTTCTGGAGTCTTGGTTTCAGTGGGGAAGCGAAGGAGGAGAGCCTGCCACCAAGGTGGTGTGAGATGGGATGAATCTGTCTGAGTCCAAGGGTTTGTGCTCTAGCCTTCAGCCTCCAGCCTCCAGCCTTCTGTCTGCTTGTCTCGAATCTCTGAATCTCCCTGGCTGAGTCTTCTAGCTTTATGCTACACACTGAGTATAAACCAATCATTATGTCACTAGGAAACCATTATTTGTTGTAGGATTAAATGAATGCTAAACTAGATTTAACCATTGTCTCCTTAATTCCACTTAGTACTTTATTTCAAGTTCTGGACCATAACGTCTCCTTGTAGGATTAAATCAATCATACTGAACCATGATAAATTAGATAACTACTGTTTCTATCAATTCCACTGACTTAGTACTTTGTAAGAATCCTTTGTTTCAAATTCAGAGTTCTGTCTCATAACACTGAATCAATTCTCATCTCTGCTACCAAAGGTTTCTTTCCTTGCAGCTGCTTCCTATTCTAAATCCTATTGTGTCTCTGTCTGGTGGGTGTTTCTTTGCTCCCTGCTTTGGTCTTCTTGACTCTGAATTCTACTGGATGTATTATCTGCTGCATAATGCCAAGACCTAAAAGAGTGGAAAAGAGAAAATCATTTTCTCTTCTTCTCCCTTATCCATCCTTTGTTAGAGGTAATGGGGTCACATTCCACATAGCTGTTCTTTGCCTCAAACTCACAATCTCTAAATCTGGGCAGATTTAGTCTTTTAAAAGCCTTCAGGAATATGACATTTCTGCCCCCCACCCCCACCCCAGCCAATAGCCAGTCACTCTTTAAACTATATTAAGGAAAAACTTAAACACTTCATAAGGATGACAGGATGTAGGTAGACATGTCTTCATATTTCATTAGCATATCACTTCATTATTTCTATTATCTGCCCCTTACTTTCTATGATTATATCAACTTGGTGGGGAGAAATAAAATTCAACCATATGGTGCTTTGTTGGGAGTTCAAATGTTGGAGTTCTTGTTCTTCTCAAAACTCAGCCGGTTTAGCTTAGAGCCCTCTAAATGTCTCCACATCCAAAGGTTCTGTCCTTCAGCCTCTGCCTCTGCTTTCTTCAGCCTCCAGCCAGCTCCACTCTTCATGTCATTCCGGTGAAATCTGACCGAGAGCCTCTGTCTGTTTCTTTTATACAAGAGGGAGGAATTGTGGGATACGTGAGAGAGGGATTATGGGTTTTCTCCCATAGTGCTCTCTGGCCCTAAGAGCTTTAAGGGAGGTGTGAATTCCCAAAGTTACAAAGTTTACTTTGTGAATCTGGCATACTTGTGAACTCCAATGAGTAAAGGTGCAAACACAAGCATTGTACTAATTAGTTCTACTTAGTATCTTGTTTCAGGTTCTGGCCCAAAACATCTTCTTGTAAGATCAGATCAACTCTAATTAGTTAGCAGTTCGTAAAGATTCCAACAGTGCTTCTATGTGCTCTACCCTCATTTTCTTCCCTTCCCTCCCCCCCCCCAATTAAATAAATAATGGGTAAGAAGAAGAAGGAGAGAGTTCTAAGCATTAAGGGAATCAGTAAAAATTTTGTAAAGTAGGCAATGGTTAGGTTGAACATCGAAGGAAGATATCATTTGAGAAGCAGAGCAGGACAGGAAGAAAAACATAGGAATTCATGGAGGCAAGAATTAGCAAGTCAAGATGTGGAAGGAAACTAATACAGTTTGATTGTAGCAGAGCATGCATAATGTAGTGTAATATGAAATAAGCCTGAAAAATAAGTTGGAGCCAGATTATAGAGTGATTTAAATGTCAAAACTTTGTGAAGATTTTGCATTTTATACCATATACAATAGAAAGACACTGAAGGTTTTAAACAAGACAATAACAGGGTTAAGATCTATATAACTCTCCTTTCAGGACGTCAAAGGATTTGTAATTTCAGTGAGGGGGCTCTTCCTTTCACCAGTGCAGATTGCAACCCATCTATCCCTTCTGATCCTGTGAAATTCCTGGAGATGCTCTCTCATAGATCTTCCATGGAAGATCTACGTAACAAACTAAAGGCTTTCTTCCAGGTCTTTCTACGTTTCTTGTGAACTACTGTCTTCTACCCATCTGTATAGAAAATGGTGGAGGGAATACCCATCATTGAGATCACAGATCTATTGGTGTCTTAGAATATTAAATGAAAGATAAATTGGGGTAAGGTCATGCAAGGAGACCAAATAGGAGACAACAGGATTTCCTCAGAGATCTTGCCAATTTGGTTTCAGACTATCATCATAAAGTGAATATTACAATAAAATGAGTCACATTAACTTTTTGATATGGCAGTGTATATAAAAGTTTACCCTAACCTTTGTTTCTCTATGGAAAAGGAATTGGATCTAGACAAGTGGAAATTAGTAGGAGAGGATCTTTGTCAATTCTACAATAAAAGTGGACTTCACTCAATTTCCAAAGACATACTTAATACATATGATTTAATACAACTGGCTTTAGGAAATTTTATAAGTGTTAAAATAAGGAAAAAGAAGAAACAGCAGGAGGGAGAGGTGCCAACTAAACTAGGTGAAAAGCAGGAAGAATCAAATAAGAATGGAGTTAAGTACAATTCTGAGTGTGATACTTCACAGCAGGAGAAATTAGATCATTACTATATTGTAGTCTATTAATATTGTTTAAAAAATAATTAATATACCTTAATTAAAAACACTTTATTCCTAAAAAAAATGTTCACTACCATGTAAGCCTTTCAGTGAGTTATAACTGTTTTTTACTGATGTAGTCTTGCCTGGATGTTGATGGCTGCTGACTGATGGAAATGTGTTTGCTAAAAATTCTTAAAATAAAACAACAATGAAGTTTGCTATACTCTACCTTTCACTTAAACAGTTAGACGCCATTGTAGGATTACTAATTGGTCAATCTCAATATTGTTGTCTCTCAGAGAATAGGGAGATTGGGAATTGCTGATTTGTGGAAGTCAGAACAAACATAACATTTATCGATTAAATTTGCTGTTGTATATGGGCATGGTTCATAGAGACCCAAATAATTATAATAATAACATCAAAGATCACTGGTCACAGATCACCATAATACATATAATAATAATGAAAAATTTGAAATGTTTCTACCAAAAAATGACCTAGAGACATGAAGTGAGCACATGCTATTGGAAAAATGGTTTTGATATAGATTTGCTTGATACAGGATTGCCACAAACTTTCCATTTATTTAAAAAAAAGACAATATCTTTGAAGCACATTAAAGCAAACTAATAAAATGAGATATGCTTGTACATAATAATTCTACAGAAAAAAGATAAGGATTCTGAGAGCTGTCTATGAATGAAAATAAAGGTATGAATAAGAGCTATTGTGAAAGTTCTCATAAACAGAGACTTTTCTTTTACATCAAGCTGAAATTTGTCTCTCTGCAATTCACTTAACACTAGTTTTGCCAATTGAGACCAAGAAGAATAAGTGTATGGTCTGAACATAGCAGGATAAAACAAAACTATTATCCTTATCTCATTCTAGATACTCTTGCTCCTATTAATATAGTCTAGGTTGTGGCAAAGTTTTTTTTGTTTTTTACTATTATTTCACACTATTGAATTTTTATTGAGTCTACAATCCACTAGAATTCCATTTTTTAAATCAAATAAATTACTCATAAGCAACCCAGCATAGTGTTAAAATTCAAATAAAGAACTTCATATTTATAACTATTAAATTTCATCTTATTAGACTTTATACATTATTCCAAATTTTGGGCATTGGATCCTGATTGTGATTATGCTAATCACATCATCTAATACACAGTTCTTCCAAGTTTTATGTCCTATGAAAATCTAAAGAGTGTGTAAACTGTGCCTTTATCCAAGTCACTGATATAAATGTTGACTAGTACAAGGCCAGGATGGATCCCTTGATATTCCAACCAAGACTTTGTTCCAAAGTGATACCAATTTATTAACAATTATCTTTTAGTCTGACCTTCAACAAAGTTCAAATCTACCCAAACTAGATAAGTGATTCAAACCCAAATAGAAATATCTCTTCAGATAGCATAATGACTTAGAAAATACAAAATTAACATTATCTATATTGTAGTATGTGCTTGTTTATTTTGTTAGTTATTTTCTGATTACATTTAGTTTGGTTCAGGCTTCATGCAAGTTTGATATCTTTAAACTAGGACATACATACATACATACACAAAGACATGAAAGCTTTTGATAAATGCCTTGCAACAATCTGGACATGTACAAACCTGGATATGAAACTCTCCATTAAAATTCCAACATAGAAAATCACTGAGGAGCCCTGTACTTGTATATGTACTCCAAATAATAAAGGGGACATTATGATCGAGATAGTAAAAGAGAAAGAAGAGTAAGCACTTTGATCTATCATAGGTCTGCAGAAAAAGGCAACTAGAAGACTTTGGGTGTTGGAATCCTTACAAACTGCTCAGTGGGCACAAATGCTTATTATGCCCAAACTATGATGAACATGGAAAGACAAGGTCCTTCTTGGCAAAGGAATTCTAGAGAAACTCGTCGATGTTTTCATTGTGGAAAAGTTGGACATCTAAGAACCCAATGTAGAAATGGAGATAGAGAAGACAGGGTGAGAGAAAACCCAAAACCCCATGTCCAAAATGTAACCGAGGCTTTCACTGGGCCTCTGAATGTAGGATGACCCAGAGAAATGAGAGGCAGGATCCAGCTCCAAAGTATCAATCAAAGGACAGGTGGGGCATGATAGCAACTGAGGTTACACCCAGAGAGTCTTTAGAAATTCAGGGCTCTGATGTCATCAACCAACAGAAAAGCTATCAGGATTACAGTTGGGAAGAATACAGGCCTTTTAAGACAACAAGGCAGTATCCAGTGCAAACAGCTCCAATGTAATTACCAGATGATGAGGAGAAATCCCAAATTTGGTAATAGAAGGGAATTAGGTTAACTGCTTGGGGAAGAGGATCTGCTTATATTTTCACAGATGGAGAAAGAATCAGATGGCTGACAATGAGACTGTTAAAAGGACTTTTAAAAACTTTAGGAATCATTGGATTTCCTAACACAAGATGAGACTGTTTCAGTTCTTGAAAAACCAGCAAGAATCATTGGATTCCCTGAGATGAAAAATTGTTGATGAGACTTTTTGCAATACTTCAGAGCTTACAGGAATTATTAGGTTCCTGGCACATGAACTAATGGACAATGGATTCCTTATGGACTATTTCTAGGACTTATGGACATTTGTAAATTTTCAGGATGATTCATGTTATTTGTTACATTACTACTAGCCTGTGTTATATTGCTATGTGCTATTGTAAATTATGTATAATGCCTCCCATATTGATGGATTTATGTATACCATGTATATCTATTTCAAAGTTCAGGCCCATATTCATGGATTTATGTGTACCTGTTTCAAGTGAGCACCTTCAGAAACCCGCTAATCTGATTTGACTTCCTATTTCTTTTGGTGTTTTCATCTCCCTTCCTGAGGTGTCAGGGAAGGCGTGATCACCTTTTTTGGGGGGGTTCTCACCTCCTTGAGAAATCAGGGAGGTCATGACCACCCTATGTTCTAAAACAAAAGAAAGGGGGAGATGTTGGAATCCTTACAAACTGCTAACTCATTAGAGTTGATAGATTGTTGATCTGATCTTACAAGAGGATGTTTTGGGCCAGAACCTGAAACAAGGTACCAAGTAGAACTAATTAGTACAATGCTTGTGTTTACACCTTTACTCATCGGAGTTCACAAGTTTGCCAGATTCACAAAGTAAACTTTGTAACTTGGTGAATTCACACCTCCCTTAAAGCTCTTTGGGCCAGAGAGCACTATGGGAGAAAACCCATAATCCCTCTCTCACGTATCCCACAATTCCTCCCTCTTGTATAAAAGAAACAGACAGAGGCTCTCGGTCAGATTTCACCGGAATGACATGAAGAGTGGAGCTGGCTGGAGGCTGAAGAAAGCAGAGGCAGAGGCTGAAGGACAAACCTTTGGATCTGGAGACATTCCGAGGGAGCTCTTGGAACCAAGCAGAGAGATAGACCTCTAAGCTAACCAGGCTATATTGGAGATAATAAAAGATCTGAACTTTTATCACCTGGCTGTGTTTTGAGAAGAAAAAGCTCACCACATTTTGGCGCCCAAACAGGGACCGACAAAATCCTGATTCCAGGGAAAGCACCCAGAGAGAACTTTTATAATATTTTATAGAAGAACAAGAACCCAACATTTGAACTCCAACATTTGGGCATTTGAAAAAAATCTTAGCAGGGAATACAGTAAGAGCTCAGATAAATATAATGCATAAATTTTAAAAACTGACCTGGAAAAAAGGCTTAGGAGAGAAAATTTAAGAATCATTTTGCTCCTTGTAAACCATGACCAAAGTCCACCTCCTTAAAAAATGGGCACTTAAAAACCATGTTTCAAAAATCATAAATTACATAACAGGGTTGTGTGTGTGTGTGTGTGTGTGTGTGTGTGTGATGGCAAAGAACTGGAAGTTGAGGCCATACCCATTAACTGGGGAATGACTGAAGAAATTGTGGTATGTGATTGTGTTAGAATACTATTGTGTTTTAAGAAATGATAAGGAGGACAACTGGATGGTGCAATGGATTAAGCACCACCCAGTCAAGAGGACCTGAGTTCAAATCTGGTCTCAGACACTTAACACTCCTCACTGTATCACCCTGGGCTAATTATTTAACCCCAATTGCCTCAGCAAAAAAGGAAAAGAAAAGAAAAGAAAAGATGAGGAGCAGGGTCTCAGAAAAACCTAGGAAGACTAATAAGAATTGATACAAAATGAAGTCAGCAGAACCAGAAGAACCTTGTATACAGTAAAAACAATATTGTACAATTATTGACTGTGAAAGTCTTAGTCACTCTGATTAATTCAATGATGCAAAACAATTCCAAAAGATTCATGATTTAAAAAAAAATGCTATCCTTCAGACAACTCATGAATTCTGAGTGCAAATTGAAGTTTAATTTTTTTCACTTTTTTTTTTTTGCAATATGTCTAAAATGGAAATATGTTTTGCATGATTTCATACATAGAATTGGTATCATATTGCTTGTCTTCTAAATGGGAGAGGAAAGGGTTGGAGGAAGTGTGAGAATTTGAATCTCAAAAAATTTTTAAATGAATGTTTAAAAAGAAATATAAAATAGATTTTAAAGAAAATAAATCATAAATGAAAGCTGTCTGGATCTATTAGAACCAGAAATCAAAATGAAAATGGAAAGAATCTACCAGTCACTTCTTGAAAGAAACCTGAAATTGAATACTTCCAAGAAAGTCACATCCAAAATTCAGAATTTCTAAGTCAAAGGAAATACACTTCAAGTAACCAGAAAGCAAGGCTTAAAATACCTAATAAATGGTGTATTGTTTACCTTCCCAATGGATGGAAGGGGAAAGAAGAAAATTTGGAACTCACAATTTTTTTAAAATTAATGTTAAAAATAAATAATTTTAAAATATATTTTTAAGAGTTTAAATACCAAGGAACTATAGTCACAATTACATTACATTTGGCAACGCCCAACTATAAAGATCTTGTGATGCAACATTCCAAAAGGCAAATGATAAAGATTGAATATTAAGAATGACTTACCTTGAGAAACTCACTACCGTTCTACAGGAACTAAAATTGACCTTTAATGGCATAGGAGATTTTTTTTTCAAGTATTCTTATGAAAAGATTAGAAGGAAGTCAAAATTTTGAAAGCAAAAGCAAGAATAAAGAGAAGCCTAAAAAGTTTATATACATTCTCCCCCAAGGAGCTCCTTGGGGGCAGCAATTTGTTTTTGTCTTTCTTTGTACTCACAGTACTTAACACAGTCTGGCATATAGTAAATGTTTGAGAAATGCTTGTTGAATGTTGAATGACATTTGAATAATTGGAAAGAGCTAAACAACTATATAATGCTTATATTCTAATGGGGGAGAAGAGTGAAATATTCCTATAGAATCCTAATGTTTTCAAGACTCATTAAGGGAATTAAATATGATAAACACAAAATAAACAGGTGAAACAAAAATTGAATAAAATTTTGGTAGTCTTAAAGGAAGAAAGTAAAAGGCCAAAGGAAATTTTGCAGGGAAGAAATGATGAAGATAGGAAGGGGAACTTAGATTTTCTCACAATCAAATGTATGAGAAGAAAAGTATGCAAAAGTGGAGGAAAGAGTGCAAGGAGCAGGCATCCCATGAACATCTCTTATTTTAATCAGTCAAAAGAAGGCGTTCAGGTGTGTTCAACACTCAAATAAATATACCTAAAGAATTTTGTGTAGAAGTACAGTTAATTCAACATGGCAACAGACAGGTACAGGGAGAGAAGGGAAGGTATTTTAGAAGAGTAAGAAAAAATATAAAGATGTTTAAAGGATGAAAAGGAGAGAATCAGAGAAATCTGAGAAGATTTGGGTGAGGTGCAGTTAGATGTAGTTTGGAGTCAAGAAGACTCAACTTAAGTTGAAATCTGGCCTCAGACACTTACTAGCTGTGTGACCCTACCCTGAGGATCTTCCCCATCCAGATTTACATATATATATATATATATATGTATATGTATATGTATATGTATATAGGATTAAGCGAAAGAGGATATTCTTTGCCTCATTTGCTACCTAGCCTCAGGTCTGACTGAGACCTGTTGAAGATCTTAGCTTAAAAAGATCAAGATGGGGCTACAGTGAATAGAGCACTAGTCCTGAAGTCAGGAGGACCAGAGTTCAACTATGACCTGAGACAATGAACACTTTCTGGTTGTGTGACTTTGGGCAAGTCACTTAGTCCTAAATACCTCAGCAAAATAAATAAATAAATAAATGAAGATCTCCCAGTCATAGTGATCATAGTGATCTATATCTGGCCACTGGACCCAAATGGCTCCAAAGGAGAAAATGAGCCAGGTGATTTTGCACAGCTCTCCCTCATTTAAATCCAATTCATTTACATGTTATGACATCACTTCCTTGATCCTTAGTAGATCCTTGATCTACTCTAACCTTTTTTATATAGTATACATAATAATATATACTAGGTAGTCCCTTTTAAAGGTGACTGCTGGGAACAAGACTTTTTAACCCTTAAATAACAATGTGACAGATAGTTAAAAGTAGAACAGATTCCTGACTTCTGATTGTCATTGAAACTCAGAAAAATTCACAACTAAACAATATAGTTTTCATCTATTCCCAGGTCTGAGGTTAATCTGAAAATGTTGTTGGTATTCAGGCAGTGGAATGACTACAATTATCATTTTCTTATGTGTCTTTGGCATTTTAGGAATTGAGGTAATGTATATCAGAAATAAAAGAAATAATAACAGAAATAAAAGTTCACCCCCTTGTGTTATGTCCTGCTTTCTAGAGCCCCCAAGTTAGGGTAACAAAACAAATTGTGCTTTCTAGAGCCCCCATGTTGGGATGGTTAACACATTCTGTCTTAGTGGAGGAGTGATGAGGCAAGACTCCCGAGTCTAAAATATAGAGTCTGTTTATTCCAAGGTCTTTCTCTTTATATACCCTACTATCCTTATGTACCAAAACAATACTGGGCATGTGCTAAGTATATATTGTGCATGGGGGACCACATAAACAACTTGCTATTGTATATAGTTTGCCACCTGGTAGCACTCTTTGCTACCTGATATCACTCTGTTTCAATTACAGTACAGGTTATCACAGTCTCCTGACTTCTCAGGAAAGTCAAGAGCCCTTAGAGTATATGGGGAGCCAAACCAGACATTGTTAGCAGGTTCCCTCTGGGCTGAAGAGTCTTACACCTCACCCAGAGTTCCCTCACTCTGTGGTCCTCTACACGCTTGACTTAAATTAACTTGTTCTTTAGAATTTCAGTCCTATAGAATCAATAATATACAACTTGAACAAAAACTGTAAACTTCAAACTTAAATTTCAAATTGGATAATCTCATGTAGCAATGAATAACTATATTATTATGACTTAATGATATGACATACTATAAATGCCCCAAAGGAGGAGAGCAAACCAGAGAAAGAAAACTGTAGGCCAATATTCCTTATGAATAGTTACAGAACATTTTTAAATAAAATATTAGCAAAAAGATTATAACAACATATCAAAAAGATTAAACACTTTGAATTCATACCAGGAATGTAGGGTTGATTGAATATTAGGAAAACTATAAACATAATAGATCATATTAATAGCTTTAGTTTTTAAGAAATAAAAAATAAAGCAATAAAATCACAGGATTATATCAGTAGATATAGAAAAAAAACTTTTGGTAAATCATAATACTGATTTCCATTTTCCAAAAAATGCTAAAGACATATAAACAAATGGATCTTTCTTTAATATAATATTTATCTAAAACTAAGTTCTAGGAGTATTTATAATAGAAAATCACAACTTCTGATTGTCTTCCGTCTTCTGAGAAGACAAAAGCTAAAGCAAGCATACTAAAAATCAACAGACATTACTTTGCTAACAAAAATTCATATAGCAAAGCTATGAATTTCCCAATAGCAATATATGGCTATGAGATTTATACCATAAGGAAAGTTGAATATTACAGAATAGACACATTTGAATTGTGGTGCTAGAGAATACTTTTGAGAGTACCTTGGACAACAAGGAGATCAAATCAGTCAATACTTAAAAGAATTAATTCAGGCTAATCCCTGGAAGGTCAAATACTGAAGCTGAAACTTAAATACTTTGGCTACATAATGAGAAAACTGAACTAATGGAGAAGACCTGATGGGAAAGATTGAAAAGGGCAGGAGATGGATAGCTAGTGTAATGGAAGCAATAAATATGAGCTCGGACAGCCTTCAAGAGATAGTGGAGGACAGAAGGACTTGGCATGCTCTGATCTATGAGGTCAAGAAAAGTCAGACATCTCTGAACAAATTTGATGTCCATTTTCACCACTATTGATATAATTCTAAAAATACCAATTGAATCAATAAAATAAGAAAAAGAAATTTAGGGAATAAGTGTATATAAAGAAACAAAATTATTGCTTTTAGCAGATGATATGATAGCTTACTTAAAGAATCCTAAATAGTTATTTAAAAAATTAATTGAAATAATTTCAGTAAAAGTTGTATGATATGAAATAAACCCTCATAAATCAAAAGCATTTCTGTATACTTCCAACAAAAATGCAGCAAAAAGAAAAAGAAGTTTCATTCAAAATAATTAGAGAATTTAAAAAATATTTGGGAGTCTACC
The DNA here is from genome assembly GCF_016432865.1 of Antechinus flavipes. Lineage (NCBI taxonomy): Eukaryota > Metazoa > Chordata > Mammalia > Dasyuromorphia > Dasyuridae > Antechinus > Antechinus flavipes. The sequence goes on from NC_067401.1 coordinate 173,658,845, forward strand.
TACCAAGATCCATGCAGGAACTATAACACAGAAATAAAGATAAACCCAACAAATTGAGCCAATTCAATATAAAATGATAATACCACCTAAATCAATGTAATTATTCACTGTCATACCAATGAAACTTTCAAAGGATTACTTCATAGAGCTAGAAAAAATAATGACAAAGTTCACCTGGAGGAACAAAAGAGAAATCCCAAGGAAGGTATTGAAAAAGCAAAGAATCTTACCAATACCATATTTCAAACCATGCTCCAAAATAGTTCTCATCAAAACTGTTTAGTACTATTTAAATATTTTTAAAATTGATAAATCGAATTAGATATGTAACATTCAAATATAAATGATCATAGCATAGCTATTATAAATCCAAATATCCTAGCTACTAAGGCAATCATTACTTGGCAAAAATTGCTGGGGGAATTGGAGACCAGTCTGACAGTATAAACAATCTCATACCATACACCAAAATAAATTCCAAATGAAATACACAACTAATTTACAGACGGTCATATTGTTAATTAGAGAAGCAAAGAAGAAATTACAGTTTGGAAATAGAAATAAGAAGAGTATTCATGACCAAACGAGATAGAGAGGATCAATCACAGGAGATAATTTTGATTACATAAAATTAAAAATGTTTTCCACAAACAAAAACTATGCAATTAGAAATACAAGGGAAATAGATAATGGAGGAAAAACCTTTGTAGAAAGTTTCTCTAATAAGAGTCACATTTCCAAGACATATAAGGAAGAAACTGGACCAGATTTATAAGGACAAGAACTGATCCTCAACAGATAACTCTCCAAAGAAGAATTCCAATCTATCAAAAATCATGTTAAAAAGCCCTATAATAATTATTAATGTTTAAAGATATTAAAATTAAAACAAGTTGCGATTTCAACTGCACACCAGTCACATATGAAAAAAATTTTGGAGGGGCTGCAGAAAAATAAGCACATTAATGCAAGTTTGGTAAAACTTTATATAGTACAGCTTTTCTGCAAAAGCAATTTGAAACTGTGCCCAGAAATCACTTAACAGTGGTTTTTACCCAGTAGTATCACTCAGAACAATGACTAACCATGATTCTAGAAGACTGATGATAAACAATTCTATTCTCTTCCTGACAGAAAGATGATGGACTGAAGATGAAGAATGAGACAGACAATTTTGAACATGCTGAATGTAGATTTTTTTTTTTGTTTGACTAGGCATTTTTGTTACAATGATTTTTTCCTCTTAAAAGTTGGTAAGGAGTGGAAGATAAAGAGTGAGATAAGGAGAGGGTCCTTTCCCACAAAATAAAAAAAAAAAAAAAGAAAGAAAGAAAGAAAAGAGAACAGAAGGAAGCCAGAAATTCATAAAGTTGGACAACTTTGAAAATTACATATTATATGTGTGTGTGTGTATGTGTGTGTGTGTATAATATGTTATATGTATAATTTTATGTATACATAATATATAATAAGATATTTTCACATAATGATATAGTATAATGAGCAGCTAGGTGGTTCAGTGGATAGAGTGCTGGGTCTGGAATCAGGAAGACTCAACTTCCTGAGTTCAAACTGGATTCAGACACTTACTAACTGTGTGATCCTGGTCAAGCCAGTTAACATCTATTTGCCCCAATTAAGGAAAGGATTGTTTTAGTCCACTGGAGAAGGAAATGTAAACTACTTCAGTATCCTTGCCAAGAAATCTCCATGGACAGTATGGTCTATGGGGCTATGAAGAATCAGATATAACTGAATAATGATACTGATTATATTATATTCTTGAAAAGAAAAAGAAGCTTACAATACAAGCTTACTTATCTTTAATCTCTCCCTTTCTACTAGCCACTTCCCTGATGCCTACAAATATGTGTATGCCTCACCCATTCTCAAAAACCACCCTCCCTTGATCTAGCCATGATTGTGAGCTATTGTACTATATTTCTCCTCTATTTGTGACTAACCTCCTTGATAAAATCACTTACAATTGGCTTTCCTTCATTTCTCATTCTCTTCTTAACTCTTCAATCTTGCTTCTAACATTATTCAATGGAAACTGCTATCTCCAAAACGACTTACCACAGATTTTTTAAATGCTTAAATTAAATTCTAATGGCCTTTTCTCAATGTTCATCTTTCTTGACCTCTTTGCAACCTCTGAAGCTGTTGATCATTATCTTAATACTTTATTTTCTTTGCTCTCTCTTGATTTACAGCATCTACATAGCATATATCTTTTTTTTTAATTTAAATTTTATTTTATTTAATAATAACTTTGTATTGACAGAATCCATGCCAGGGTAATTTTTTTTACAACATTATCCTTTGCACTCGCTTATGTTTCCATTTTTTCCCCTCCCTCCCTCCACCCCCCCCCCAAGATGGCAAGCAGTCCTATATATGTTAAATATGTTGCAGTATATCCTAGATACAATACATATTTGCAGAACCGAACAGTTCTCCTGTTGCATAGGGAGAATTGGATTCAGAAGGTAAAAATAACTTGGGAAGAAAATCAAAAATGCAAATAGTTCACATTCGTTTCCCAGTGTTCCTTCTTTGGATGTAGCTGTTTCTGTCCATCATTTATCCATTGAAACTCAGTTAGGTCTCTTTGTCATAGAAATCAACTTCCATCAGAATACATCCTCATACAGTATCATTGTCGAAGTGTATAATGATCTCCACAGCATATATCTTTTAAAATTTTTTTAAATATTCTTTTTTTATTTTGAGTTCCAAATTCCTTCCCTCCCCCAGTGAAAGCAAGTAATTTGAGATAAGTTTTATGCATATTTATGCAAAACCTATTACCATGTTAGTCATGTTGCTACACCTCTTAACTCTGATAATGCTACCACCCTGATGTAGACCCTCATCACTTCACATCTGAATTACTGCAATAAACTTCTAGTTGTTCTTCCTTCCTCTCCATCCTCCATTCAACATCCAAAATAATTTTCCTAAAGTTCTGGTCTGATCATATTATCTGCCACCCCATTCAATAAACTCAGTGACTCTCTACTACCTCCAGGGACAAATATAAAGTCCCTGGTAACTTGGCCCCTTCCTGCCTTTTCAATGTTCTTTCATTTTATTTCTTTATGCATGCAAGGTAACCCCATGGCACTGGTCTCCTTGCTGGTCCTTGCACAAGGTATTATATCTCCTGACTTAATGCATTATCACTAACTGTACTTCAAACCTAGAACTTTGTTCCACATTTCCACTTTGCCTCCACATTCTAGCTTCCTTGGAGAGAGAAAGTCTTAACTAAAATCCCACCTTCTGCAAGGAGATTCTTTAATATTAATGTCTTCCTTCTGAGATTACCTCCATTTTGCCCCATGTATAACTAGTATGTACTTACTACTTTGTCTATTATCTCCTTCATTAACAAGTGAGTTCCTTAGATTGTGAGCTATTTTTGCCTTTCTTTGCATTCTTATTGCTTAGCATATTGCCTAACAAATGGTGAGAGCTTAATAAATGTGTGTGGATTGATCATAAAGATTCATAATTTTATGTACAATCCTCTCCTCTTTAACAATATTTATAGAAATGCTCATTTTGCTTGGTGTGTGCTAAGTCCAGAATAAAAAATTTAAAATTTAATTAAACAAAAAAGGAAGACATGGAGAACAGAAATCCCTGAGAATTCTGATCATGACATGACCAAGGGGGAAACACTAAGTGGGAAAGAATCAGCAGAGCTCTGACTGGGCAGTCCCAATCAGAAACAAGATCATGTAGGAATCTGACTGTGTCAATTCCAGAGGGATAAAAGATTACCTAGTTCTCTAGGCAAGTCCCAAGAGAAAGAAACCAGCCAATATCCTGACCAAGGAAACTTTAGTGGGATCAGAAGATAGGGGTAAAAAGAAAGACATTAAACATCATGAATAAATGTATAGAATTTGTATATATACACACATATATATATATAAAATATTTGCCTAAATATAAATATTTCATATGCATAAGGAATTATAAATATAAAGAATTACCTAAAAAGAAAACCTAGAAGAAAATAACTCCATAGCAACTATAAGTAGAGTTTCACATTTTAAAAAAATGGTTTGGTCACACAAGAACTATATTTGGAATAAATGAAGTAGAATATAAAAAAAATTAAATTATAAGTGAAATTTGGATGATGAAGGAGAGAATTGGGAGGAAAATTAATAGCTTAGAGCAGAAAGAAAATAAAAAAATTAGAATGAGCTGAAGAGCCATGTTGTACACTAAAATCCATCATTTCTTCTCCCCTTAATCATCACTATGGTGTAGTAGAAATACCAAAGAACTATGAATCATGACACTTTCTCCAACTTTGATATTAACCAGGTTTGTGACCTTCCACATTTAGGACAGTGCCCAGCACATAGTAGACACTTAATAAATACTTGTTGACTGACTTCTCTTAGTTGAGTCTCAGTTTCTTCCCTTGCAAATAAGAGTTGGACCATATGATTTCCAAGGACCCATCTAGCTCTAACGTTCCATAGTGATGTAAATCTTATGATATGGTGTCTTGTCAAGATCAACATTTCTTAAGCTTTTAGAGAAGACCATCCAGATCATCTTAGAAGTTAGACTACTGAAAATAAGGCAAATTTGTTAGAGAAGTCAGAGTCAAAAATACTAGTCCCTAGTCAGACCTATTCTCTGAACTCAATGAAAACCAAATGTTTTCCTATCCTAATGTGACCAAAAATCACAGAAGTTTATAGTTACAGAGATAAGCTGTGTTTAAAGGCCATTTCAGCAAATGCTTTTCAGTTTAATGTAACTGAGCAAATATTTATTAAATGTCTACTATGTGTAGAACATTTTGTTTCATTCTGCAAAGAGCAAATCTTTATTCTTTTCTTATCTGCAAAGGTCCTTAGCATGGGAATACTGGGCAGAAAATGTTTAGAGGATTTCATCCCTTAAGCAGAAGCAGCATGCAAGTCTCACCCACACACATTAGTCACGCAGCTTCAGCCTATCCCCAGAAGTTCCCACCCATAGGCCAAGATATACTCCATACTCCATACATGTCTATGTGTAGCCCCTCTCTGAGGAAAAGCTAGGAGACTACTGGGCCTGTACTTTCAGGAACACTTCCATCCATTCCTCAACAAGCACATACACTCATATCCTATCCCTCTTCCCCCAGTCAAAGGCTTCTTGCCCATAGTACCTTCAGTGTGGACAGTAAAAGGTGAATCCCCCAAGCGTCTGGCGGAGAACTGGCCTCCCAGGGATGTCATCAGGAAGCAGAGTGTGAAGAAACCGATTCCCAGAACAAACAGCCTGCAAAGGAATGGGGTTGAGGGGACAAAGCAAAGCATAGGGGGCTGTAAGCCATGAAGTTCTTTCCTGTGGACTTCACATATATACAAGATAGATAGAAGGCAGCTCTGGCATTTCAGAAAGACCATCAAAGGGGGAGGCCTGGGTTTTAGCACCAGTTTTTAATATTCTAATATCATATAATCATATTGCTCTAAGGTTTATAAAATGCTTTTCACACATTGTTGTATTTGATCTCTAAGAACCAGGACTTGTTATACCTCAGTCAAGGCATTTTGTCAGTGCCAATACACTTTTCTTCTCAGACTCTGGGCTTCTAATTCCTTCTTTCAGGAGACAGACTACTGAAAATAAGGCAAATTTGTCAGAGAGGTCAGAGTCAGAAAAACTAGTCCCTGGTCTAGACCACCCCACCATATCACCTGGCCTAGGGATCTGTCCCATGAATGATGTATAGGAGTAGCAGTAGCTTCACTACACACTAAACCTATCCATAAAAAATACCCTTAATTCCTCTCATCCATTTTGATCACTTAGAGTTGGACAAGCTTGAAAAATGCCTGAACAACAAATAATACAAGTGAGTTGAGAAAATTATAAGAAGTTCTATTGTGATCATTGTAGTTTCAGTAATATCCTCCTTTTCAAGGGGGAGGGAAGAAGAGTTTTTACTTACCCCTGCCAATAAAGTCCACAAATTGGTACATTTAAGAATTTTTAGTAAGCTCCCATGCTGGCACCTCAGCAAAGGTCCAGTGGTAACATCAGTTTCCCAATTTAGATCATTTGAAATTTCATGTCTGAAATTAAACATCTTCCTATATGATATCACAGGGTCTCTGCCTTATTACATGATGCTAAATATTATGTTGATAGGAAAACTAACATATTGGAAAGAAAACTGAATTGTTATAAGGCCTGTATTTCAATCCCAAATCCTTATTCTGACACTTTATAGTTATGTAACCATTAACAAGTCACTTTATCCCCTATGAACCTCAGTTTCCTTCTCAATAAAATGGGGACAATAGTGCTTACATGCTTACTTCAAAGAATGTTTGCAAGGAAGCATTTTTAAACTGTGAAACACCATGGGAATAGAAGATATCACTATAATCAATTGAAAGAGTCCCCCCAAACAATGACCAGTGGAAAGAAGAAACCCAAACCTGAGTCTTATTCAAGTGAATATTGCCAACCCTCAACCCAGACTTCTTGTATGTACATTCCAAAAACTAAAATACCACCTGTATAATTTAATTTGTGGCATTAATTGAACTGCATTAAGGCAATCTTCATATATAAATTGGCAAGAAGGGTTAGGGGGAAGAGGTTGGGGAAAAATGGAAGAAATTTCTTCTTGCCCTTGGGAAACATACTTTCAGAAAAGGTAGAACTATATATATATATATATATATATATATATATATATATATATATATAGAGAGAGAGAGAGAGAGAGAGAGAGAGAGAGAGAGAGAGAGAGATAGTTATATCTTTGAAGAAATGTAAGCAGGTGTTCATGGAAGTGTGCAAACAAATATGTAATTAATTATAGCTATCTAGAACTATATAAACTAGCACATGGGAGAGTAGGTAGCAATGAATGTATTTATGGCGCAATTCTAGCTAGAGCTGGACTTTATTGTCTTTGGCTATATAACCATAATTTTTTTCAAGGCTGAAATAATGCCTTTACCATATTGAGCTATTTCTTGAAGCTACAACTTTTATAGGATTATAGCAGGGTATATACTTTCCTCACCTCTCATCTCCTTTATCTCCATACTGCAAGTCCAACCCATATGCTTAAAAGAGTTTATCTCCTCACCTCTTTCCTCCTCTAGAAGGTGAGGCTTGATCTGAGTCTCAAAGGAAACCAGAGATTTAAAAGTTGGAGGTTGGGAGGGAGAGAATTTCAGATATGGAAAAAAGTGACTTGATGTGAAGTTTTATGTTTAAGGAACAAGTAGGCCAGAATGGCTGGACTATCTGGTTCATGGAGAGAAGTGGAATGTAAAAAGATTGGAAAGATAGGAAGAGGCCAGGTTATAAAGAACTTTGAATATTAAATAAAATATTTCATAATTTACCTTAGTAGGTAATAAGTAGCCACTGAAGTTTATTGAATTGTGGAGTAATATGGTCAGACATATGCTTTAGGAAAATCATATTGACAGCTTGAGTGGAGGATGGATTAGAGACATGAGACAAAGAAACCAATTAGGAGATTATTGTAATAGTTCAAGTTTGGAGTCAGCATTTTCAAGAAGTTTAACTAGAAAGATAATAGTGATACTGCCTAATAGCTGTCAGGAATAACAGGATATAATGAGGATTTTAAAGATGAGGAAAATCCATGTATTCGTAAACAACAATAATAAAGAACAGAGAAGGAATCAATAGATAAGGACAGATTAAACATTAAAGAATAAGTGGAAACAATAGTGGAGAAAATCTGCTGGAGATGGTAGGAGATAGGATTGAGTATATGTAGTAGGAGTTGCCTCAACAAGGAGAAAGGCCATGTTGCTTTCATGGAGTGAAGGAGGAAGATATGACATTACAAAGATGTGAGAGGAATAAGAGGAAGGAAAAAAAAGAAGAGGGAGCTCTAAAGGGCTAGTCTCTGTCTCTCTGTATTCCTGTCTCTGTCTTTCTGTCTCTGTCTCTCTGTCTCTCTGTCTCTCTCTCTCTCTCTCTCTCTCTCTCTCTCTCTCTCTCTTTCTCTCCCTTCTTTCCTCCAATATATCTATTCATTTGTTAATTACGTATGAAGCTAAGTGTTCAGCAGCTTTTGGATGGAAAGAACCTGGAAGCTCTCCGTGGTGCTGAAACATCTGTAGCTTTTAACTTCATCCAATGCTTCCTTTTTTGTTAGTCTAAGATGTTGGCCTCATCTGTTGTTTATAGCAGAACAAAGATCTCCATTTTTTAGGACTATGGAAAAGAGGTGAGGACTTATCTCAAGGTTCCTGGAAGGTAGGAAACTAAAAGATTTTCTACCAAAGTCAGAAAGCTCAGGACTCCGTTTCAAATCCTACTAATTTGTGGCATAATGTTAATTGGTTGTCACTTCCTCTCTTTGAGCCTCAGTTTCCTATCTGTAAAGCTAAAGAATTGAACAGTGAGCTTTAAGTTTACACCTGTCCCTCCAGTTTTAATATTCTAAAATTCTTTGAATCTAGTCTAAGAGAAATCCCCTCTCCTCCACTTCTGACTCATTCCCTTTTATCTCAGCATCTCTCTGGAGTAACAGCCTCTCAAACTTTCCTCTATTCTTTTTCTGAGGAGATCCCCCTTTGAGGAACCTGGTTTCTTGTCCCAGAAGCTATCTGTGAAGCTCACAAATGATTGGTATGAGGCCATTTAATTTAGCTGTCGGGATTTCTGCCTTGCCAAGATGGAGGGAGATCCAGCTAAGTAAAGAGAAAGGAGGACACGGGGCAATATTCTCCAAATATAGCTCCATAAAGGGTCTCCTGAGTCTATTGGATATAAAGTGGAATGAAAATTAAAGGGCTTGGCTTGCAGTCAATTCCATTACATAATCCTCATACTGGGTTGGGTAATACCTTCTCTGCACACGCTTTTTGCCCACTCTGGCTTCCCACACTCCCTAACCTATTGGTTGGGGTTTCCTAACCTGTTGCTGCATCTAACATGTGTCCTAAAAACCCTTCATGCTATCCCAGCCCACTCTCCATACTAGTCTTCCTCCTTTTTCCCTCTATTCTGTGCTCTTAGATAAAGATTCAATTCCAATCCAGTCTTTGCATCTACCCCCAAATCTGACTCTGTGAACTCCCAGGAGGTCCCAGCACAGCTTGTAACCTTCCTGCTCAGAAATAACACTGGCCTACCCTAAAGGAACAAATCCATTTATGCAATTTGGAACTAGAAAATACTAAGGCAGAGATGAACAACCCGAGAGTGACAGGCCCTAATCCCCGGCCCCAGAGCAAAACAGAGGGAAGGAGGAAGGGAGATGCTGTCTGCATTTTCCTATTCTCCTCTTTTGAGCCAAGGCCTTTTTGACCCCCCAGGATTCTGCCTCCCAACCCAATATTCAGCTATCTCCTGGACTTTAGTCTACTAGCCTTGTGCATCCTCAGTCCACCTTACCATTTCCATAATCCAGAGTCAAGTGGAAAGTGATTAGTAGGTCTCCCACAATTTCTGAAACTCAAACCTGGAGAATAACCTATTGGAAAAATACCATTCTCCATATTCCAATTCCAACCTCAGTCCAATTAGAGGGACTAAGAAACTGAATGGAAATTAGAAGAAAGAAGAAGGGCGCAGTCTGGAGCACAGGTTTCTCTGGTGTGCACACAAATGAGATAACTTTATGCATTGAAGGCAAGGACCACTGGCAGTGGACAGATTGCATAGTTTATGGAGAGAAAAGGATTTAAACAGATGTAGGCTGACTTTCACTATTCTTGCTGAAAGATAGCTAGTTACTACTCTCAGTGGAGCTTTTGGATTCTTCCTTCTGAACCAAAGCCTCGAAGAGAACAAACACACACACACACACACACACACACACACACACACACACACACACTTACACCCTCCGACATTATCTACATACTCTGACAGAACTCCTGTTGCCTTTTGCCTTCCACCTCCCCACTTCCACTCTACCTCCACAGGACCCTAAAAGCTGCCTAGTTATCTGAGTCTGTACCCATTGATCACTCTGAAGTTTGATTAATTGGATCACACACTCCTTCCCACAGTGAAGAGGACAGAAATCACCCCTCCCCCATCCAAACCATCTCCATTAAAAAACCCTCAAAGAGATGGTTATTAAAGAACTTTACCTAAAGGGTCTCAATGTGACCAGACATCTTCTGACCATTATTTTCCCATCGGAATTGATGGTGATCATTGTTCGAACTTGCTTCCAAAAAGAGCCAGAGAGACACACACACGGGGAGTGGGAACCCTGTCCCAGGTTCTGATCCAGTATGTAGAAGAGCAAGAGGAAACGAACCTCGCTCCCACCTGCCGCCCCCAAGTTCAAGTTCTCAGGATCACGTGGTCACTGTGGGGTACCAGGCTCTGCAGGCCCCGCTCTTCACTAGACTCCCAGAGTGGGGAGCCGTCTTCAACTCTGGAAGAAGGAAATCCGAGCAAGGGGATCGAAGGTGGGGGTGGGGTCAGAACTGGCGGGGGATGGGGCGGGGCTGGGTATTGCTAACCAAGCGCTGGGCACACCCAGGGTCCCTAAAGACCACGCTTCTCCCTTCAAGGACTCCGATACAGGACCCCGAGGCTGTGTTAAAGTGCCGTCGGTCTTCCCGCTTCGGGGTCCCTCATTTCAGAAGCCACACCAAGTCCTCGATGCCAGTCCCCGGGAGTTACGGCAGTCCACCTTTTGGCTCCTTCCCCGTTCTGCCCCCGTGCTAGAGGCTGGCTCCCCTTGTGTCCCGATGCGCATTCCGTCCTCGCATTTCTGGGGCCTGTCTGGATGCTTCCATTGCTCCAAAGAAGTTGCTTGTCTGGTCCCAGGTACTCTTGATACTACCGCTCTGCTCACTCCTAGGTATCTGGCCCAGGCGCTGCGTTAAGCCTAGCCTGCATTGTGTCCTCCTGTGGAGGTTGCGAAGCCTCTGCTGCCCCCACTTCCTTACCCCCCTCCCCAATCCTAGCATTCACGGCATTATATTGGGGCGCTATCCCCACCTAGTGGTGAAAATTAATAGGTGTTTTTCCCCCCACCCACTTGGCTCTGGATTAGGGACGCAGCTAGTAAGGTAAACTCCCTCCCAAAATCAAGTGCTTGTGGCCTTGTTGGAGTTTATTTTCCTGATCCTGGCCATTATCTTGTTTCCCTAGTTTCCTGCACAAGGTGTACATTTAGTAACAACCAGTATCAAAAACATGGGTAAGTGGGAAAAAACAGATTCCCAAACTGAGGCTGCTCTTCCCTGATTATATATGATCGCTGGCTTTGCAAGGCACCTACTTTATTTCTGGTGTAGAACATTGGTTTGGTAATATATTAATATGTATGGAGATGTGCTTAGTACCCCTAACCCAAATAATGTAATTGCAGAAGGTCTAGATATGCTTTTGGATCAATCAAAAGTGTAAACAAGATGTGAAGTACCACATTACCATACATGCTTCTTACATATGTCCTCTTACATTGTCATTCAATTATCTTTTTGAGCTAACTTTTCCTTGGACTTGTATGTTCTTACAGGAAAATGTGCCGTTTGGACATTTTGGGGATACATTTTTGTACCAACAGTTTTATAAATAACTGTTTCCTATATCACATTAATTAAAAAAAAACAACAACAACAACAACAAAAAAAAAACCCAAAACCCAACAAATACCCTCCTTACCTCTCCAAAAAACCCTTTTCCTAAAAGTAATTGAAGTTATTGGATGATAATAAATAAGGAATGGGCGCTAATAAGAAACAGTACTAAAAACAAAACAAAACAAACCTAAACCTTCAGGTTTACCCATCAGGACCTGGGAAGTAATTAGATAGTAGAGTAAATAGAGTCCTGAGTTCAAATCCAGCCTCAGACTCTTACTAATTGTGTGATCCTGCCCAAGTCATTTAAACTCCTGTTTGTTTAAAATGGAGATAATTATAGCACCTATCTCTTAGAGTTCTTATAAGGATTGAAGAGATAACATTTGTAGATTATCTGACACATCATAATGGTCCCTTAATAAATGTGTTTTTTTGACTTCTTACTACTAATTTGAGTAAAAATTGAGGGAAATGGGTAGCTAGGTGGTGCATTGGGTAAAGCACCAGCCCTAAAGTTAGGAGGACCTGAGTTCAAATCTGGCCTCAGATACTCCCTAGCTATGTGACCCTGGGCAAGTCGCTTAACCCCAATTGCCTCAGGGGGAAAAAAAAAAAGAATTGAGGGAAGTTATCCTGAAGTAATAATGTTCAAGAATTTTCTGCAGAGTAAAGGCTCTTCCAGAGCAGGGTTTCTTTTTTGTGTCATGGATCTCTTTGCCATTTTGGCAAAGCATATGAATCTTTACTCAAAATAAAGTTTCAAAATGCATAAAACAAAATGCATAAGATTACCAAAAAAAACAAATTATATAGAAATCTACTTATCAATTTTTTAAGTTTACAGATCACAAATAGGTAACTTATTTTGAGAATTGCCTCTAAACTTCTCTGAGGATATAGTTCAATCATATCATTCAGAGAAGTTTAAAAGTTCTTGCCAATGAGGTAAAATGGGCACCAACTATATACCCAATGGATCAAATTTCTTAGCTGAGCTTCTTAATTCTCATTTGTATTCTCTTTCCCAGAATAAAAATGCTCAAAATCTTATCCAAGGTTCTAGTTTGCTTGGGCTTGATTATTTATTTAAAAAGGTTTTCTATACCAACAGAAGGCACATGTTAGATGGATGAATCCTATCTAAGCTCTCATGACAGGAAGTATGGTGGAATGTATTGAGTGCATACCTGGCTGATAACCTGGATCTTGACCCTTTACTGTAGACAAATCACTATGTCTATTTGAGCTTCCTAACTTGTAAGATGAAGATAATATCTGTAGTACCCATCTCACATAAGTAGTTTTTAGAGGAACAAATGAGATGATGTATGTAAAGTTCTAGACCCTATATATAAGGATCTAGTTTGATCCTCCCAGGGAGATCAACAGAGTTGAACCTAGGCTTTAAAAGAATCATTCTGATATTTCAATGGAAGATAGATTGGAGTAGAGAGAAACCTGAGGCAGGTAGATGCATCATAAGGCTATTTTAATAATCCAAATGTGAAATGATGAGGACCTGCTTCATGATGACAAAAATATTGGAGGAAAGAAGGGGGCATATTCAAGAGATGTTTCAAAGTAGAAATTGGCGGGCCTTGGCAACAGCTTGGATATGGGGGATAATGTTAGAATATTGGGATATAATAGTGAGTTGATGATGACATATAAATTGTGAAAAAGTGTCAGATGGGTGTACTTGACAGTAGCAGAGACATTGGGAATGTGGGTAGGGCTTAGAGAGAAAGATTATCAATTCCATTTTGAACATGCAGAGTTTAGGACACTTACTCTATATCCAGTTTGCAATATCTGAAAAGAAAGTGGAAATGCAAGATTGGAGGTAAACAGAGGTTAAATGTAGTTGTTCAGTTGATCAGTCATTCCAACTCATTATGATCCCATGGACCATAGCACACCACATCCTTCTATTCTCTACTATTTCTTAAAGTCTATCCAAACTCATGTTTGTTGCTTCCATGACACTATCTCATTCTCAGCTTTCCCCTTCTGCTTTGTCTTAAATTTATCCCAATATCAGACTCTTTTCCAATGAATCTTGTCTTCTCATTATGTCAAAATATTTAAATTCAGCTTGGTATTTGACCTTTCAGTGAATAGCCAGAATTAATTTCTTCAAGTATTGACTGATTTGATTGACCTGCTATTGAAGGGACTCTTAAAAGTCTTTTCCAGCACCACAATTTGAAAGCATTGATTCTATGTTGCTCACAGCCATACATTGCTACTGAAAAAACCATAACTTTGACTGTACAAACCTTCAATAGTTGATATCTATGCTTTTTACTGGGCTATTCAGATTAGCCAAAGTTTTCTTTCCAAGGAGCAAGTATCTTTTAATTTCTTGGCTTCAGTTGCTGTCTGCATCAGCAGAGAGATGGCAATTAAATCCATGGAAACTGCAGTAATAGAAGTGAAGTAATAGAGAGAGAAGAGAAAAGAACCCTAGGATAGGATCCTGATGAACACCTACATTTAAAGGTTGTGATCTAAATGGGGATCCAACAGAAAATACTGAGGAGATAACTGATATGTAGGAAGAGAACCAGGAGAGAATGTTCTGGAAATCTAGAGAGAAGAATAGCAAAAAGGAGAGGATGATCAGCATGTCCTAGGCTGCAGAGAGGTCAGGGAATTTTGAGAAAAGGCCATTGAATTTAGCAAGTAAGGGATAAATGATATCTTTGGAGATGTGAATTTCAATGGAATGATGAGTTCAGAAGTTGGATTGTAAGAGATTAAAAAGTGAGCAAAAGAAGAGAAAATGAAGACACCAGTTGCAGGCTTTTTCAAGGAGTTCAGCCACAAAGGAAAGAAAATCTTTTTTTAAAGATGATAATTGGAAGGGATGGAAAGGTCAAGTGAGGGTTTTTTTCAGAATAGGGAGAATATGAGAATGTTTTTAGCAATAAGTAAGGCGTCAGTAGGCAGGGAAAGATTGAAGATAAGTGATAAAGTGGGGAAGACAGGGCAATCTTTTTGAAGAAACATGATGGAATGAGGTTGTTTTGCAGATACAGGGGTTGACTTTGGAAATGAATAAGGTTACTTCTTCATGTGAGACACGGATAAAGATTAGTGACAAAAAGCATCAGAATAATATGAGATGAGAAAGAAGGGATGTTAGAATTCTTACAAGATGCTAAGTAAGCGGAATTGAGAAGACAGTGATTAAATCTAGTTTAGCATTGATTTAATCCTACAACAAATAATGGTTTCCTAGTGATGTAATGATTAGTGTGTACTCAGTGCACAGCATATAATCAAGAAGCTCTCAGGGCCAGAGACAGAAGCCCCCAAGCACATATTTGGAGGTGGAGTCAGATTCACTCCAACTTCCATTTTTGTGCTGGCTGGAGATTCAGAGGAAGAAAGGCTGATGCTGGCAGAGACAAAGGACTAGCAGCAGGAACCAAGGAAAGATATGCCTCTAAGAAAGCTAATTGGGCACAAGGAAGGATGAGACTTGGACAGAACAATAAAGGATTTGGACTTTTAACTCCTGGCTGCATTTGAGGTGATTATTACACTGAACAGAAAGGAAGGCTGCTCCCAGAAGCCGCCCAAGAAACCTGCTCTCAGAGAACATTATATTTTAGAGAAAAGAATATTACAAAGGGAGAAGAAGGAACTTATGGTAGATGGCCTCAACTTTTTCTGTAAAATATGAGGCAAGATTCAAAACCTAAAGAGTGAAGGAAGAATAATTCTCACATTTAATCTCCAATTCCATTTCTAGGAGGCCAAGTGCATTCTGACTCAATGCTGAAGTACTGGATGCTTTGGGATTACACAGCAATTTCAGGGTTTTTATGATGGCAATAAGGGAAGAAAGGAGGGCAGAAATAATTGGTCCTAAAATCTCTATTATTTCCTTCTCTTCTTCCTTTCTCCCATATATACATGACTGGGAAATTTTTCTCAGTGACTTCCCAGAAAGAAGGGAGGGAGAGAAAGGCATAAAAGAATGAAGGAAATGAGGGAAGAAAGAAGAAAAGAATGAGAAAGAAAAGGAGTGAAGAAGGGAGAAAAGAAGAATGGGAGGTAGAAAGAAAGGAAGGAAGGAGGAAGGCAAAAAGAAAGGAGGGAAGAAAGAAAGAAGGAAGGAAGAAGAAAAGGATGGAAGGGACAGAGGAAGAAATGGATGGAAAGGAAAAGTAAGCAAGGAGGGAAGAGCAAAATAGGGAAGGACAGAGAAAGGAAGGAATAAATGAAAGAAAGAAGGAAGGAGAGGAGAGGGAAAGGGGTTAAGCAGTGAGGGAAAAAGAACAGGGGAAAAGAAGGAAAGAAGGAAGAAGAGGGAGAGAAAAGAGAAGAAGGAAGGGAAGGAGTAAAGAAGAAAAGGGAGAAAAGAAACTGTTTACTGTGTTTGAAATCACATTTAATATACTTTTACTACAGTTATCAGGCTGCATATTATCAGGCTGCAACAATCCATTGTTCTCTGCAAGAGCACTGGAGCATTAGTAATCTCTTAACAGCACTTACTGACACTGTTTGAAAATCATAAAAAATAATAATAGACAAAATACCCAGATTTGCACAAGTATCCAACTAGTGCAAACTGAATGGGAAGACTTGGAATGGGAAAATATTGTTTCTCTAGCGCATGTTTCATGCTTTCTGTTATAAAATATTTAAGATAATCCCCTTGATGGAAAAGCAGTATCTGAAGTTTTATGCCAGATCTGAAATTATGCCCAAAAAGTTACCAAACTGTGCATACCCTTTGATCCAGCAGTGTTACTTCTGGGCTTCTATCCCAAAGAAATACTAAAGAAGGGAAAGGGACCTGTATGTGCCAAAATGTTTGTGGCAGCCCTGTTTGTAGTGGCTAGAAACTGGAAATTGAATGGATGCCCATCAATTGGAGAATGGCTGGGTAAATTGTGGTATATGAATGTTATGGAATATTATTGTTCTGTAAGAAATGACCAGCAGGATGATTACAGAGAGGCTTGGAGAGACTTACATGAACTGATGCTAAGTGAAATGAGCAGAACCAGGAGATCATTATACACTTCAACAATGATATTGTATGAGGATGTATTCTGATGGAAGTGGATCTCTTCGATAAAGAGACCTAACTGAGTTTCAATTGATAAATGATGGACAGAAGCAGCTACATCCAAAGAAAGAACACTGGGAAATGAATGTGAACTATTTGCATTTTTGTTTTTCTTCCCGGGTTATTTTTACCTTCTGAATCCAATTCTCCCGGTGCAACAAGAGAATTGTTCAGTTCTGCAAACATATATTGTATCTAGGATATACTGCAACATATCTAACATATGTAGGACTGCTTGCCATCTAGGGGAGGGGGTGGAGGGAGGGAGGGGAAAAATCGGAACAGAAGCGAGTGCAAGGGATAATGTTGTAAAAAAAATTACCCTGGCATGGATTCTGTCAATAAAAAGTTATTATAAAATTAAAAAAAAAAGTTTTATGCCAGAAGACCATTCTTCAAATTAGCCTGTCAGAATAATGATGACATCTATTGTCCTTTCCCTTGCTTATTGAGGCTACTCACAGTGTATTAGGAGAGGTTCTCAAAACAAAACAAACCAAAAAGCACATACATAAAAAGATGGCATCCATGGTCTTTAGTATAAAGTTCACACTAAAATGGTAAGGAGTTGGATAAGTTCTCAGAATTTATTTCCTTCATTTAAAAAAATCCCCAAGGAGTAGGCTTGTACTGAAGACCTCTAGTGACAGAAAAGTTACTATTTTAAAGCTCCAAATGTAACAATGATGAGATTTTAATTATTATCTCTTGGATACCAGAGGCAATTTGGTGTTCTAGAAAGAGTAGTTATTCAGTAATTTTTAGTTATGTCTGACTCTTTGTGGCTCCATTTGGGATTTTCTTGATAAAGATACCACAGTGGCTTATCATTTCCTTCCCCAGCTCATTTTTTACAGATGAGAAAACCTAGGCAAACAAAGTTAAGGGATTTGCTTTACTCCACTTTTTAATTATTTCTGCTGATGGAGCAGAGCCATCATTTTAAGTTAGTTGTAGAAAAAATTGGGAGAGACAGGCTGTTTCCTGTCTTATTTCATCATATTCCTACAATTCCTCTCTGCTTTCTATAATGTTTTCTGGTTTGGTTTCTTGGGGGTCTTTGAAGCAGCCTTAGTTTCAGTTCAGTAATCACCAGAAGAGTAGCCAGAGGTTAAAGTCCAAATCCTTTATTATCTCTTTCAAAGTCTTGTCTCCTTTCCTGGGGCCTGGTTAGCTTTCTTAAAGACCTGTCTCTCTCTTTGGTTCCAAGAGCTTGAGTTCCCACCTGTCTTCTCTGCCCTCTGAATCTCTCCAAATGAATTCTGGCTGTGGCGCCTAGTTTATATGCTCCACACTGAGTATAAACCAATCATTTTATCACTAGGAAACCATTATTTGTTGTAGGATTAAGGCAATCATACTGAACCATGCTAAACTAGATAACCATTGTTTCCTCAATTCCACTTAGTGCTTTGTAAGCATCCTTGTTTCAAGTTCAGCATTCTGGTCCATAACAGCACCCTTCCCAATGAATAAGGAAGGTTCTAGAAGGAGAAAGAGATTTTGAGGAAATTTTAAATATTAATACTAAAAATAAAGAAAAAAAAGAGAAAAATACAAAAGAAATCTTTATCAGAGAAACTTGCCATAAAAATCCCCCCCCCCCAGTTTCCTGTTTTCCTTCTAATTCTGCCTGCTTTAGTTTTGTTTGTGAGAAAACCTTTTTAATTTCATGTATCAAAATTATCTACTTTACTTCATGTAATCTCTTTTTAAATAATTTTTAAAAATTATATGAGAGGGAGGTAAGGGACAGATACTGGGAGAAATTCTGGTGATGTAAAAAAATAAAAGAAACTCAGAAAATTTGTTTTTTTAAAAAAGATCATTTAGCAAACATTTATTACATACTTATTATGTGTCAGGGACTCTGCTAGAATCAAAAGGGAAAAAAAAGATAAAATTGGAACAATAATGCTTTCCAAGAGCTTGTATTCATCCAGGAAGATAGCATATACACAAATATGTGCAAAGTACATAAAATATGGAAATTTTTGTGTTTGTTGATTACTATAAAATTCATAAAAATATCTTAAAATGCATATAGATATGTTAATAAATGGGGGTAGAGAAAATTAGTAGGCTTCATGTAATAGGCAATGTTTACATAGAGTGTTAAAAGTAACAAAAGTTTTAAGAAGTAAAAGAGTGCATTCCAAGCATATAAAACAGTACAAGCCAAGGCTTGGCATTGGCAGTTGGAATATTGCATGTGTGGAATAGCATGTCTAGTTTGACTGTACCAGAGAGTGCAGAAATATGAGTCAAATATAATAAAGAAATAAAGAAAAGAAAAATTGGTGTCATTCATGAAGGAGTTAAAAAAGTAAAATGGAAAATTTTATATTTAATTTAAGAAGAAATAAGGAGTTGTAATGTTCTTGTTGGCTCTGGAGGTCTTGGAGCAACCTTCTTTTTAGCCAAGTAATCATCACAAGAATAGCCAGGTGTTAAAGTCCAAATTCTTTATTGTCTCCTTCAAAGTCTTGTCTCCTTACCTGGGGCTTCAGCTAGCTTTCTGGAGGTTCTTCAGAGGGCCTTGCTCTCAGTGGAGGAAATGCAGGAGTCCAGCCACTCTGGTGTGACATGAAGTGAATCTGTCTCTGAATCCTAGGCATGTGCTTCAGCCTCCAGCCACCACAAAGGTGGACAGTAGAATGAATATGTCTTTGCATTCCACCCTGGCTGAGTTTGTCTCAGCTTAGAGGGGACAAACTGTAATAGAGCATTACAGTTAAATCTTTTACAGTTAAATCCATTCATCCTACTGTAATGCTGTAGAAACTGAGCAAGACAGAGGTTAGAGACCAATTTAAGAGTTTATTAAATGGAGAGATATACTGGGACCAAATGGATCTTGGTCCCAGGGCTGGACGAGACTATCATCTCAAAGAATCCAGCACTAAGTATCAGAAAGCAAGCTTTTTAATAGGATAACAAGAACAATGACATAATGGGGGAGGTACCTGGATGGGGATAGCCTAATGAGGGGAGGCACTTAGGATGACACAATGGAGGGAGGTACTAGAGAGGTTACTGATATTCTAATGACATCTAAAATGGATAAACATTTATCCTGTCAAACATTAAGAAGGAAAGATTATAACCTAAAGATATAAAATCTTTATCTCATCAACCATTTAAGAGGGAATGATTATAGCCTGGGGTTTTGGGGCAGAGCAACTGAGGTAGACCTTTATCTCATCAAACATTAAGAGGAAAAGGTTACAACCTGAGGCAGAGTAATTAAATAGGACAATTAGGGAAACTAGGTCAGAACATCAAAAGGAAACTGTGGTACAACAAGTGACCCATGAGTGCCTCACTTCATCAAGACATTGAACCTGAACTAAGAGGGTGACGATGTTAGAGTCATGTTTACAATAAATATCATTGTACCTAACATATCCTTGAGAGAGAAATATACTTTTCATTTTAAGATGAGTGGTATTTGATGTAATATGAAACCCTAAAACTTTTGGTTTTGGAGTCTGCCTCAGGAAACTCCTATACCCAATATGTCTGATTTTAAATAGACTACGTCTCAGTTCATTGCTGACTGATTATCTGGTCACTGATAATCAAATTTCAGAGACCACCCTTATTTCATATGAAGATAATTCCCTAGCCCTACCCATGTAGAAGTAACATGCCAGTGATAGACTCCCTAGCTCTTGAACCATAGAATTAGAATATCTATGATAGAAGCTGAATATAATGACTCTCCTTGGTTCTGATTCTTTAGTGAATTCCCTTACAATTCAGCCCACTTTGTAATGGCTTTATATTACTTTCAATAAACTTTGCTCCTTGACTAGGAGATGGGTTCAAGCCTAAAAATTATTTTCAGACACCTCAGGACTTTTGGGATCTCTCCCAAATTACCTTTCAGAATTAAAGTTCAGTTGAAAATTTATCTATGTCCACAGTTCAACTTGCCCTCTGGTCCTTAGGAAATACAGGAAATTCTCTACAAAAAAAAAAAAAAAAAAAAAAAAAACTTCTCTGTAGCAACCACCCTCTGTGCAAAGATCAATTGCAAAAACAGGGTATCCACTGCAGTGCAGTATGGTACATTGGCCTGGTCCCTTACATCACACATTTAAGAGGTTTGCTATATAAGAAATAGGGAGGCAAAGTGACCCAGTGGTTAGAATATCAGGCCTGGAATTAGAAAGATTCATATTCCTGAGATCAAATTTAGCCTCTGACACTTTCCTGGGCAAGTGAATTATTCCTGTTTGCCTCAGTTTCCTATAAAGTGAGTTGAAGAAAGAAAGAGCAAACTACTCCAGCATCATTGCCAAGAAAATTCCAAATAGGATTACAGAGTCAGACATAATTGAAAATGATTGAACAACAACATATGTTAAGAGACAGGTCAATTCTCCAAGAGCCTCCACAGCTCTGGATCATAACATCTGAAGGAGTTGCAAGGCAGCCTTTAGTGACACAGGTGTTGCAGACTGAGAATAAAATAGATTGGAGGCAGAGGGAATAAGAGAGGGTCAGACAACGCAAAGGCCTCTCAGTCAGACAGGTCAGAAGAACAGCAACTGCCTCTCAGTCTCCTTGTATCATCCTCTCACAAGAGGAGATCCATTCTGGGTTGGATCTCCAGCAGCCACTGTCAGGTGGATCCCAATTTATTCCAACAGCTCTCCCATGTATTCCAACAAACATAAGAACTGTGATTTTTATTCCAAAGTAGAGCCACTCTTGGAGATCTTTTCATTTTGCAATTGTAAGATTATGAGGCAAATGTCCCTCCTTAAGACATTTTAAGATGCTTTATTTGCATATGAAAAATTTAGAAGAGGGATAACAGAGACAATAAAATTATCTCCTTGGCAAAGATGGACTTTTTATTTTTACATCACTCATTTATATGAATCAACAGGAGAAAACTAGAGTTTAAAAACTGAAGAACCTGAGATCCAGAATTATTGAGCTTTTTAAAAAGCTAAATTATAGAATTATAAATTTAGGAAGCATATTAGACAATCACCATAAGTTAGGATAAAGTTTATCAGCAAAAGTACCCAAACTATATAGTAGAAGAATGTTTGAAAGAAGCGAGTAACCCTGAGTATTAGCTTTCTATAATGACACTGCTCCAGAAAACTTGGCCCCTACGAGATTTAAGAAGCTACTTATTGGAATATGGAAGGCCTCAGAGACAAAATTTGGAGAAGAATTAGAGACTCTTTTATGAGTGTCAGAATAAAAGAGTTTCAGATCTTTCTGACAGTATAGTAATATCTTCACCAAGGAATTTATTTAAGTCAGAAATTGGATGGTGACAGAAACTTCTGACAAACAGCAGCCACTGAAGCATCTTTAAGACAGATGCTCTAAGACCAAGGAAAACAAGAGCATTATAAAAATAACAGTGGTCCTGAAGTCAGGAAACATTGAGGGGTATAATTTTACCCTTTTTCAATATGCTTTCACTAACTTTTCCATCCTTGCATACTTCTTCACATGTGAACTCTACATGTGTATATTATTCCCATTGATACTATGCATTTGTGAGAATATATGCCCTAGATTTATGGAGAAATAGATATATTGCTACTGGTTTTACTTTGTCATTTCAGTAAATGCCTTTGTCTTCAGTTGACTGTGTTTTCTGTCTGATTTAAATAAAATAATTGCAATGATGGGAGTTCATAACTTAATAGTTGTAACATTGTAGACTTTGTAGAGTATTTTGAACCCAAGAATAAGTATAAGTTGTGTGGACTAGGTCAGGATTACTACTTAATTAATAAAAGTTACCTGATTGCCTATCTTTAAAACTAGTGAGACTGAAATACTTGTTATTTTTTCTGTGGTTTTCTTTTTGGCAAATAATGCTGCAAACAGAGAATGAAGATTTCAGCTCATTTACAGCATAAACTGAACTAGTGAGAAGGGTAGGACATTTTCTTTTTCTCTCTCTTTTACCCATTCTCTTCTGAGAAACTGAAACAATTTTATTTTGTTGGGTTGTCCTTCATTTCATACCTGGGCACTTTTACCTTCTGAATAATGTGGGAAATCGGGGAATCTAAATCAGGGAAGATTGAGGGAACCTCTGCTGATAAGGAATGCCACTCCCCACTGTCCTTCTGAAACATGATCCTGAGAGAGAAGGAATCAGCAAACGCTCAGTGAATGCAGGAATTGGTCAAGAAGCTATTGATTGTGGGTACTTACAGGAAGGTGGAATTCTGAGCTCTGGGTTCCAGGTCACAGGGGGGAAATTGAAGTAAGACCTGAAACCAGAGGCTACCCCAAAGAGTAATGTTAAATGGTTACCTGCCCAAAAAGAATTCATAGAAGAATTATAAAAAGAGTTTTAAAAAACAAATGAAAGTGTCTGAGGAAAAAACTTTTTGAAAAAGAAGAATCCAAGAAAAACAAGAAGATTATGAAAGGAAAATCACCCAACTAGAAAAGGAGATCTAGAGTCTTAAGGAGGAAAATGACTCTTTGAAAATTAGAACTGGGCAAGGGGAAGCCAGCAAAGTTATATGAGACCAAGAAGTAATAAAACAAAATATAAAGATTTTTTTTAAAAAGAAGAAAACAGAAGATATCTCATAAGAAAAACAACAGATGTGGAAAAAAGCTCAAGAAGAAAAAACATAAGGTTAATTGTGCTACCTGAAAGCTATGACCAAAAAAAGAACTTTAATACAACAATACAAAAAAGAATAAAATAACAAGAACAAGAGAGAAAATAGAAAAAAATTCACTGATATCATCTGGAAAAGATCCTAAAAGAAAAACATAGGAACATCATTGCTAAATTTTGAAATCCTAAGTTAAAGAGGAAAATTTACAAGCAACAACAAAACAATTCAAATATATTGGAGTTACAATTAGGATCAACAGCTATGATAAAAGACTGAAGATCTTATAATATTACATATTGACAGTCAAAAGAACAAGAGTTGCAGCTGAAAATACAGTATTCAGTAAAATTAAATATTACACTGAAGGAAAAAATGGATATTCAATGACTTGTCAGATTTTCATGATTTTATATCAAACAAATTTGAACTCAATAGAAAGTTGATATATAAAAGTCAGCATCAAAGTCCAATTTCAAGGAACTCAATAAGAAAAAAATTGTTTAAATTTTTTATGTAGAAATGTAAACCATATGTCTAAGACTGCAATAAGTAAATATTGGGGTAGAGCTAAGTATGATGTAATTCTGAAAAGCAAAGCTATGTAGGAAAATATAAAAACATTAATTATGGCATATGAATGAGGTATGACAGGAATTAGTTGGAGGATGAGACTAGGAACTCTGAAATCCTACTCATATCAGAAACATACACATACACACACACACACACACACACACACACACACACACACATACACACACACAAAAGTATAATACCCTAAATGGGGGAGGGACATGGAAGGGTGTGTAGATTAACAGGAATGGAATAAAATATGTAAATTAAGGGAAAGGGTTGGCAGGGATAGGAAACAAGACATGTGTGTGTATATGTATATATGGGTATGTATATGTAGACATAAATATATACATGTTTAATTGTAGTCTACTTGGGTGAGGTGGGGGGGTAGAAAAGGGAAGAACGATAAATTTAAAAGTACACAGCAGAAAATCTACAAGGAAACAAGGAAAAGATGGACAGTTCTGAATACAATATGTTCTATTATTATATGTGCTTTCTTGAAAGAAAAATTTGTTATATATTTTGAAGTCTCCTTTTACATTCTTCTGTTCACATGACAATGTTTCTTATTCTGTTTTGTTTTTTCTTGTTTTAAGTAATTTTGCTTAGTGGTAAAATGATATCTGTTTGAATTTAAGGCAAGCTGTTCAATATCATAGTATCACAAGTTTTTGCTCTAATCACTGATATTAAGGAAGCCAAAGTTTGCTTGATTCTATAAAGATCAACTACATTTTCTAGAAATAACACACACACATACACACACAAGATGTCACATTGATCATAGGAGATTGAAATGTAAAAGTAGGAAACTAAAAAGTAAGTGCAACATAAGGTAGGTTTGGTCTTGAAGAATACTAATAGAGTTTGATGGAGATAACTTACTGGTCATAGCAACCATTATTTTTCAACAACTCAAAAGGTGACTCTACTTGACATCACTTCATGATCATTATCAAAATCAGATTGATTATATACAGTGAAAGCAAAGATGGAAAAGTTAAAATGAGACATGGAGCTGACAGTTGTCAAGATCATGAGTTTCTTATTGCAAAATTTAGACTTAACTTGAAAGAGGAAAAATCATTGGACCATATAGATATAACCTAAATAACATTCCTTTGATATGAAGTGGATATAAATAGAATTAAAGGATTAGATCTGGTAGATAGCATGCCTGAAGAACTACAGGCAGAGGCTCACAATATTTTACAGGAAGCAGCAACAAAAAATATTCTCAAGAAAAAGAAGAGCAAGAAAGCAAAATGGCAATTTGATGAGGCTTTACAAACATATGGGGAAAGAAGGAAAGTGAAAGGTAAAGGAGAAAGAGAAGGACCAAATGCCAAACTCCAGAAAATAGCAAGGAGAGATAAGAAGGTTTTCTTAAATGA
Organism: Antechinus flavipes; assembly: GCF_016432865.1. Lineage (NCBI taxonomy): Eukaryota > Metazoa > Chordata > Mammalia > Dasyuromorphia > Dasyuridae > Antechinus > Antechinus flavipes. The sequence goes on from NC_067401.1 coordinate 173,684,115, forward strand.
GCAATGCAAAGAAATAGAAGAAAACAACAGAGTGGGAAAGATTTTAGGATTGGAATGTAAATTGATGTTTTCACTATCCTGGTACCACTTTTGAAAAGTTATATATAGAAACACTATATATAGCTAATGAGGATCCAAATTATCTGAAAATGTTTCTGGAGTGGATAATATGGCTACTAAGGACTCTTCCAGTTTGAACATTCTATGATTATATGAATACCATCCTTATACATTACCCAAGCAGGCTAAGGCATCAAGGAAATCTAAACTGGCTCCTCAACAGAAAAGGGTAAGTCACTTTTGCAGTAGGAAATAAAAATTTAGACTGAAAATTGGACCTTGAAACAGTGATGTAGTTAATGTTTTCCCAATTGGGAAGAAAAACTAGGCACAGTCTAGATTTGTGAGAAAGAATTTCAGTAAGTTCAGTAATAGGAGAATTTCACAGTTTATGGTATTTTAGGGGAAAAGAAGAAATGGGACACTCTCAAGAATAAAACTCTGACAACTTCAAAGATTTTGATGAGAAAGAAAAAGGATAGTGTTATAAAAGTAATGGGAATGCAAAGGGAATTTATCAACTGACCTAGGTTTAATAAAAGACAAGTACAGGCAATAGAAACAAGAGCATATAATCTGAGAATGAGTATAGAAAAAGTGCCATCCATAGTTCTATAAGTAGGAGTGCTAAACTTGAAAAAGAGGAATGGCTAGTGTTCAGTGATTTATAGGGAATGGGAGAAAGATCAAAAGAAATATTGAACATCTAAGGGTTTAATGGTTAATGGGGAGATTGAAATAAATTGCAAGATCAATATAATGAAAGTGTCACACACTGCTTGAAAAATCTGACATGAGTTACACTCAGAATTTGTTCAGAATTAAGGAACTAATAGTACTCTGATTAAAATGCAACTGGAATAATTGAGTTCAGTTCTGCACACCAAACTTTTAAGATGAATATAACAATTGAAGTAAACCCAGAGGACAATTAGGATGATAAGAAGACTGGAGGTCATGACAGATAAGGGTTGCTGAAAGATTTTAAGATTTTTTTGGTTTGGAGAAAGTTAGAAGAAATAAAATTTCTTTAATTATTTGATAAACTATCATACAAAAAAAAGGATTTAGACTTGTTCAGCTTGGTATCAAGGAGCAATGGGCAGAAACTGCAGAGAGATACTGAGACTTGGAATAAAGAAAAATTGCCTCACAATGAGAGCTATGCAAAAGTAAGAGGTGTTGTTTTAGGAGACAGTGAGAAAAAAAATAAAAATTAAATAAAAATTAAATAAAAATTAAAAAAAAAAAAAAGGAGACAGTGAGTACCCCCATCACTGAGAGGTTGTAAAACTGAAAAGTTGTAAAGGAAATTCATATTCAAGGGATTCTTTCTCTCACCCACTTCAGATCCCTCCCTGTCCTAACTTTTCTGTATGTCTTCCTCTTTTTCCCCCTCCTAGGGGAACAGATTAATCCTGATGCTTCTAAGAACTATGAACCTTAGGTCCAGTCAGCCTTGCCAGCTGTAGGATGGACATGGCCTTTCAAGTGATTTGGGTGAAAAAGGAATCACCCACTAAAATCTTTCCAGTAAAACAAAAGGACCATGAAGATTGACAGGATACAAGGCTCTCCAACCACTTGGACTTTGCTATTTGTCCTGCCTTTTTAAGGGCCTGCATTTTTAAGGACCTGTCTTACCCTTTTCCCTGCCCCTACTCTATGTGTGGAGAATGTGAAAATGTGAGCTTCTTGATAGCAGGGACATTCCTATTTGTATCACCCACACTTAGGACATTATTGCATGGTAAGCACTTGATACTTTTCCTTTACATTCAAAAATGATGTCTGAGATACTTTTCAATTAAGATTCTGTAAACCAAACTCATAACTAGTTGTTCTAGAAAATCATACCTGACTTTCAATTTGTGGGATTATTAAATTATTATATAATTTGCATTTGAATAAGGATGTATGACTTATAAAGCAACACCTCCTTTCTTTTTTGGTTAAAAAGAATAACAACATTGTTGGTGGAATTGTGAACACATCCAGCCATTCTGGAGAGCAATGCTCAAAAAGTTATCAAACTGTGCATACCCTTTGATCCAACAGTGTTTCTACTGGGCTTATACCCCAAAGAGATACTAAAGAAGGGAAAGAGACCTATATGTGCCAAAATGTTTGTGGCAGCCCTGTTTGTAATGGCTAGAAGCTGGAAAATGAATGGATGTCCATCAATTGGAGAATGGTTGAGTAAATTGTGGTATATGAATGTTATGGAATATAATTGTTCTGTAAGAAATGATCAGCAGGATGAATACAGAGAGGATTGGCGAGACTTACATGAACTGATGCTAAGTGAAATGAGCAGAACCAGGAAATCATTATATACCTCAACAACGATACTATATGAGGATGTATTCTGATGGAAGTGGATTTTTTTGACAAGAGATCTAACTCGGTTTCAATTGATCAAGGATGGACAGAAGCAGCTACATCTAAAGAAAGAACATTGGGAAATGTATGTAAACTGCTTGCATTTTTGTTTTTCTTCCCGGGTTATTTATACCTTCTGAATCCAATTCACCCTGTGCAACAAGAGAACTGTTCGGTTCTGCACACATATATTGTATCTAGGTTATACTGCAACCCATTCAATATGTAAAGGACTGCTTGCCATCTGGGAGAGGGGGTGGAGAGAGGGAGGGGAAAAATCGGAACAGAAGTGAATGCAAGGGATGATGCTGTAAAATTACCTGGCATGGGTTCTGTCAATAAAAAGTTATTTTAAAAAAGAATGTATCAAGAGTATAGGAGAATGAGCACTAGACATTACAATAAGACCCTCACAACACAATTTATTGTTGTCCAGTTATTTCAATTGTATCCAACTTTTTGTGATTCCTTTTATGATTTTTTTGGCAAAGAAAAAGTTTGCCATTTCCTTCTCATTTTATAAATGAGGAAACTGAAGCAAACAGGATTAAGTGACTTGCTTAGGGTCAGACAACTAGTTTCTGAGGCCAGAGTTAAACTCAAGTATTTCTGACTCCAGGTCCAAAGCTCTAACTACTATATCACCTGGCTGCCTCAAAGTTAAATAGTACAAGTATTAGAAAGTAGCATTGTATAGATGATGCAGTTAAGATATAGGTTCAATCTTGCCTCAACACTTATTTGCTGTAATTTCTTTGACTTACTTCCTGATCCTAAATGGGAATAATACCAGTAGTCTAAATATGATAACATGTAAAGTGCTTTTTAAACCTTAATGTTCTTTATACATGTCAACTATCATGATTCTCATTTTAATAATGAAGAAGACAAAGGATTGTTGCTGCCTTACAAAAAGAATAAAAAAAGACATCTATATTTTAAAGAAATGGTAGTTAAAACAAGCTTTCAAATAAACTTCTATTCCCAAAAGAGAAGCCTCTGATTAGGTATAATCTTGAACATATTTCTCAGGTCTTTCTAATACAATAATTCTGGTATGTAGTAGTAGTTCTGCATCCTGAGAACAAATAGTTTCATATGTCTTTAGGGTTCCCCCCCTCCAAAATGAGTTATTATCACTGTTATTTTCTTATATTGGCTATTACCGGGAGAGAGATGGTGACTACCATATGGAAGAACCTACTAAATTGGAGATAATGTCTTATGTGACTTTAACAAATAAGAATTGTTGTTCAGAGAAAAGGAATAAAATATTTCTTATAGACAAAATTTTATCTTTAAAAAAATCTAACCAAAAAACTCCTTTAAGGATACCATTCAGTACTTTGAGTCCAAAATATCCTTTAAAGCTTTTTGCAAATATGATGCTTTATTTAATTGAACTAAATTATTTGATTAAATTCTAGAAATGTTAGTTATAGTTATAATTTTTTAAGCGAATAAGTATAGAGATAGTGGAAACAAAACTATATTTTGAGAATGACAGGAGTCAAATTAGACATTCTAGAGACTCAACCAAAAATTAATTAAAACATTTTTGCTGGAAAGTAGTTTGGCAGAAATTAGACTTAAACCAACACTTTACACTATATTCTACTAAGGATGTGACATTAATATTAAAGATTATACTATTAAAAATTAGTAGAGAAGTGAATTATACCTCTCTCACAGGTATAGCCTTGTAGGAGATATATTCTTAATCAAACAAGGAATAGATATAATTAAAAATTATAAAATAGGTAACTTTGATAATATGAATAGCTTCTGCAAAAACAAAATTAACAACCCTAAGATAAAAAGGGAAAAACTTAAATGGAAAAAAAAAATTTGTGTCCCATCTCTCTAATAACAGCTTAGTGTCAAAAATATTTGAGACCAATAGCCATTCTCAATAGTTATAAGCAAAAAATTCTCCAAAAAAGAATTGCAAAGTATTCACAATCAAATGAATGAATGCTCCGAATCACTAATAAGAGAAAAGCAAAATAAAAACAAACCCCCACAACTCAAAAACCTGAGGTTTTACCTCACATCCTGCAAATAAGAAAAAAATGATTAAAACTGGCAATGGTCATTGTTGGAGAGGTTTTAGAATCACAGACACACTAATCCATTGTTGGTGTCATGAAATGGTACCACTATTAAAAAAAAAATAGTAGTATTTCTTCCAATTATACATAAAGACAATTTTCAACGTTAATTTTTTGAAAGATTTTGAGTTTCAAATTTTTCTCCCTCCATCTTGCTATTCTTTCCTCTCTAAGACAGTAAGCAATTTGGTATAGGTTATACATATGCAATAATGTGAAACATATTTCCACATTAATCATATTGTCAATGTAGAAACAGAACAAAAGGAAAAAATAATGAACCTCTCCCCCCAAAGTCAAAATAGTATGCTTCTATCTGTATTCATATCTTTCTCTGGATGTGGTTAGCATTTTCTATCATGAGTCTTTTGGAACTGTCTTAGACCATTGTGGTACAACCATTTTTTGAAAAAAAAGATTGGAATTATTCAAATAAAATGATTAAAATGTACATACTCTTTGATAAGGAAGCCACTGATAGGAAAGTCTCTATATACACAATATATTTATGGCTTTACTTTTCTGAGATATCAAAGAATTGGAATCAAAATAGCTGCCCATTGATTGGGGGATAGCTAAACAAATTGTGGTACACGAATGTAATGGAGTATTACCGTGTTGTTAGAAATGATGAATGTGATGAATCTCTCTTCATATGCATCTCTATGTATAAAAAGAAATATATGAATTGTTGCAAAATAAGCAGAGCCAAAAATATGATATAGTTACCAAACAATGTGAAAATAGAAAGAACAGCTAGACACAAAAAAATCTAAAGTGAATTATAGCAAATATATTTCAATTCCTTCTTCCCAACTAACTTCTAATTACAGTTGTTTTATCCACCCTCCACTCTCCACATTGTTAAAATTAGAACTGGAACCATGATCAAATCATCTTTGATATTGCTCTCGGAAGGAATGCATAAGTCTACTCTCTCATGGCTCCATGCTTCATCTCTCTTTTTGAACCAAAATATCTCAAACTAGATAGATAGATAGATAGATAGCCCCAGCACTTAGCAGTATTTGGCACATGGTAAATCAAAATCAAGGCAACTAGAATTAGAAAGGAAAAAGTTAATCAGATTTGAAAAAAATCTATGAAATATGTTTCTATGATAAAATGATGATTCCAAGTATATAAATAAAATGATGCAAAGTATAAGACCATTCTCCCAGTAAATGATGAAAGGACATAAAGGTTTTCAACAGAAAAATAGACTATCGATAACCATATGAAAAATGTTTCAAATCACTGATTTACATTGAAATACAATTTAAAACTTTGATGTTAAGGAAGCTAATATTTCCAGGATAGGAATAATTACAAGCAAACAAAATTTCCTAATTATAAAATGGGGGATTAAAAGGGAAAAGGAGCTAGAATCTAAGTTGCACTTTAAATTCTCAGATAAACGGGGAATTGGTTAAAATATTTTGGTAATCTAAAGGACTATTATTGCACTGTAACAAATAACAAAATTATTTCAGAGAATTCAAGGTAGTATGAACTAACATGTTCATGCCCACTCAGTAATCACTACTGCCAGTCTCTCCTAATTCCCAAGTCTTCAGAGGAATCTCTGGCCACTGTCTTTTGCAGTGCTTATACCAATGTTACCAATCTCACCTTTGTAGGAGGTCTTCAGAGATCTCTGGCCACCACTTTATGGAACAGTGGTTTAATGTATGATAGAGCACCCGAGACAGTTACATGCATGCTCAGGATCTTTTATTCACGTGTTCATATCCTACCCTTCTGATCTCCTGCTCACTCTTAGTTACTCCTACTAGAACTCCTGGTCAAAGAGACCTGCTTCCTCATCCCCACAGTTTATATAAGGCCTATGAAGTCACACAACACAGTCAATTAGAGAAAAAGATGCTTCCTGTTGATGATGCAGATCTCAATGGGACCATGAGGCATTCCTTGATGTTTCACAGAAATCCATTTCCGGGCATCTCAGGCTTCAAGGTCTTTGTGCTTCCTGATCACACTGTGCATGGCTCCTCCTCTGACCCTTACAATAACACACAAGATGAAGTAAGGCTGTGTTAGGATCAGAGGACAAATGGATCAAGCCAGTGCAACCAGGAGGCTGAACTTGAGAGCCCCGGAAGTAATGTCTATGATCAGAGACCACTTGTGGGCAGGACCTTAGTCATATTGAGATAACTTCATAATGGGAGACATCTTCCTCTAATCAGCTGTGTGTGTGACCTCACAAACCCTACTTAATCTAATCAATACAATGATCAACTATATAGCCAGATAAACTATCTCTTTCCCAAGTGTTAGGATTCTTACAAGGTGCTAAGTCATTGGAATTGATAGAGACAATAATTATCTAATTTAGCATGGTACTTAACAGTTCTCTAGTTCACTAATGTACTTAGTACTTATTAGAGTTTCTTTCTTTTTTTTTTTTTTTAATAAGTTTTTATTGATAGAACCCATGCCAGGATAATTTTTTACAGCATTATCCCTTGCACTCACTTCTGTTCCGATTTTTCCCCTTCCTCCCTCCACCCTCTCCACCCCCTCCCCCAGATGGCAAGCAATTTTTTGCATGTTAAATAGGTTACAGTATATCCTAGATACAATATATGTGTGCAGAATCAAATAGTTTTCTTGTTGCACAGGGAGAATTGGATTCAGAAAGTATAAATAACCCAGGAAGAAAAACAAAAATGCAAGCAGTTTATATTCATTTCCGAGTGTTCTTTCTTTGGGTGTAGCTGCTTCTGTCCATCCTTGATCAATTGAAACTGAATTAGCTCTCTTTATCAAAGAGATCCACTTCCATCAGAATACATCCTCAAACAGTATCGTTGTTGAGGTATATAATGATCTCCTGGTTCTGCTCATTTCACTTAGCATCAGTTCATGTAAGTCTCGCCAATCCTCTCTGTATTCATCCTGCTGCTCATTCCTTACAGAACAATAATATTCCATAACATTCATATACCACAATTTACTTAACCATTCTCCAATTGATGGGTTAGAGTTTCACAAGATTCACACCTTTAAGAGAGCATAGATAAGGAGGAGCCCACAAAAGAACAAGCCCACTAACACAGACGCCCATTCTCAGAAGCAGAGACAAATTCATTCCATTTTCCACCTTTGTGCTGGCTGGAGGCTGAAGCTGGTGGAGACAAAGGACTAGCAGCAAGAGCTCTCGGAACCAAGGAGAGAGGTCTCTAAGAAAGCTAATTGACCCAAGGAAGGAGACAATATTTGAAAGAGAAAATAAAGAATTTGGACTTTAATTCTTGGCTGCATTTGGGGTGATTACTTTGAACTGAAACAAAGGCTGCTCCCAGAAGCTCCCCAAGAACCAGAGAAGATTATATTTTAGAGAAGAACCAAGCTGAAACGAATTACTAATAATATGGAGCCTGAAAATGGGAAGATAAAAAATTTTATAAGTTAAGGGATAACAATGTGTATACACACATTATTCATATATTTTGCATAGCAACTAACGTATTAAAAGTGCTTAATACATATTAAGCAATGTCATAGCAATTCAATTTAAATAGGACAAATATGTTCTATATTTGGCCATATTCTATTCATCTTTAACTAGTTTGTGGTTATAACTATGAAGGAATGAAAGCTGAGTTAATCTTCACAGAAAGAAAACTGGCTATTTCTATCAAAGTCCAATCAATTCTGCAAGTGACAGGATATGCTTAAACAATTCATAAAAGAAAGTGACTTGAGGCACTGACATTCAGTTCCCAAAGAAACTTTTGATAGGGGAAACAAATCATTCCTCACAGAAATACTATCACTACAGCTTTCAATCTCACCTACCTGTAGAAGAGCCAGACAAGCCACTGCATAACTTCCTTCGATTTGACAATTTAACCAAAAAAAAAAAAAAAAACCTTAACATTTGCTGTTTTCTCTATTTAAATAATTTATTCGCCAAAAATGTAGACACATATTTACTTTTCCTTAATGTATTCTTTCATCAGCAATTCTTATCTTCGTTAATATCAATAAAAAGTTATTTTGGTTCATGTAATATCAATTAAACCTCAAAGATTTTTTCCAGATATAAAATATGGCTAATTCAACAAAAATAATGAATTCTTAAGCATCAATATCCACAAACTTTTCATAGATCATCACTTCAAAAGACCTCTAGTACCCTTATCATTATTGTATAACTGATAGTCTGCATATGAAAAATTCAAGAATATTTAAATCATGGTGCATAATGAAATCAAGTTTTCTTCCAATTTCAACTTCTTTAGTATATAAATATATCTATGTGTGTGTGTATAAAATTTTCTTTCATACTAGGGAAACAATTCCTTCTTCAATGTTATAACTTAAATGGTTTATTAGACTTTTCCATAAAATCTGATTGAAAAGCATTTCTTGGAATCATGTAACAATAATACAGATATGAGACTGACATTAGAAGACAGGCTCAGCAAGGAAGGGAAAAAGACTTCAAAATTTGAAAAATTAGGAAATGGTCACTCAACAATATTTTCTAAATTATCTTTAATCTTGAGAACAGGAGTTTCTTAAACTATTTTGGAACCCTTTGGAAATTTAAGGAAACTTATGGATCACTTCTAAGAATGTTTTTAATATATAATAAACTACATAGAATTACAAAGGAAACTCATTACATTCATTACACTGAAATAATTATCAGAATTTTAAAAATAAACGTAAGTACAAAGAATCTCTAGTTAAGAACCCTTAATCTAGAATCAGCCTAGATGTGGTTATTTAAGCTACAGCAGATCAATACCAGGAATTAAGGTATAGAGAAAAGAGTTAACAGACCATTTGACAATTCTAAACCTTTCAAAATTAAATCCAGAACTACTTTCATTATAAGACCTTTCAATTTATATTATTCTAAGGGACAACAAATGTGGAGTTCTAGGGGATGGCAAAAATGTTGGGGCTCCAGACTGATGTCATAAGGTGTCTCGAAAATTAGCAGGCTCAGACCTATCTCCAAAGCAAAGGGCAAAATTTATCATAATTGTAATGCCAATTAGAACTGACTAAGTACCAAAAGAAGTTAGTAAAAAACCAGGAGCAAGAAAATAAATTTATAGGGAAAAGTGAGAAGGACCAAGTGCTTCATGTCACTGATATGCTAATTTTATGGCTTAAAGGTGGAGCTGAGAAGTGGTCTAGTTTTGATTTTGTGTACAGGTACAGTGCCCATAATTCTCTGGGCAGAGCTGGGATTGGGGAAGGAAGGAGGCAGGGTGAGAACCTTTCAGAGATGTGTTTTTAGATCTGACACATCATTAAGTCAAGTGGCAGATACCCAATTTTGTTCTGAGCCTGCATCAACTTTAAGCATCTTATTAGTCTCAGAGACCCTGTTATTACAGACCAATAGGCTGTTATCTGGCAGCCAGCAATATTTGTGGTCTTAGCATCCTGGTCATATAGAATAAATTGGAACAGGATAGCCTAACGAAAGAAATATATCATTTCTAAATACATCACTCCTAAGGCCAGGTGGCTTTAGGTTTACTGCTACTTCCTTCTAAGAGCTGCTACATCATTCCCTCCTCAAACTGTTAGAATCCAAATTTATTTGGGGCAAAGGGATGAAGTGTTATGGGCCAGAACTTGAAACAAGGTGCTAAGTCACTGGAATTATAGAGGCAATGCTTATGTACTTAGTTCACACCTTTAGAGTTCCCACCTTTAAGAGAGTTCACACATTAGAGTTCACACCTTTAGAGAACATATATAAGCTAGGAGCCTCAACTAGGATTGATTTTGGGAGAGTCACAAGTCAGAAGCCTACAATCCCACTCTCGGAGGAGGAGTCAGATTCATTCCAACTTCCACTTTTGCGCTAGCTGGAGGCTTTGGATTTGGAGGGAGCTAGAGGCTGAAGCTGGAGAGACAAAGGTCTAGTGGCAAGAGCTCTTGGAACCAAGGAGAGATAGGCCTCTAAGAAAACTAACCGGGCTATTTTGAAGGACACAATATAGGATTGAACTTTTAACTCCTGGCTGCATTTGAGGTGATTACTGTGTTTCCCCGATAATAAGACCTATCCCGAAAATAAGCCCTCCCCTTACTGTGTAAGAGTCCTCTAAAATAAGCCCTCCCCCAAAAATAAGCCCTATTGAGATTGCTACTGTGGTGAAGCTACACGCTACATTATGGTACCCTCTGTATGCACCGTCCTCCCCCCTACCCCCCCGGGTGAAACGCACACCACGCTCCGAGCTGCATCCAATCAGAGCTGCAGCAGTGAGCACATCATCCTGTTCTTCCCCAGTGATTTGCTTGCTGGTGCCGTTGAGAGTAGTGCTGCGGAGGAGAGCTGAGGCAGGACAACATAAAAACCCGGTATGTAAGCGGGAGTGAGGGGGCATGATGGAGATAAAAGAAGAACTCAGGGGGCATGATGGAGGATAAAAGAAGAACTCAGCCAGCACTCACTGCACTAAAGAAATGAAGAACTTCCTTGCAGAGAGAAGAATAGATCAAGTAATGATTTCTGCAGGAATGACTGCCTATCTCCATACCCTTGATATTGCAATAAACAAGCCATTCAAGGACCATTTGTGCTTGGAAGTCAATGACTACATTGAAAATAGAATGGAAAGAGAATCAGTGTGGAAACTTTGTGAAGCCCTGTCTGCAAGAAGTCGTGACTTGGGTGAAGAAGTCATGGGATAAAATTACTGGCAGCTGTGTCGCCAAGGCACTACGAGCAGGTTACCTGGACAAGACATGTTCATTTAAAGAGAGCTATATTGCTGGACATGACAGATTGGGTCCACTTCTTCTGAAGGAAATAGAGGCGCAAGACATCCAGGATGGAATTCAGGGTATGGACACTTATGATGATGTTGTTGAAGAAGATGACATGATCATTATTGAATAAAGGTACTTTTTTTTTGTTCACATTTACCTGTTTATTAAAATTGCTGTCAATGTTCATTAAAATAAGCCTTCCCCTGAAAATAAGCCCTCTGGCGTTTTTCTGTCCAAAAAAATAATAAGATAGTGTCTTATTATTGGGGAAACACGGTATTACTTTAAACTGAAACGAAGGCTGCTTCTAGAAGCCCTGCAAGAAATCTGCATCCAGAGAACATTATAATTTAGAGAAGAGAACATTACAATGAAGGTCTCATCTTCTGGAGCTGCTTCAGTCTGATAAGGGGTATAGAACTCGCCCTGCCTAGCGGAGTCCACACTGAGAAGGGGAGATGCATGACATGAGGAGCTTCACAATTTGGAACTATGCTCAAAAAGTTATCAAACTGTGCATACTTTTTGATCCAGCAGTGTTTCTACTGGGCTTATACCCCAAAGAGATACTAAAGAAAGGAAAGGGACCTGTATGTGCCAAAATGTTTGTGGCAGCCCTGTTTGTAGTGGCTAGAAACTGGAAAATGAAAGGATGCCCATCAATTAGAGAATGGTTGAGTAAATTGTGGTATATGAATGTTACGGAATATTATTGTTCTGTAAGGAATAACCAGCAGGATGAATACAGAGAGGACTGGTGAGACTTACATGAACTGATACTAAGTGAAACAAGCAGAACCAGGAGATCATTGTATACCTCAACAACGATACTGTTTGAGGATATATTCTGATGGAAGTGGATTTCTTCGATAAAGAGAGTTAATTCAGATCAAAGATGGACAGAAGCAGCTACACCCAAAGAAAGAACATTGGGAAATGAATATAAACTGCTTGCATTTTTGTTTTTCTTCCCGGGTTATTTCTACCTTCTGAATTCAATTCTCCCTGTGCAACAAGAAAACTATTCAGTTCTGCACACATATATTGTATCTAGGATATACTGTAACCTATTCAACATGTAAAGGACTGCTTGCCATCTAGGGAAGGGGGTGGAGGGAGGGAGGGGAAAAATCGGAACAGAAGTGAATGCAAGGGATAATGCTGTAAAAAAAATTATCCTGGCATGGGTTCTATCAATAAAAAGTTATTTTTTTTTTTAAAAAAAGAGATTATATAGGGAATGGTGAACTTAAATTTGTAAGTTTTTCAGAGTATATATTAAATTTGACATCATAATAAAATTTTTTGTCAGCTTAAAAAAAAAAAAGACATGAGGAGCTTCAGAATCATGTAGAGGATAGTATCCCGTTTGAGCAAGTAGTTGGAGGTACATGTCTTGGAGCTTAGAAGAGACAAAGCTCAAAAAAGGTTGAATAAAAATTGTCATGGAAACATGAATAACAACACCTTTGCAAGTAGAGGCCTTCTACTCCTTAGGTTAAAAGTTTGGAAGGATACTTAAAGTACTCAATTCCAAAACAGTACATTTCCAATAAGGCATTTATAAGAAAATATGCCTGTACCATAGGACATACAGTACAAACAAATGTTATTTCCACACTAATAACAAACATAAATAAAATTGATTTTTTCATTGATGTTACATAAAATATCCCATTAAGCTATATCTCTCTAAGAAAACTGATTACGCTAAAATTCTCTTCTCTAAATTATACTGAGATGTTTTAGCTTTAATTTCAATAATCAATGTTAGGTTTCATAGATAGTATCAATAGGCAAATATTCTTATATCATTTTGAAACATTTAAGGATCTTATTTCATATAGATATAAATCTAGTAACAGGCAGATGACTAGGCCAAATATCTATTTGTCCATTTATCTAATTATTTAGAATAAAATAACTATAAATTTTGAGATTGAAAACAGCAAGATCTTACATACTTGTATTGTGCTCATGGCTTGTACTGAGTACTTACTCTGATAATAGAAATTTGCTATAAGAGGGACATGATTATAATAGCATTAAAACAGGTCCTCCAGGCTTCAACCTGAGAGCACATACATGACAAGATAAAGCATCCTTAACTCTGTTTGACTTTAAGTAATAGCCACAATTGACAATCAATCATGCAGGAACAGATCCACCTCATAGCCAGTACCTGAATAATCAGGTGGGAAACATTCTTGTTCAAAGGAACAATAGAGAAGCTGAGTCAGAAGGATCTGACGTTAAGTAGATGCCAAAGTTGCCTTCCCAGCTTTTGCCCAGATATATACACTCATCTGTGACAAAACTTATGGCATTTCTCTTAAATGGTGGGCTACTGACTTAATGGTTCATCAGACAGCCATATTCCAATTCAAAACTCAAAAGAATATCAGTTACAATCTGTAACCTCCCCCCCTGCAGAGGTTACTGATTGTCAATTTGCCTAATTCCAGGTCTTCAGATGTCTCTGGCCACTACCTCACCAAGCAGTGATTCTTGTGTTCAACAGAATGCAGGGATACAGAGGCTTGTGAGCTCAAGACTTTATTCCACATGATCATATCCTGCACTCCTCTGCATCCCTCTGCACTTTCTGGTCTCCACTACTTATATTGGGTCTATGAGGTCACATGCATAGCCAATAAGAGAAGGAGACATCTCCACTGATGATGCTTTCTCAATGTGACCAAAGTTCCTGCTCACGAGGTGCTCCCTACTAGCTTCATGTAATGGGCTGAGGCTCGAGCTGATGCACTGAGGTCCCAAGCACATGAGGCTAAATAGTAATTGGACCATACTCTATTAATATATATGCGTGGAGAAAGAATGGCCCTTGTCCACTCTTTGTGCAAGTCCTGATGTGTTATATAGGAAATGACGATTTTAGTGGATGGAGGCAGGGGGGGCAGAGAAGGAAGCAGAAAGAGAGATTGCTGGCTGGCTTCTTGTGACAGATGCTCACATTGCTATTGCAACCCCCCCTTCACCTCGGATTCCCCTTCACCTGCGATTCCCCTTCACCTTTGATCCTTCTTCATCTCCACTAAGAATAAAGATTGACGATTTTCCCCTAACCTGAATTCCTGACTCTGGCTGATTTTAAATACGCGGTCATCACAGCTTCAGAGATCACATCCAGGCACCTCAGGCATCAAAGCCTCTTTATTTCCTCATTATACTATGCAACATTCCTCTCTAGACCCTTACAACAATCCCAAGAGATTTTATCTCAAATAGTAAATTCTATAAATCACAGCTTAGGGCTAGATACATTATTTTTACTCTCATAAGGTTGCAATAAGCAAAGTTTACCACGACTCACACATGAGAAATTTAACATAATTATCTTTCACATTTTTTTTTCCTCCTTCTTGAGTTTAACTCATCCTGGTGCAAAGACCAATCATTAAAAACCATTTATATAAACTAATAGACAAGCTTATAGATATTCCTTGTTTGAGAGCTATATAACCCAAATAAGCTAATTTCTCAGAGTTGATGACCTTACCTACATTGAGGGTTCAAGAAAACTGGCAAGATTACAAATTAAGGGGAGTTGACAGAGATCCCAGAGACAGGGCTCTCTGTCAACTCCCCTTAATTCCAGAGACAGGGCTGAACTTACTGTTTTTATTTGCCTATCCCACCTATCCTTAGGGCTTTCATGGGCTGTGATGTTTGATATCTCCCCCAACTCTGTGAAAGGGGGAAAGGATGATTTATACCCACATACTTCAAAGTGAACTGATAAGCCTTTCACCTCATCCTTCTTTTTCCATACACAGTAATTTTGGATTTTAACATTAAGACAATAATTCCAAATAACTCAGTTAACAATGTTAGAATTTTTATAAGCGATAGTCAAATAGCATTAATTGCAATTTTCTTTTTATATTCTAGCAAAGGTAGAAAATGCCTTATCCCTAAATTACATTTACAAAACATTATATTAAAATATATAAAACATTATATATTTTGACTGGCTGATGAAATAAACTTTCCACCTTTAATTATTCAGTTTTATTCCTTTCCTACACTGTTGCAACTTTGGAATTTCAGGGAGGGTCTGGGTCTTCCCCCCTCCCCCATTCATTTAAATAAGTTTCTATTTTGTTTTAGGGAGAAACAAGACAACTCTTAAAATTCTATCACAACAATGGAAAGAAGTCTCTCATAATTTAGTTGAATTTGCTTCCAATTTAACTTACACATGCAAAAATAATTTATTTCAATATTGGCATTGTATGTTGGTCACATCTAAAAACCAATATAAAATTATTAAATATGAAGCAATTACATTCAATAAGATAGTTAACATTCATATAGCATTTGTTCTATACTAATCATTTTAAAATCACGTGATCTTCACAACAGCAACCATTATTATTTCTCTTTACCAGTCAGAAAACTGGACAGAGATAAAATAATTTGCTATAAAATTAGATAATAAATACATTTCTGCAAATGAAACAGAGAATGGTGGGATTACCAAAGGCAGAAGCTGACTCTCCCATCTGATACTGCCATGCTAGGTGCTGCTAGAGGTAACAAATTCTTCCCAAATAGCTGCTAGACATAACCTGCTGAAGATGGCTAGCTGATGCCAGGATCTCCCTTTAGTGGTAGTTTCAGGGGAATGCTGACCAAGGGGAACCTGGGCTCCACTAAAATCCCCCCACCCTAAGTTAGATTGGGGAGCTTCTGGGACAAGTTATGTGGGGTCCCCACTGCAGTTTCTGTCTCCTTCATTTCTACCAAATGGGGCAGAATTTTCTTACAATTCTTCAGCATTCTCTTTTCTTAATTTGATCTGAGACAAGAAGGGCTAATTGCTCATGGCTAGGTTGAGCTAATATAATAAAAATAACAGTTCTGCCTAAATTGGTCTACTTATTCAGTGCCATACCAATCTGCCAAAACATTATTTTATAGAACTAGAAAAAATAATAAGATTCATCTGGAATAACATGGTCAAGAATATCAAGGGAATTAATGAAAAAATACAATGGGTAGTGGCTTAGCAGTAGCAAACCTAAAACTATATTATAAAGCAGCAGTCATCCAAAACCATTTGGCACTGGCTAAGAAATAGAGTGGTGGATAACTGGAATAGATTAGACACATGACCACAATAATCAAGGTCCATAGCAATCTAGTAGTTAATAGATAACCAAACTCTAGCTTCTGGAATAAGAACTTACTATTTGACAAGAATAGCTGGGAAAACTGGAAAATAACATATCAGAAACTTGGTATAGACCTACATCTCACACCCTATACCAAAATAAGGTCAAAATAGATACATGATTTGGGCATAAAGCATGAAACCATAAACAAATTAGGAGAACAAGGGATAATTTACTCATTAGATCTTTGGAGAAGGGAGGAATTTATGATGAAAGAAGAACTAGAGAACATTATGAAAGGCAAAATAGACAACTTTAAATTAAAATTTTAATTTAATTAAAGGCTTTAAATTAAAATTAATTAAATTAAAAAGGTTTTGCATAAACAAAAACAACAGAAACAAAATTAAAAGGGAAGTACAAAGCTGGGAAAAATCATTACAACTAGTATTTCTGACAAAGGTCTCATTTTTAAAATATATAAACAACTGTGTCAAATTTATAAGAATACAAGTCATTCTCCAATTGATCAAAGAATATGAAAAAACAATTTTCAGATGGCAAAATTAAAGCCATTTCAAGTTATAGGAAAAAATGCTCTAAATAACTATTGATTAGAGAAAGGCAAATTATAACAACTCTGATGTACCACCTCACAGCTCTCGGATTGGCTAAGATGACAGAAAATGATAAATGTTGGAGGGGGTGTGGGAAAACTGGGATACTAATGCATTGTTGGTGGAATTGTGAAATGATCCAACTATTCTGGAGAGCAATTTGGAACTATGCCCAAAGGGCTATAAAACTGTTCATATCCTTGACCCAGCAATGCCATTACTGAGTCTGTTTCCCAAAGGAAATCATGAAGGAGGGAAAGGGACCCTCATGTGCAAAAATGTTTTTTGCAAAGAATTGGAAAATGAGTAGATGCCCATTAATTGGGGAATGGCTGAACAAGTTATGATATATGAAGGTAATGGAATATTATTGTTTTATAAAAAATGATCAACAAGCTGATTTTAGAAAGGTCTGAAAAGATTTACATGAACTGATGGTGAGTGAAACAAGCAGAACAAGGAATATATTGTACATAATAACAGCAAGAATGTCTGATGATCAACTATGAAAGACTTGGTTCTTCTCAGTGCTTTAGTGATCCAAAGCAATCCCAATAGTCTTTGGACATAAAGTGCCATTTGCATTCAGAGAAAGAACTAAGAAAACTACATGTATATCAACACATGTTTGTTCAATTCTTTTTTCTGTTTTTTTCATCTCTCTCATGATTTTCCCCCTTTGCTCTGATTTTTCTCTCCCAACATGATTCATAAAGCAATGTCTATTAAAATTTTTATTTAGAATATTTTATTAAATTAATATATATAATACATAAAATATGTCTAAATTTATATTTTATGAAAAATAAATAAATTTACTAGAAAAAAAAAGAGTTGAGAGGGGCTAACAAACAAAGAAAGTTGGTTTGTAATCATTTTGTTAGCAATCCCCACAATTGAGATACACTCAGGACTCCAGGGAGTGGAGCATGCTGAATGATGAAGGTTGTAGAGCAGGTCCCTTAATATCTTCTGGGACACTTACCCTTTTTAGTACCTTCCTTAACCTTTATGTAAAATGAGTCATATTTCCCTTTCCCAATGGAGGAGAAGGGGATTCAGGACAAGATAGGTAGTCAAGGAAGGGTTAACAAAAAATTGCTATTTACCTATTTTTCCCCCACTCTTCATTTCTGGGCTTTCTGCTAATTTAAGTTTTCTCCACTGCCCAATGAAACTGTTAATATTGTCACTTGCTTTTAAAACCTTTCTAAACTTTTTATAAGATTTAGTCCATATTTTTCCCCCAAAATAAATTCTTCAGACTGACACCTCAAAACATAACTAAGATATTTCAGAATGGGGTAAATTACTGGAATTACCCCAGTGTCACAGGAATTCTTTCCTGCAATTTTAAAATGACTAATTGCCAAATCCTTAGTCATTACTTTCAACACTTTGAGATTGCTAAGATTTTTTTTTTAGGTGATTCTATAAATTATCTAACTTTATTTCAGTAGCCTTGAACTTGGCCAGAGATGAGTCCACAGAAGAGTCAACCTTTTCTCTTTTTAAGGTGGGAGTTAGAGACGTTAATAAATTTTTCCCAATGATCTAACTATAGCATGGAAGTTTTTCTTGCTGTCTGCATTTTAAATCTTTTAAGGTAACAGAATTTAGTTCACAGTACAAGCATGACAGACATTCTGCAAACATAAACAAAATGACATGGAAGAGGACTGTCCTATCTTTTCCACTGCCACAAGCCATAAAATTTCTTATTCCTATAGTGAAGGCACTTCTGTGATGTCCCAGGAAAGATGAAAACAAGTAAGTATTCTCAACATCAGGTGTACTTAGTCAAAAGAAGCTGGCCAAAAGTGGAACTCACTGAGGACCTAGATAAGCCTTACTAAATGCTTGGAAGTGTCCCAGCTATAGGATAAAGGGAGAAAAGAATGGAGGGTTTAGCTTGATAAGAAGGGGGTGAAGCCAGGGAAAACCAGCCTCTCCTCATATGGGCCCCCAAATATGGGGCTCCAGACTAGTGTCATGTGGTGTCTCAAAAGAATTTGCAGGCTTGAACCCATCTCCAAGAGAAGAAGTAAAGTTTATTATATTCATAATGTCAATTAGAATGGGCTAAATTCCAAAAGAAGTTAGCAAAGCAAAATTTATAGGGAAAAGTGAAACCAGATGCTTCATGTCACAGATAAGCTAATTTTATGGCTTAGAGATAGAATTGAGAAGTGGTCTGGTTCTTTGTGTGCAGGTATAATACCCATAATTTCCTGGGCAGAGTTGGAACAGAGGAAGGGAAAGAGTGTGAGAACCTTCCAGAGGTATGTTTTTTAGGCCTGAAACATCACTAGGTCAAGTGGCAGACACCCAATTTTGTTCTGAGTCTGTATTAATTTTAAACACCTAATTATTGTTGTTCATTAGTCTCAGAAACTTTGATACCAACAGGCTGTCATCTGGAAGTTAGCAATATTTGTGGCCTTAGCATCAAATATATAAACTGGAGCAGGAGAGCCTAGGGGAAGAAATATATCATTTCTAACTACATCATTCCCAAGGCCATGTGGCCTTAGGGTTATTGCTACATTCTTCCAGAGAGTTGCACCACAGCACCATGAATGATGAAAACAAATAACAAGGCTTATTCTTTCTACAGGCTCTCTTAACACTCAAAAAGTAATTTTGCGAACTAAATATTTTACCCACTCATTAGCAACTGAATTGCATTCTAAAAATTAAGAAAATAAAGTATTTATCCTTTATCAAGTACAGAAAGTAAACCTGTTATAAGATGATTCAAAACTATGGCTTGAACAAGTAAGTATTCTCAACATGAGGTGTAGTTAGTCAAAAGAAGCTTGCCAAATAAAACAAATATATAAAACAAATAAATAACTATAAAACAAAGCTTCTTAAACTGTAGGTTACAATCCTATAAGAAGTTATGTAACAATTTGGCACTAGTAAAAGGTTTCTGAATACAACCAAAAATTAATTCAAAAATCAAATGTGTGATTAATCTGTGATGTTTCTAGCAGTGCTTGTCTGAAGCCTTGGTTCTGAACACACATGTGCACTTTGCACTATACATGCATGAAATGCTGCCAGAAACATCTCAGCTCAGATTTGAGATGGAGTTGTGTAAAAATTTTAGGGGCAAAAAGGGATTGTGAGTGCAAAAAGTTTAAGAAACTCTGCTCTAAAGATGTGTTGTTGGGCCAGAACTCTGAACTTGAAACAAAGGATTCTTACAAGGTACTAAGTCAGTGGAATTGATAGAAACAATAGTTATTTAATTTAGCATGGTTCAGTATGATTGATTTAATCCTACAAGATGTTATGGGCCAGAACTTGAAACAAGGTACTAAGTGGAATTGAGGAGACAATGGTTAAATCTAGTTTAGCATTGATTTAATCCTACAACAAATAATTGTTTCCTAGTGATATAATGATTGGTTTGTATTCAGTGTACAGCATATAAGGGAGTAGCTCTCAGGGCCAGAAAAGGACAAGCGTACTAGAAAGCTCTTGGAGGCTGAGACAGATTCATTCCTTCTTCCACCTTTGCTGTGGCTGGAGGCTAAAGCACAAACCCTTGAGAATGGGGAGATTCAGAAGCCAGAGAAGGCAGGCGGGAGCTCAAGTTCTCAGAACCAAGGAGATAGACCTCCAGAAAACTAGCCGAGCCCCAGGTGAAGGAGATAAGACTTTGAAGGAGACAATAAAGGATTTGGACTCAAACCTCTGGCTACTCGTGTGGTGATTACTGAACTGAAATGAAGGCTGCTCCCAGAGACCCCAAGAAAACCTCAACAGAGAACATTACATTTTAGAAAGAATATTACAATGACACCCAAAATATCAATGAAAATTTTAATACACATAGTATATTAAATCTGAAACTTTAAAATGAAATCATGTGATATTCACAAAATATTATAGGAAGATCAAATCAAATCATCTGCATCTCTGAATCAAATTGTAATATGACTGATTCCATAAAGCTACACAGTGCAAAACTTTTTCAATACTTTATTAACCATATCCCATATTCAACTGAAATAATACTCCCCACTTCCCATCTAAAGATCCATTGTGCAAAGCTTTAAGGTCACTATCCCCATTTAAAGATATGAAAGCAGAATACAAATTTAAAGTGAGTTATTCAGAACAATATACATCAGTGGCAGTCAGGGAAAACTCAAGTTTCAAACAATTCAGTTAAACACTCTCACTTTTATTCTCTTATTGACAATACAACTATCAATAATAATGATGGAATACTATAATATCTTATTTGAATTATATTCCCCAAAATTACAATTCTCAGAAGCTACTCAGCATTTTGTTTCAGTATGTTGAAAACAAAAGGACAAAGGTCTGGGATACTTAGTTTGAAGAAATATATTGGAGGTATTTTTCATCTTAACCATAGACAACTTTAAAACTTAGGTAAATAAAAACACAGTTCAGTTTCATGCTACCTCTGAAATTGTACTTAACAATTATTAATATAATTTGTATTTGCTAATTGTACTTGACCTAAGCTAATAAGAGGACACAAAGACTTTTATGGCCTTATTAATATGGCCAAAAGAAGGATAATTCATTACTTTTAAATCAATTTTCCTGATTCTAGTGTTTAGTAATGCCTTAAACATAGAAAATACTTTAAAATATTTGCTGAATTTTAAATCCTAATCAAATGAAGGTTCCCTTCCCTCCTGTCTCCCCGCTTCTGCCTCCCTGCCTGTTGCTATTAACTTTATAATAAAAATTCTCAATCTGAACATTAAATATTCCACTTTAAAACAAATACAAGGGGTTAATCAAGACTACCACTTGAGCACTTCCCTCAATATTTAAATTTCTCTCTCAAAGATCTATGGACATCCCTGTCATTTTAATTGAAGAAAATAAAAAATAATTTTGAGTTTTTTTTTTCCTCATTGACCATGGCAATTTAGAACTACAATGCAAATATTATTAACATATAGTGGATATTTTATATCATTTCCCAAGAAAATTATAGGCAAAATTCTAACAAAGCTGCTATGATTTTGTTCATTATATCACTTAGTCTAACATTTTTAAAAGTGTTCTTATAATCTATACCTTTGTAATAACTTTTCTTTGATTTTTAAAACTCAGTTTCTACTATAAACTGTAATTTGAAAGAGGTATTAATGAGCAACATTTTAATAAAAGTTAAAGTATAAACTTTTTTGGAAGCTGAGATTTTCATTTGAGCCTGCTCCTAAAATTTTAAACTTATTTTTATATACATATAGTCATGTGTTACAGCTATTTTTTCAATACTGTATAATAATAAAACATACTCCATGCACAGCAGGAATCTTTAAAAGATACATATTCAATAGCTAAGATGGATCTTCAAATAAGAATAGGGGAGGAACAATATTAATAGTTTATAACACAATTAAAAGAGTGAAATAGAATCATATCCAACAAAAACTATTAATGGAATGTTTCATTATTTCATACTTTAAATATCCTATGTCTGTAAACTTGACAAACTTTGGCTGAGTTTTTTTTTCCACATTCGTTGATGCCATCTATTATGCTGTTTAGGTTGACAGTGGCTCCTTCATCCAAACTTCTGCAACTCTGAATTTATTCCCACGTTGTCAAGTTTTTTTAAACAAAAATGCTTTAAACATGAGATCAAATACTTCTGTACTCTGAGCTTCGAGCTACAAAATCAGCAGCTTCCCATTCCACTGTAAAGAAGGAAAGTGTTCCAAAAAAGCCAAATATCACCATGATCAGAAGTTGCCAATGAAGTAGAAGATAGTTGCTGTAGAAAAATGCCACTGCTGCACAGATGGACTGAAAGAGCACAAAAAAACCAAACACAGGTGATATTAATATTTACTACAATTTAAATAAATGATTCTATTTTCTTTCCTATCTAAATGATATACATTCTGACAATCTGACAGACATTAAAGGGTTAGTTATTTACCCAACATAACCCATGTTTTTGTTTAGCTCCATTAATATTCATATAAACTCTGACCCTCACAATTAAAATTGCATTTTGGATATTAAAAAAAAGCTACAACACAATACATGTAGTTTGATAAATACTATTCTCTGGAAAAATGGTTTATGGCAACAAAGAGAAAGCTTTCCTCATAAACCCTGGAAGACAACCATGAAAATATCTCTTCAGAGGAAAGATTTTATACATAAATATCTATGTTAGTAGATATATGTCTGTTTATTCAAACATACACATACACACACACAGAAATGAGACCATGAAGCTTATACTAGTTACCTCCTACTTCTAATCACACATTCTTTGAAAGGATAATCTTAACATTTAAAAAAAAAAACACACACTTTTATAATATGCAACCCACCAATACAAGTATGCAGCAAAAAGGCTGCCATCTCAAACATATTTTAAGAAGCATGATATTACCTGAACAAATTTAAAGATTGCAAAGGCAGGTGCACTATCTTCTGAATAAAGGAAACCCAAAATGCTAATTAATTGGGTATTAAAGCAGCTGTCTCCAAGCCCCAACAGAAAGCTGCAGAACAGAGCAATCTCTTTGCTGAATGAAAAAATGAAAGAATAATTTTACCTAAGCATTGTGTTTACTAAGAAAAAATAAAAACATTAAAATATAAGCACTACACACAAATTTAAGTGGAAAACAAAATGCCTAAAAAGGTAAAAGAAAAATTACAAAATTGGAAAAAAAATAAAATTCTATATTAACTTGTTTTCAAACTCTGGTAAACAATTGCTCAAAGGGTTTAGGAGTCATGATATATATATATATATAAAATCTATAGATCTATAGATATATAGATATATAGATATTTTTGGTGGAATGGGGAGAAAGTGATTAAGATAGATCCAAATCAGCAATGAATTTCTAATTTATAATCTAAGAGAGTTTTCTGAAGCAATGAAGTTAATTAAGTGACTTGTCAGCAGTTATGCAGCAAGTATGTGTCACAGGCAGGACTTTAACCCTCCTGTTAAGAACAGTCTTTTATCTTTTATGCTATGCTTTTTTCTCATCCTGACCCATTCAAGAACATTTTCTATTTTTCAGGGAAAGCTTCTATATCTTTTGCCAAATGGCATTTGAAGGCTGATATTATCATATAACTTACACACTAGAATGTTAAAAGACTTTTCCATTGAACGGAGAATCTCCTGAAGACCTAAAAAATCAACTTTCAATAATTCCAAAGTTTATTGAGAGGGGTAGTTATGATATAGGTGACAAAAGTCTGGATTTGATACCACAAGACGAGTTAAAAGTCTCAACTAATATCTATTAACTTAGTGATAATGGTCAAGTCACTTAATATCTTAGCCACAGTTATTTTGTCTATATAAAAGGGGAATTATAAGATCTGCAGTATCTTGAAGGCTTATTCTAATGTTCAAATGAGATAACCTATACGAAGTGTTTTATAACTAATAAAGCACCATGTAGATATCAATTATTGTTATTAATTTATAGTTCACTCTTCTTTTTTCCTTTAGCTTTTTTTTTTAACTTTTGACTAAAGTAAAAGAGGAAGTCAAAATCAACACTTTGAAGAAATAATTTTGGGGGATCTTCTGCAGATTCCAATTTTCAAGCTCCAATTCCACCAAGAGATATTTAACACCTGCCTTTAAGTAGATAGAATAGATTTTCAAGGTAACTTGCTTAATTATATGTGTCATTTTATCCTTCCCCAAGTTCATTACTGAGTTACACGCAAAATAGTTACTGTACCTCGAATTGATATAAGCATTGCTATCAGTTCCTTCAAGAGGAGCAACTGGAGCATCACTGGGAATGTTAAGAAAAATTAAATAAAAAGCTACAAAATGCATAAAAATGCCCAACAGTACAACTGGGTTCCTGCCAAAACGACTGTTCTTGCTTAACAAGCCAAAGAGACTTCCACCTACAAAGTCAAGAAACGTTTATTATTGTTTATTCAAAGTCAAGAAATTCAACACTTCATTACATGGACAATTATAATAATGATCAAAATGTTAACAGTATCACCAACATGGAAGTCAAGATGACCTGAGTTCAAATCTGACCTCAGACATTTAACACTTCCTAGCTGTGGGACCCTGGGCAAATCATTTAACCCCAATTGCCTCAGCAAAAACAAAACAAAACAAAACAAACAAACAAAAAAAATGTTAACAGTATTTTGGAAAGGAAAAGCACAAAAAGTTGAGCTTACCTGTCCATAATCTAAATGTATTTAAGCATTTATAGGAAGAGTCTTACCAAAGGAGACAAACATCACAGGTCATTGGGTCATCATATTTTAGAGCTGGATAGGACCAGAGAGACAGTGTTTTGGGGCTAGAAAGTACCTCACTGATAATATAGTTGTTCATTCCTTTTATCTTTACAGAGGAGGAAATGCACAATGTTTTGCCTACTATCAAAGAGTGAGTAACAGAACTGGGACTAATACAGGTTTTGTGTTCCAGAATCAAAAGAATTTCAGATGTCACCTAGACCAATCTATACACAGAATAAAATCCTTGCTACATTCCTGACAAGTAGACTTCTAGTTTAATGCTCTTTCTCTTAAATAAGTTGTTAAAGAGTTCTTTGGACTTGAAAGAAAAAAAAAAGTTACATTTTCATTTGTAATAATTGTTTTCCCTTGTAATCCTAAGTATTTTATTTTGTAGAACATAAAACATTATTCTCTGAAGGGATCCATATACTTGACTATCAAAAAGGTCCATGGAAAAAAAAAGATTAAGAAGCCCTGTACTATGCTATTTTCTAGTACAACTCATATATGAATCACTATTCTCTAACAACAGATCACAACAAACATGAACAAGGTTTAACTACTTGGCCAAATTCTATATTAGTTTTTTTATTCTAAGCTCAATGAAATGGTTTATGAATCATTCTATCCTAAATCAACCTCATGACTCGTTTTCCTTCCTAATATCTCCTTGAAGCCCCACTTTAACTATAAATACTATCACCTCATATATTTTGTTATATGGGTTTTTTTAAAAAAAAATTTTAGACATATTATCCAAAAATAATCCTTGTTAAATCTCAGTGAAAGAGAAAATGTACTTAATTGTCCTTACTTTGCCACATACCAATACAAACATGTCAACATCCTCAAGCATTTTCAAGGTCTAAGTTTTAAACCTGGCTTCAACATACTTACTAGAGGTATGATGTTGGGCAAGTCATTTATCTCTATTTAAAAATCAGTTTTCTCTTTTATAAAATGGAAGTGATAACCCTACATTACAGACATGCTATGAGCTGAAAATGAAAAAGTGGATATGAAAACACTATAAAGCACTATTAATAACAACAAAAGTTTTTTGACTAATCGAAGAATGCTATTTCTTTATAAAATGCTACATGAAGAATATGTCATTCAATACTTTATACATTACATATTATTGCCATGGATTCCAAAAACTAGATGATAGAAAAAATTGCTTTAATTGCATTCAGTGCAATAAGAAAGATCCACATGTAAAACTCAAGCAGAAATAGGTAAGTTTAACATATTTCCAAACAACTTGGACTTATTTCCAAGACAGCCCAAGGCTGATAACATAGGACTCTTCTAAACATATGTTCTAGAAGTATAAAGTAATGACTTTGTTTTTTGATTCCAAATACTCAATACTTAAATGGACTGGAAATGCTGGGGAATTGCCTCCAATGAGGCTGATTGTAAGTCAAACATTTTTACTTATCATGAATTCTTATAAATAAATCTGTCACAAGGGATCCACTCAACATTCTGGGAACTTTAGCTTCTCTTCACATCACAAAGACACTAATACACAGGACTGGCACATAACCAATCACTCTTGTTTTTTCTTATACATTTCTTTAACTACTTTTCATCATTTTTCATAATTCTTATTTTGTAATGCCCTACAATTTGATCAAACTTGTTCTTAAGTGATCCTCAATTTCAATTCTTCACAAACTATAACATTTCATGACTCATAGACATATACCAGAAGAATACTAAAGATGAAGAAAAAAATAGATGATCATCTCAAGGAGAAACTTGAGATCACTAAAAGAATCCTGTCATTTCTCAGTGCCTAATCCTTCAGTCTTGGCATCAAATACACACACACACACAGATAAACTCTAGAGATTATTTGTTAAATTGCATACCATAATCTGAATAATAAATAGCCTTCAAATAATTGGATTTTCCTGTTTGGATAATTAGACCAAACTCCTAAAAGTGACTATAAATCTCATTTTTGAGTCTATATACTGTTTTAATATGACATGTCATGACATACATGTACATGTGATATACAGCATGATGTATGATAGGAGAAATAATTTAAGAATCACTGGACTGCCTGAAAACCATGATTAGAAAAAATATCCCGGATATTATTTTTAGAAATAATAAATGAAAACTGTTCAAAATCTACTACAACCAGAAGATAGGGTACCAGAAGGTAAGATAGAGATAGAAAAACAATCAACTGATCACTTGCTAAAAGGCACTCCAAAAGACAAAATCTCTGGATAAGCAGAGACAAAACCCAGAAGCTCCCATATCAAGAAAGATGAAATTCAAACAAAAAAAACCATAGGATCATATAAGACCTGGAAGCTTCTACTAGAAATGAAAGGACTTGGAATACAATATTCCAAAAGGTGAAAAATATAGGCACACAATCAATTACAACTTACCCTGAAGATAATACTGTGGGGCTAGAAATAGATCTTTAATGAAATAGAGGACTTTGAAGAATTTCTGATGAAAAAGACTAAAACTGAATAGGAACTTTGAAATGCAAGTACAAGAGTCAAAAGGAATCTAGAAATGTAAGATTATTTGAGCAACTGTTAACATTTTAATAAGGAAGAAGAAAAATGTGTTCCATCAGAACCTTAAAATCTTCAAAGAATATTGTAGGAGATAAAAAATAAAAACAGAAGTCTTGGGGATGAATTGCTTCTATGGGAAGAAAAAGAAACAAAGATAAAAGAAACAGAGTAATACAGAAAAGGGGAAGAAGAAGGTGGAGCCTGCTAGCTCTCTAACTTTACTATGTAAGAAGAATATACAAATATGGAGGAAAGGCTTGGAGGAATGGATATCAGATGAATCTTAACTCTTATCTGAAAGAGGGTTTATACACATACACATAAATACACACACCCCTTTTCCCCTTTCCCTCCCTTACCCCACATGCAATATAGACATATCAGTTAAGAGGGAAACAAGGGAAAGGGTTGAGAAGAAATATCTTATTAGGAAGGAAATAGTCATTTAAAAACTTCCCAAATTTCCTGATTTTTGAAGAGGTTAAAAAAAAATAGACAAGCAAAGATTGAAAATTTAAGTAGATTATTTGGCTTGCCTCTAAGACAACTAGGGGAATGGATCAATATAAATGGAATGAAATACTTATTGTACTGCAAGAAAAGATGAAAAAAAATTTTTTCAAAGAATTCTACCTAGTCGGATTGGAGCACAGTGAGGTGAGCAGAACTAGGAATTCAATTTTATACAAACTCAGCAACTCTTTAAACAATTTTGAAAGACTGATTAATATCAACCATGTCTCCAGAGGACATGTAATAAAGCATATTTCCTTTCTATCAAAAAAGAGGTGATAGAAACAAAGTACAGAATGAGATATGGCCACGGTATAGATTTATTTTGATTGACTAAGCTTATTATTTGTTTTCCTTTGTTTTTTTCTTTCAGTTTTGAAGTGGGTAGTAACAGAGATGTTCTAAAAAGAGTCCCTGAAAAGAAGTGATTCAAATTTATAAGATTAAGAGCCATTCCCCCAAAAAGAAATTATCAAAGAATATAAACAAGAATCTTGAGAGGAAGAAATAAATTCAATTATCAATAATCATATGAAAAATATCCTAATTACTTCTTAGAAAATTCAAATAAAGCAAATTTATTATCAGACTGATTAAGATTAAAAAAGAGGTAAAGAATAAATATTGGGGGCACTATGGGAAAAAGTTATTCTTGTATATTATTGTTGGTGGAGCTATGAAATGATCCAGTCATTCTGGAGCTCATTTTGCAACTATGCCCAGAAATTTACTAAACCACTTTTGAAATGAACAATCACTAAAAATTCAGGGCTTAGTTTATTAGTTTTTTTTATTGTCTAAACTTCAGAAAGTGAAGGAGAAAATGAAATAATGTAGAATAAATTTAAAAGTGTGTTGTACACACATTCTTTTCTGGAAAATACATCATTAAATGTTTTCAGCACATCTCTGCCTTTGACCCACAATAATATGCTAATATCACCCCGCCCAAAAGAAGACTTTTATGATTCGACATATAGCAAAATAAACAGAAACAGAATAAACATTTTATATAATGATAATTTTTATAGAGAAAAAACATCTTCAAAAAAATTTTAGAATTCTGATCAATACAATGATAAACTTTGACTTTAAAAAAATTAAACTAAAATATGGCATCCCAGAGAGATGATTAGCTTAAAAAGAAGAGACTTTTTAGGCACTGATAAAATGGGAACTTATTTTGTATGACTATATAGAAATATATTGAGGGATTTATTTTTTATTTGCTTAGTGGAAGAGGAAGTTAGTGGAAATGACAGATTAATTAAAACATGCTTATTATGCAAAAATAAAAGTAAATTAACACAAAAAAGAAAGAAAACATAAAACAAAAAGAAGCAAAAACAAGAAAGTTTTGAAAACAATGTGTAAATTATATACTTTTTGAAAAAGTAGTATGAAATGGAGATTCATGACTTAATAAAAATCCTATTTTGTGTTCTCATATGTTCATCAAAATGCTCTTTTTTAATGTTTAACTTCAGAATTAAAGCTTTTTAGATAAAATATGAAGTAGAACTACACAACTCATTCTAGCTAATTTTTACTTTAAAATCAATACATCTGAAGTAAATCAGATTAAAATAAATATACTTCCAAATAAATATGCATCCTAGGTATAATTAGATAGAGTCCAGTTATCAGATAATTTTAAATCTAGAAAGGATTTTAGAAATCAAAAGAGAACTGAATAGAACTAGGAAGAAACAAAGAGATTACTATACCCAATGCCAATATATTACAGATGAGAAAATTGAGTGGAAGGGGATAGGGTAAAGGAAAAAAACATGCTCAAAATTACATACTGGCAAAGAAGGGATTTGATCTCAATTCCTCAGACTCCAAATATTCCTACTCTCTTCTACTATATTATGTTTTAACAGTCTCAGTTTAACTATTTCCCTCTTTCAAAAAAGATTGAAATTGAAATCTATAGATATTAATGAGCTGGTCAAAGACAAAAAGTTTAGGACTAGGGCCTCAATTTCTTGAATTCTAGTCTAATATATGTCACTTGTTTTCTATTCATTTTTACATTACTTTGTCCTATTAAAAATAATTTACTACTTCATATGCTTGTCTTCCCTATGAAACTGTGAGCTTATCAGGGACAGGAATATTCTGTCTTATACTTGTCCTTTAAAAACTCTATAAACAGAGATTACTAAGAGGTCAGACCACTGGACTGCTCTGGTGGATGGATGAACTTACATTTCACTTTAAGTCACATACATATACCTCTTTTTGGGGGGACAGAAGGGAAGGAGTTATGCATCCATTAATCACCTACTATGTATTATCTCATAAGAACTCTAAGAGGTGGGTACATTATTCCCATTTTTACATTTGAGGAAATTGAGGCAGACACTGCTTAAATGATTTGCTCAGGGTCAAAGCTAGTATCTGAGGTCAGATTGAAATTCAGATCCTTTGACTTTAAGTGATTTCTCTACTTCACCATCTAGCTGTGTCTTAAGATATTTCTTTGTGTGTAACCACAAGAAAGGGACCTTTCTGAGACTTAATTTGTTTTCTCAAACATAAAATGGAAATATAATATTTGCATACCTATTATAATAAGCTGTGAGGAAAATGCTTTAATTTAATATGAATTGAACATGAATTTTTATTATATGAAAACCAGAAGATTTCAAATACAAAAATGAGAGGAATTTGAAATTCCTGATATTATTAAATGGAGGAAAAAAAGGTCTCCTTATGCAAAAGTCAATAGTAATAAATAAGAAAAGCTGTTGATTTGTTATAAAATTAGTTAGGAGCATGGGACCTAAGAGTTAAATTTGTTCTTTGTTCTAGTCACTATCTGTTATTTTAGAGGATGAAGCTGAGATTTACATACTTAAGTGATCTGCCCAATGACATTCAGATATAGGAAGCAGCATGGATTAGACTCAAATTCTAGTCCTCTTGAATCAAATCCAAAGCTGTTTCTACCATAACATGCTTTCTCTTAGTTGGCCTTAACACTTGAATCATGAAATTTCAGATTTGTCAGTTAACAATAAGGCAAGTTTTTCATTATAAGATTATCAATCAGATTTTTATGTCTAAATGTAAAATAGTTTGAGGGAACAATAGTATACCAGTAAACACAAATATTAAAATCAATAGTTCCTGTAGACAGGTAATATAAAAGAAAAAAAATTTTGAGATTAATTTGAGATTAAATTCTGGGAACTATATATATATTTTTAATACTGATGATTTTATTTTTGATGTGGTCTAAATTGCTTGACTTATTTATTCTTTTTTAAAAAAGCTTTTTATTTTCAAAATATATACATAGTTTTCAACATCCATCCTTGCAAACCCTTGTACTCCAAATTTTTTCCCTCCCCTCTTCCCTCTAACCCCTCCCCTAGATGGCAAATTTGATTTATTTATTCTAAGATGAATGGAAATAATCAGAAGTGTGAAGTGCAAGAAAATAAGAGAAACTGAAAGATATAGAAAATAGAGAATCATACGAAAGCCCTACAACAAATCTCACCAAACTGGAGAGATAAGAGAAAATTATTTCCAACCTAAAATTTCTCCAATGCCAATGAAAATGCCAGAAAGTCCAATAAGGCTTTTTTCTTCTGTGCCAAACTGATTTACAGCACCAATACAGGTTCCATATACACCAGAGAAGAATGTTAATTCCAGACCTTTAGAGAAAAATTCTTAAATTAATTATAGTATCAAATTTACTCTTCCATCATGTATGTATTGTTTATGTCTAAAAGCATCATTAAAAAAAGACATATATGAACTCCAAAAATCTTGTAATTCTCAGAGCACATTAGAAGTTGCTTGAAAAGGGACTATTTTGTAATTTCCCTTATCTCTAGCACCTAGTAAGGTGATTGACTCATAGTAGGCACTTAAAAACAGACTGCTTAAAGATGGTTAAAACAAATAATATTTAAATTAAACTATTAATCCCTATCTAAGGAGTGTTTTTTCCACTTAATCTACAATTCTGATGTGCTACATATGTAGTGAAAAAACATGAACCATAAAATATGAAATCTATATGAACCTGAAGATAAAATGAAACTTCAAATGCATAAAAATATTACCAAGACTAACTTCTTAGCTTTCTTTTGGAGATAAGCAAGGTATATAACTTTGCTGTAATTACTATAAATGGCTGATGAATTTTTCAACTTTCTTGTAAAGGAATCTTTCTTAATAAGGAAAATGACAAGAAAAATAATCTAAGTATTTTAGTTTGGAGGTATAATACAATGTTTTAAACTAAACACAATTTTCTATTGGTCAAAAAAGAAATAATTTCATACTTAAACTAGTAAAAACAGGATTTTCTCCAAGATTACAACATTGTAGCACTGAAAGTTCTTATTTTGTTTCTTATTGTATATACTCGAGTATAAGCTGAGTTTTTCTGCCCAATTTTTGGGCAGAAAATCCCCTCCTCGGCTTATACTCGAGTCACTAGATAAAACATGTGTAAATATCCCTTTGAATGCCCCCGCTGCTGTGTAGTATACAGCGCGAGTGCCGACTGTGATGCTACAGGGCGCGGCCGTTGCTATGGTGATGCAGCTGTTCCTGTAGTATCACAGTTGGTAACGGACTGTATACTAATGCTGGCAACCGCTCTACATACGTATACCTGCACCTGCTCTCCTCCTCTGTGGGCACCAGTGTGCTATCTAAACCTACTGATATAATTAAGTTTTCCCAGATTTGGGGGTTAAAATTAGGGGCCTCGGCTTATATTCGGGTCGGCTTATACTCGAGTATATACGGTATGTCTCTTAAGGCAGTTTTTTTTTTTTTAACCTTTGGGGGTCAAGAAGGAAAAATAACCATCATGTTGTTAAATTACCATAAAATTTTTTAAAAGGGACTGTTGTCACAGATTCCTCTTATGATATTCTTTGCATATCTCATTATACAATGAATTATTACAATTATCCCATTTCAGAGTATAAGGGTTTATTTCTGAACCTCTATCTCTATAATGCCACAATGCTGCCTTAGAATCAATTATTTACCATCTCTCTCATTAATTCCTTACCTGTATAAGCAGTTGTAACACTGAGGAACAGGATTTCTTTGGTGATACACAATTTAAGAGATTTTTCTACAAATAACAGAGATGTTAGAAGATATCACTTATATTAGTTTTCTTTAACCAGAATAAATTATAGTTATATATCATGTTATATAATTATATATTATAATATTATAGGCTGGCCAAATTAAGCCATTCATTTTATCTTATTCTACCCTATTCAGTATACTGGAATACTAGAATCATGCCAAAGGAAATTTCAGGCAATTTATGGACCAGGCTTAGGTCAAAAATAGATTGTAGATGTATCAACCCTTAAACTTTTTGGTCATTACCAGCTCATTATTGTGGTTAACTTTTAAAAATGTTTTTTGTACTTTTGATGTAGCCTCAAATATGTGATGGAATAGGAAAAAAAGTCAAAATTAGAAATGTTGAGGTATTTAAGAATGCCAATCAGGAATCTTTGTAGAACCTTTCATTATCCCTCATATCCTACCATATGAGTAACCTGGCCTAATTTACCTTACAGTCAACTACCAAAATTCAAGAAATGAGGAAAAGGTATAGTTGTTAGCACGACATAGTATATATTTCAAAATCCTATCCCAAAACTCCTAGTATAAATCTGATTTATACTACATAGAATATATTCAACAGTGATTTGTGGGGAAAGAGCTGATATTTAATATTCCAAGTTCCCATAAACATTTATATTGGAGAAATTCTTCTGTGGAAAATGTTTACTTTGGGATAAAATAAGTGATAAAATATTGGGATAATTGAGATAAAATATTGTTGTATTCCAGTTTTAATGAAAATTATTACAATAATTTACATAACATAGATATGAAATACATTAGTAATTTTTTTGCAAAACATAGCTCTATTCAAAAGACTAATAGATAATTTAGCTTCAGTTTGGTTTGTAAGGAAGAATACTTCTTCTAAGTCAGAACAGAAATGCCTGGCAAAGATTTCTAATGAATATATCTGAATGGCCTTTTGAATAAACAGAAAAGACTGATGAATATTAAATCAATTACACTTTCTGAGAACATAATCAATTTCACTCACTATATATAATTTAGTAATATTTATAAAACACATTTTTCTTTTCAAAAACAATTATCAACATTATTTGAACTTCCTGTTCAGGCACTCTTTTAAGTTGACTGAGATCTGTGTATATTTGGTTAAACTGATTGCAAATAGTGTTAATAGCATACACTGAATAGAGTATATATGTATATATATATATACTATATATCATTCCAGAAATATTTTATACATATCATCTCATTTGTTCCTCACAAACTTCCACAAGAATTATTTTCCAATGCCTAACTGATATGGAGGCGATCTCTTGAAGGACTTGCCAGGAATATCTTATAAGCCTTTTAATAAGCTAGAAAGTTTTCAGGTATGAAGATCAAGCCTAATTAAATTCAAAAAGGTCCACTTAAGAGTTTAATTACTAGGTAAAAAATTTTTTGGTGTCACAACTCAAGAGAATTTTTATTAGCAGGTAGAG
Source organism: Antechinus flavipes (assembly GCF_016432865.1). NCBI lineage: Eukaryota > Metazoa > Chordata > Mammalia > Dasyuromorphia > Dasyuridae > Antechinus > Antechinus flavipes. Next base: position 173,719,120 of record NC_067401.1, read on the forward strand.
GTGATTTCAATCTCTACTGATGGCAGTATGGATAACAATGACATCAAATAACCTTAAAGTCTCATTTTATACATGAGGAAATAGATTGACCCTGTCTTCTGACTTTGGACATTTTTCTTGCCTGTTTCCCATGACTGTAATGCTCTCCCTCATTTTCTTATACATTCAGGAAATCCTGTTTGTACATAATTGTTTGTCTATTGTTTCTTATGTTAGACTGAGTACTTGAGAACAGACTTTTTCCTTTCTTTACATCCTGATCATATAGCCCAGTACTTAATATATAGTACGCACTTAATAAATGTCTATTAACTTTTTTACTATACAGCTCACTGATTCTCAGAAATTCCTTTATAATATAATTTATTAATCCACTCACTTAATCTAAACCAAAAGGCCAAAGAGATCACCACAATCAATCCATCCCCTCCAGAAATGCAAAATACTCACTAAATGCATCTACTGCCTTTGTCATGTCATTCTGGATAGACCTGGTTGAATAAAAAAATTTTTCTTTTCAGTCTTCGAGAAGGAAAAAAAGAAAATGCCATTATGTTTTAATACAGTATTTAAACAATTGTAGATTCTAAGTATTAAGTGCCTAGGAAAAAAGTTCTGGTAGCTTTTCAATGTTGCTTGTTTTATTATGAAGGCTTATATTTCTGTTTTAGATAAATATATATTATGATCCATAAATTCAGGTCTTCAATTTTCTGAATACAATTCACACCTAGTTATCTTTCTGTTGATTTTCACTTAGAGCATAGTCAAATATAATCTATAACAAGGCAGTATTTTCAATTCATGAAAATATTTGTGAAACCATTATTTTTCTCACTATATTGTAAACAAAACTTATTTTTATTTATGCAACATTTCTGTATAGAGTAAAATTCTTCATTCTTTAACGAAAAGGGGAAAAATAGATCCTTTTTATCACTATACCAATAAAGTCTACTTTAGCAAGATCAAAAAACAAAACAAAACAAAACATATAACTAGAACTCCAGTTGGTATAGTAGAGATAAAGGGAATCTCAGAGGTTATTTAGTTCAAGCTTTCATTTTACAGATAAATTAACTCTGGCCAAGAGGGGCTAAGTGACTTGCCTACATTCACAAAAACAGTGTCAAAGTCAAGATTTGACCCAGGTCTTGTTACTCCAAAGCCAGTGAGTGCTCTTTTCTCATATTTTGTTTCCCTTATGATAATTAAAAAGGCAAGGTAATGTAATAAATAGGAAAGCCTCCCTTCTCCACAATAAAACTGTAACTGTCATGAAGGCAGATATGATTCATTCTTTGGCTATGTTACTATCATGAACTTTATATCTCCAAAAGAATACTAATTCCAACTAATAAAATCCCAGTTAAGGAAAATGATAATCTATAAACCACATTCCATAAATAGAAAGAGTTCTAATTATGGATATTTTTCACAATCTTATCTAATTAAGGAGAGAGGAACACAGAAAAAGTGGTTATTCATTCATATGACTAATAATCGATCGTAACGCTATAAAGTTAAAAAAAAAATTATACCTCCTCTACATTCAAAAAATTTAAGAGTTAGAGCGTATAGCAAAAAGAATTTTAACTTTAAAGATCAGTTTGACATTCCTAAAGAAACTGCTACATAAATCTAACTATTTAACTAATCTGGTCTTTGATTTAGTACCCAATCTGAAGTTCTGATCTTTTAGGCTTAAAAACAGAAACAAAGCAAGACTGATCTTTTAATATATTATTTTTCAAATTAACTGGGACCTAATTACCAATTACCTACTGATATTCATTTATCAAGGAATTACATGAATGTAGAATTCACAGTATGAAGGTGCACTAAATTGAACTCCCTATTCTTCTTCTCTTTAAGACACATTAAGAAAGTATTTCTCTTAGGGTATAATCTAAAGTCTTTGGACTAACGAGTAAAAAATATAAGTTTTGCTTTTCATTATCAATTCTAAAATAACATACTATAATGAAATCTTTTCACATCATTCTTAACAAAGAGCCCTCTCTAATTTTTAACTTACTCCCAAGTTTCTTTCTGCTCATAAGCAGGCTTTTCTGGGGAGTGATTTGGGGCATACAATAAAAAGGAAGAAGTCTTATTATTTCAATTAAGAAAAATAGATCTTAGGGTCACTTCTACATGAAAAGGGGAATCCTTTACAGAAATAGTCAAAGGACTTAACAGTTTTAGGAAAACAATTCCCTAGGATGTTAACATTAGATTTATCTAAACTCTTAAATCCGTACTCAATTTTTAGTGTAGAATTGTGTCAGTTTAAAAATATTATAAATTTTAATTTCAAATGCCTTGTGTTCAATTTTCAAGAATTTGGAAGTAACTCTTGTCTATATTTAGACCAAGGTTCCTCTAAGCAGAAATGTTTAGAAATTCATAAAAATGGGTTTGGCAGGCTTGTGTCTAAAATACAGAGTAGAGAATTATCTTTTACATTAAGTCTGAGATTTCTGCCCATAGTTGTTGGAATCTTTACAAACTGCTAACTCATTAGAGTTGATAGATTATTGATTTGATCTTACAAGATGTTTTGGGCCAGAACCTGAAACAAGGTACTAAGTAGAATTAATATAATGCTTTTGTTTACACCTTTACTCATTGGAGTTCACAAGTATGGGGAGATTCACAAAGTTAACTGTGCAACTTTGTGAATTCACACCTCCCTTGAAGCTCTTAGGGCTGGAGAGCACTATGGGAAAAAACCCATAATCCCTCTCTCTCGTATCCCACAATTCCTCTCTCTTGTATAAAAGAAACAGAGGCTCTTGGACAGATTTCAGCGGAATTACAGGAAGAGTGGAACTGGATTGAAGGCTGAAGAAAGCAGAGGCAGAAGCAAAGGACAAAACTGCAAGAGCTCTTAGAACCAAGGAGAGAGAAAGGCCTCTAAGAAAAGCTAACCAGGCTATATTGGAGACAATAAAAGATCTGAACTTTTATCACCTGGCTGCATTTTGGGTGATTATTTACTCTTAACTGAAACTAAAGCTGCCTCCAGAAAATCTCCTTGAGAAACCTTCTCTCGCAGAGAGAACTATTATATTTAAAAGAAGAAAATCACCACATTCTGGAACCTGAACAGGGACAGTGTGGAAAAGTTGGACATCTAAGAGCCCAATGTAGAAATGGAGATAGAGTGAGAAGACAGGGTGAGAGAAAACCCAAAACCCCCATGTCCAAAATGTAACCAAGGCTTTCACTGGGCCTCTAAATGTATATTGATCCAGAGCAATGAGAGGCAGGGCCCAGCTCCAAAGTATCAATCAAAGGACAGGTGGGGCATGATAGCAGCTAAGGTTATACCCAAAGAGACTTTAGAAATTCAGGACTCTGATGTCATCAACCAACAGAAAAGCAATCAGGATTACAGTTGGGGAGAATATAGATTTTTTAACCCAACTGGGCAGTGTCCAGTGCAAACAGCTCCAATGTAATTACCAGATGATGATGAGAAATCCCAAATTTGATAAATAGAAGGGAATTAGATAGGTTAACTGCTTGGGGAAGAGGATCTGCTTATACTTCCACAGATGGAGAAGGAATCAGATGGCTGACAATGAGACTGTCAAAAGAACTTTAAAATCTTCAGCTTTCACTTCCTGAAAAACCAGCAACAATCATTGGATTTCCTGAGATGAAATAGAAAAAGAGAAAAACTTCAAAACAAAGGAGATTTAGGAAGCATCTGACACTGAAAGAGCATGGCTGACAAGGAGACTGTTAAAAGGACTTTTAAAATCTTCAGGAATCATTGGATTTCCTAACACAAGATGAGACTGTTTTAGTTCTTGAAAAACCAGCAAGAATCATTGGATTCCTTGAGATAATAAATTGTTGATGAGACTTTTTGCAGTACTTCAGAGCTTACGGGAATTTATTAGATTCCTGGAACATGAACTAATGGACAATGGATTCCTTATGGACTATTTCTAGGACTTATGAACATGTGTAAATTCTCAGGTTGATTCATGCTCTTTGTTACGTTACTACTAGCCTGTGTTATATTGCTATATGCTTATGTATTTTATGTAATTGCAAGAATCATTGGATTTCTTGAGATGAAAAATTGTTGATGAGACTATTGCAGTACTTAAATTTTCATGCTGATTCTTGTTATTTGTTATATTACTACTAGCCTGTGTTATATTGGTATGTGCTTATGTAAATTATGTATCTGTTTCAAGTTCTGGCCCATATTGATGGATTTATGTGTACCTGTTTCAAGTGAGCCCCTTCAGAAACCCGCTAATCTGATTTGATTTCCATTTCCTTTGGTGTTTTCATCTCCCTTCCTGAGGTGTCAGGGAAGGCGTGATCACCTTTTTTGGGGGATTCTCACCTCCTTGAGAAGTCAGGGAGGTCATGACCACCCTATGTTCTAAAACAAAAGAAAGGGGGAGATGTTGGAATCTTTACAAACTGCTAACTCATTAAAGTTGACAGATTATTGATTTGATCTTACAAGATTATGTTTTGGGCCAGAACCTGAAACAAGGTACTAAGTAGAATTAATATAATGCTTGTGTTTACACCTTTACTCATTGGAGTTCACAAGTATGGGGAGATTCACAAAGTTAACTGTGTAACTTTGTGAATTCACACCTCCCTTGAAGCTCTTAGGGCCAGAGAGCACTATGGGAGAAAACCCATAATCCCTCTCTCTCGTATAAAAGAAACAGACAGGCTCTCAGACAGATTTCAGCGGAATTACATGAAGAGTGGTGCTGGATTGAAGACTGAAGAAAGCAGAGGCAGAAGCAAAGGACAAAACTGCAAGAGCTCTTAGAACCAAGGAGAGAGAGAGGCCTCTAAGAAAAAAGCCTCTAACTGGGCTATATTGGAGACAATAAAAGATCTGAACTTTTATCACCTGGCTGCGTTTTGAGTGATTATTTACTCTTAACTGAAACTAAAGCTGCCTCCAGAAAATCTCCTCGAGAAACCTTCTCTCGCAGAGAGAATTATTATATTTAAAAGAAGAAAATCACCACACATAGTGATCAGAGTGAACTCAGATTAGGAAATTTAACACGTATTTCTATGCATTGATTTTAGATAATTCCTTAAGTAAAGATGGTTTTTGTAGCTCTCAAGGAAGAAATCTTGGTGATAATCTGTTCAGCCAATCCTTCCTTTTACATATGCATAAATCAAGATCAAGATTTCTATAATCATGGGCAAATTGCTTAATCTCTCTGAAACCTTTCCCTCAGGCATAAAATGGGAATGCGTTCTTGTACCTATATGTCATATGTCAAAAAATGCCTCGCAAACTATAAAATAACATAAAAATTTGAATTATGATTAGTGGCAGAACCAAAACTAGAATTCATGCCCTTTATACTATACAATATCACAATAAAGATTTGACAAAAGACAGTATTTACTATAATATATCCTATCTTTCTGTTTTTTACTGGTCTAGCTAAGAGAACACTGAAAATAGATAGCTATTTGAAACAAATTTATACCTTTTTGTATTTTACATAAACTCTTCATGCACTTTCTCAATCTCTAATCAACTCATTACTAGAAAAAAATTTAAATACTTCAGCCAATTCTCTCACATTAAAATGAGCTATCTGGATGCTAAAGAAAAACAAAAATTTCAAGTTTTCTAGTAGCTAAGTTATCTGACATACTTCTCAGCTGATTATGTCACAAAAAATAAAAATATAATGATCCAAACAATTTTTGTTGTTGCTTCTCCAAATCTAGACTTTTTAAATCTAAACTTACTATAAAAAACAAACAACTAAATATAAACCATCAAAACAAAGGGCAAAATTATACCCAAATATACTAGTCTTTAATAAAACAGGTAAAAAAATTAAAATGAATAAAAATAAATATGAAGATGATTTTGGATATAATCCCTTTTAAATCTATAATATGCTTTTTTCCTTTTTTTGGGGGGGGGGAGGGAGGGGACAGAGGCAATTGGAGTAAAGTGATTTTTCCAGAGTTACACAGCCAGGAAGTAGTAAATATCTGAGGCCATATTTGAACTCAGGTCCTCCTGACTTCAGGGCTGGTTCTCAAGCCACTGTGCCATCTAGCTGCCCCATCATATGCTCTTGAGAAGTGCTAATTTAAACTTCATTACTTTCAAGAAACAATACAAAATAATAGTCAGTGTTCATTTGAAATTTTTCTAGAAAAATTTAAGGCTATATAATATAGTCTAGAAATCTAGCACAATGTCTTGCTGTAGCAGGCACATGAAAAATCAAGTGAATTTATCTAATTTGAAGAAAATAACGTATTCTCCCTTAGGAATACTTCAGGAAATTACTGGAGAATTTACTATAGAGACTTGCCCAAGTAGTGAAGACAGGATCAGAGCCTAACTCTTTTATATAATATTTTCTCTTCTATTTCTATTCTACCCTTTTCTTCTTCCTTTTAAAAATTTTTTCTTTTTCTTTTTTTTCCCAACTATTGGGACTGTCTAGCTTTTGGGATGATAGCCAAGGATAAAGAAATTAGTGATCCCAGGACTACATAAGTACAAACTTTGAAAGAGGAAAAAAAAAAAAAAACAGGTTAATTTCCAAAGTTCTTACATGTTGACTTCCAGACTCTCATTATCAGAGGACTCATCATCTCCCAATACATTCTCAGGGTCTGGTTTCCTAATGAGAAAGAAAAGAACTGTCCCCACAAGGCTAATCACCGTCAGAGCAATAAAAACTGTTCTTCGGTCATTCTCTGAAGAAAAAAAGGTAGGCAGTGTTAATTATATAAATTACCCTTAAATCTGTATTTTTTTTCCACAGAGACTAACAATAGCTAAAAGTGTTTAATTTTCAAAATATTTGTTAATGCATCAATAAAACCTGATGAATTTTGGATAAGAGATAAAAAAAAAAAATTCCATTCCTGTCTAGGTTTCAGATATGGTAACAAGCCAAAGGAATAAATATGAGAAAAAGAAAATCATATTTTGTTATTACAGAGCAATGTAAAAAATAGTCAAAGTACAAGATTTTCTTGATTAAGTATCAAGTATTTCTTTCATAATTCTCAATCTACAACAAAATTTCTTAAATGACTTTAAAGTCCTTAATACTAGTGGTAATCCACTCTATAGGAAAAATGAAATAAGCTGCTGGTTTAAAAGGTTGCTAAAATCTCAAATATGAAAATGAGAATCTAGCAGCTCAAGCTTTTATTATAGCAATGCCCAAAATAATACAAATAATAGATGTCACTGGAGTCTAAAAACAAAGTAAATACAAACCTGATATTTGAGTTTTTCCTTGCCAAGCAAGATAAATGTAAAGATTTCCAAAGAACAAGCTGCAAAGGGAAAAAAAGGTAAGGAGGATATATTTAAAATACTATTAGAGATTTTAAAAAGGGGAATCTAGTTATTTCCATGCAAAAAAAAAAAAAAAGCGGCAGGGGGTGGGGGGGAAGGGAATATATATTTTTCCTCAACTCTTTCTTCTAGCCCTAGAGTAATAATTACAAAAAATGATAACCCTCTCCCTTCATTCCATGCTTGGAAAAATTTAATTTGCAACTGAGATTTGAAATAATGTGCTATCCCTTCAAATAGAACAATCTCCTGTCATGTGATAGAAACTTGATTCATAGCAGCCTTTCAAAGAAAATATTCATTCTGAATCATGTGATTTACTAGAACTTTGTAACAAGATGGCTTGGAAAAAAGAATCTAATGAAGAAATCATTCTCTTATTTTAAATTTGTATTTCATTTGGTATTGTCTGGAAATTATAGATTCATTTTAAATTTATAATAGAACCACATCTTCCCAGTTACCTAGGCTCTAAATGCAGATGTCATACTGGACTCAACAATTTCCATCCCCCAAATTCTATCCCCCATAGTGTCCTATAACACTAATCCTGATCCATGCTCTCATCACACCACTTCCAGACTACTGCAAGTTTTCCTGTTGACCTCCCCATTTCCAAGTGTCTCCCTTCTTCAGTCAATCTTCTTTTCAGCAATGAGAGCATAAGCCTCATCATGGTAGCTTCCTGTTGTCCGGGATCAAATGTTAAATACCATTTGGCTTTTAAAACCTTTTACAACCCAATTCCTTTCTGTTATTTCAATCTTTTTATATTTTACTTCTCACTACATATTCTTTAATCCAGTGACACTAGCCTCATTGCTATTCCTTACTCAATCTCCAGACTCTAGGTATTTTTAATGATTTTCTCCCATGCTTGAAATTTTCTCCTTTCTCATCTCTGTTTTTTGGCTTCCCTGACCAAGCTCCAAACAAACACCGACTCCCTTCAAGAAGTTTTTCCAGGGCCTCGGTCAAACCTCAATTTATTTTGTGTACATCTTGTTTGCACATAATTGTTTATATGTGGTCTCTTCCCATTAGATTGCAAGCTACTTAAGGACAGGAACTATTTTTGTTTTTCTTTATTTCCTCAGTGCTTAGTAGTAGGTGCTTAATAAATGGCAGCTGACTCAACATAAACATTTGTATTTATAGTCATATGAATTACCAAATAAAGGAAAAGTTCCATGAAAATAATGACCATGCCATGGTTTTTTATTTGGTCGATATAATTCATCTTATGCTTTTACAGGTTTGTAATTTTCTTCTTTGTGATTGCACCTATGAATGAATTATTGGTGATACAGGTTTTATGTTTTAACTCATTCTATAATTTTAAGCATAATGTTACATATATCTGAAAACTTAAGAAAATCAACTGATGTGGAAGGTCTGAGAAAAACTGAATAATAAAAGAATGAATTAGGTGAGGTGAATTGAACAATCAAAGCAAAAATTTCAAGTAAGAATTCTACCTGGACTGCAAGAGTGCCCAGAAAATTCCACTGTTTCTTCCAATAGTATTTTCATCTGAATTTATTGTAAGGCAATTTCCTTGTGCTGTCCAAAGTACTAAAAGGCAAACCCAAGATAATAATAATAGTAATAATAATAATAATAAATTAAGTAATTTAATTTTACAAACAAATGATACCCATTGATAAGCCCCAGAAGAATGCAGAGCAGGAAGACATTAGCCATGCTTACCAGCAGCTGCAATTCCAATGAAAACAGATGCTGTGTAGAAGGACCATGTGAAAGGCTGGATAAAAACGGCAATGTATATGCTAAAACATAACAAGTCAATTTAGTATTTTCAAATAATACATAAAATATGCCAATAATGTCTTCCAAGTATCAATCTAAAATTTAAGTTCTAAAATGTTTCCAGTTTTCAAAAGGAAAAAAATGTGATTTATTCATTTCTGTTAAAGTTGCTGTCATTTTATGAACTAGATGTTAGATGAAATGGCCTCATGCCAAGTAGATCGACAGAAAAAAGAGAAGTTATAGTCCTACTTTCAGGTTGAAAGGTTCAGTCACCAAGCAGTCATCTACCTCTGGCCAATTAAAAACAACCTAAACTAATTCAATGTTCAACTCTAAGAGTTCCGATATCACAAATAAAGCTGTTTTATCAACTTAATTCCAATAACACAAAAATACAAATGTCCTTACTTTAATTTTCCTTTCTCTTATATAACATTTTAATAAAGGAACAAAATTTATACATTAGCTTGAACTGTCCTTTAACACAATAAAATTTTGTTGCTTTAAATAAAAATTTGGAGCTAAATTTTCTTCTCCAAATTTTCACCAAACTCAAATTCATCAGTCTGGATTGTTCACTGTAAGCTCATTGCTCTTAAATATTTTTATGCAAAGTAATTTTTAAAATTAAAAATTAATGAACACTACAGGATTCTTGAGAAAGAGATTTCCTGAAATCTTAATTACATTAACATCTAGTATGTATCCCAAAGTACAAAACAGTCAAACTGATGGAATGCTCCCCAGAATGATGCTAGGTTAGAAAATAATTGATCTTTTACTAAGTTTTTATAAGATGCTAATGGCATTCTGATGAAATAAATGATATAATACTACTTACCTATAAAATAAACCACTAGCAAACATAGATAGTTGAGGTCCCACTATGGCTACAACTGAAGGTGTAATCAAATTTGAAGCAGAGAATACTCCATAAATAATTGCCATGCTACATGAAAAAAAAAAATTGAGATTAAGCGAGGAAAAACACTGTGAAATACCATCTAAGAAGTTTCAGAAATCACTTTCTTAAAAAAAAAAAGACATATTTTTCAATAAAAACATACTATTAAAAAACATGTGATATTACTTAACATATTATTAACTAAAAGATCTTTATAAAAACAAGACCATCAACCAGTATTAATCTACACCACTGGAGTTCACTAGAATGTATACAAAATATTTTGTCAAAAAGATATTATCTAAAACTAGAATAGTTGGTTATAATTTTCCTTTGTTAAAAAAATCATGTTACATACATTGGTACCATTTTGCCTAATATTTTTTCTAATTATTTGATTAAAATCTTTAAACATTAACTATGGATATCAACCCCAGTTACTTGAAAGTGAATTGCACTTGCCACAACTGCAATTTGCTTATCAATGATAATATTTAGGTAAAATTTTCTTTGGCTATCAAGAAAATTCACTAGAATATGATTTATGCTAAGTTTAAAAACTCAGCTTTAGGGCTAAAATTTAGTTTACAAAGCCAAAATAAATTATCTCTTAGTTTTAAAATTAAGAAATATTATCACTAATGTTAATCAAGTTAGAATTTCAGAATTAACTGAAATAAAGCACTGTATGTATATTGTCAATCCCTTCAGACTACTGAATATTTATTAGTTAACATAATACAGGTACAGAGACTGAACCTGTGATTTCTTTGGTTACAGGGAACTTGCAGGTGAGGGAATTCTTACCAATTCTTACCAAAATCGTACCAATGATTTTCTTACTATCTTGCCTGAAAGTGATTTGCCCATAGTCATAAAACCAGTATGTATCAGAGGCAAGACTTAATGCTCAGATATTCTTGGTTTGATGGCCTGGGTCTCTAGCCACCAGGAAATGCTACTTAACACAATATAGGTCAAACAAAGGAGAAGTAAACAACAAAATAAAAACTGAAAGAAACTGAACTGATGGCATTCAAGCAAGTGCACATATACAAACAGGAAAACTATACTGCTTTTGTTTTTTCTTCCAGGTTAAAAAAAAAAGTTAATTGTAGTTCTTTGTTCAAATATAACTTACCTGTGACATGAGCAAGTCTTTGCACCTTAAGTTACTCCATTTGCAAAAAGTGACTTTAGCAAAAGAATTTAAGCTCTTTGGATCTCAGTTTCCTTAAGTGTAACATGAGAAGGGTAGAAGTCTAAACAGTTTCCTTCTAGCTTTTAAGAGATAATCCCATCACTGAAATATTTTCCAAAAGAAATGTGTACACGCGCGCACGCACACACACATACAAACACACACACAAACGTGTGTATGTGTGTGTGTTTGTGTGTGTGTGTACACATAGAAATATATATGTAAACACTTGGAGACTTCTTCTTCTGAAAGACAATAAGCAATATTATTTCTTTTGTCCTAGACTTATGATTTCATTAGCAACAGGAGAATCTATCAGGAACCTAGCTCTCTTAACTAAACTTCTAGTCTTATTATATTGGAGGCATTGAGAAGTGAAGGGACTTTCTCAAGGTCACACAACTAATACATGTAAGAGGCAAGATTTCAACCCATACTTGACTGAATCCTAGGACAATGCTCTACTAGCTACACCCAAGATACATATTACTATTATACAAAATGAGGAAAGCAGATAAACATTTCATTAACATTCCAGAAAGATAACATGCAAATTCCCTTCCACTTAGGACTGGGTACTAATTATATGTGATGTTTAAAAAATGACATTGATGGACTAAAAAAAAAAATATCAACTAAGGCTACAATCTGTAACCTTAATCAGCTTTTAAAATGAGAAGGAAAAAAATAAAGATGATAGTGACAATATATGAAACACTCTGAGGTTTGGGTTTTTCATCACAATCACCCTGCAAGTATTAGTACTGTTTTACAGATGAGGATATGGAAATTTAGTAAGGTTAAATAATTTGCCAATAGTCATACAGCTAATAAGTAGTTGGGTTAGGATTCAGAACTAAGAATTACTGATTCTATTGTCCAGTGCTTTAAATATCATTTAATGTGATTTTGATAAAGTCCAGTTAAACAAGCAGAACTAGTATACTATACCTGGTATATCCACTGCCATGAAAATCTGTGCTGTTTAGGCTTCTAATAACAGTTTGCTGTGAAAAATAAAAGGATTACTAAATGACTACAGCAAGTTCCCTCTGCCAGAAACTATCCTTTAAACTTCTAAAAATAACATGAAAGAATTCACAATTCTACTACACAAGCATATAATACTGGAGGGGACCACAAGGAATATTGTTAACACAAAATTGTTGACTAAAATGACTAAAGCTATGGGTTGAGGGTTTCATTTCCTTGTCCCTCCAAGTACCAATAATGCACATGCTATTGACGAGGGTGAACCCTGAAACCGTGTCCCCCGTCACTATAGTCAAAAAGTAAAATAACTGGGGCAAACTCTCATACCTATTCCAGTACAAACTCAAAGAGAGAAAAAGGAGGAGCAATGATTAAACACTCACATTTAAGGAGGAATAAATAGTATGTCTGACACATAAAATCAAGTCTAATAACCAACAGGAGAAAAAAGAAAAGAGATGGAAGTGACAGAGTGAGCATGTAGAGGGTGTGATTTAGAATCGTTAAAATTCCATGTGCATCAACCCTTACTGAACTCATGACCAGCAGGTAGGATTTGAAGATGAAAATAGAGCACCACTCACCGCCACATTTCCACAAGTTTGAAAGGCAGTGAACATAAACATAAAGGCAACGCCTAAAATAACGATGTTGAACAGCTTTTTGGATTCCGGGGACATTTTGCCTCGGCTCTCCCAGCACCACAGAGCCCGCTCGAGATCCCTGGGGAGACAAACAAAAGGATTGACAGACTAAAGAGGGGGATGAGAACCAGGGATCGGAGAGGCGAAGGCAGCGGGGCGGACCCCTTTCAGGACTGGGGACGAAGGTTCCTTCCGCACGTGCAGACAGGAGACATTCGCTGCCGGACTAGGGAGGGCAGTGGGTGTGACCTGGGGCTCCAGCCCCGGGCTGGGGAGTGCCACTCGAGTCAGGCGACTCGGTCAGCTGATGGGGCACGGGTTTGGGCGGGATGGGGTCGCTGGGAAATGGAGTTCCGAGGCGAGTGGGCTAGGCCGGGCCGGGCATTCCCACTCCTCGGATGTGGATGTGAAGGGGCATGGAGCGCGGAACCCCGAAGGGTTATAACTGGGGTGGGGGAGTCTAATGGGGCAGCGGGCCCATAGGACAATTGGAAGGGCTGGGGCCTCTGCCAGGGTGAGCGTAGAACTCCGATACTGGTGTATGTTTTGGGGTGGGGCCGGGTGGGGCGGAGCCAAGAGTAGCCACCACCCTTCTCTAATCCCCTCAGACTCCCGTCCTCCTAAAGGGGAAGGAGCCTCCTGCGTCCAGTGGACAGCGGGAACAGTGTCTGGAGGACTCAGGAGGTCTTCTTCCCGCCAAGCTCACCCAGTCAGCGAACGACGCCCTCTGCAGGCGGGGCCTTCGCTCCTACGTCCAGGCCCTAGTGGGGGCGGGGAATCGAAGTGTGGTCGAGAGGAGATTGGGCTACACAGATTGGCTGAGGGGCGGAGCTAATGACTCAAGCGTTTTCATTTCCGGGTAGCGCTGTCGCCATTTTGTGAGGAGGGTGATAAACGGGCGCTGGATTGTAGCGCCCTGTTCAGTTACTTTTCAGGTGAGGGAAGAGGAAGGTCTTGCAATCATCTCGAGGGTCGTGAAACCGGATCAAACTCTTCTAAATCTCCTCCCATCCACCGAGCCGCAGGTCCCTCTGAAGAGAAAGGGTGACTGGAGCCTGCTGGTTGCGGCGAACCGTCGGGGTCGCTGCTACCGCCTCTAGCTGAGCGCGCGCGCGGGCCCTCCCAGGGCGTTGATTTCTCGGCGCGCAGCCTTCGGGCCGATCCCTAGCCGGCCATGAGTTACGGGCGTCCTCCCCCAGACGTGGAGGGAATGACCTCCCTGAAGGTGGATAACCTGACATATCGCACCTCGCCCGACACGCTGCGACGAGTCTTTGAAAAGTATGGCCGGGTGGGCGATGTCTATATCCCCCGCGATCGCTACACTAAAGAATCCCGTGGTTTCGCCTTCGTGCGCTTCCACGACAAGCGAGACGCGGAAGATGCTATGGACGCCATGGACGGCGCCGTGCTTGATGGCCGGGAGCTGCGGGTGCAAATGGCCCGCTATGGCCGCCCGCCTGACTCCCATCACAGCCGCCGAGGACCGCCGCCCCGCAGGTACGGGGGAGGCGGCTACGGACGCCGGAGCCGCAGGTAAAAGGGGGGCGGCAACTTTCAGGGGTTCGGGTTGGCGGAGAAAGGAAGAGGTGGTGAGGGCGGTGTGGCGAATGTAATTTCACTTTAAAAGTCTCCAGAGAAGGTCCTATATTTATGCCCTCTTCTTTTCCCTGAAATCGAGAGGGAGGAAAGCTGAAGGAACGAAAGGTGCTCCCTTGGGCCCAAGGAGCCACGTGGTGGTCTAAATGGCTGGGGTTGGAAGGGGGACACGTGGTCCCACCTTCCCCTCCCCCACAGTGGAGCCTTTTGTTTCCAATGTCTTGGGGCAAGATTCTGGACCCCTCGGGTTCCAGGGTGTAGCCAGGCCTGCCTTGTGAGGTGGGGAATAATGGCTCGGGGAGAAGACTCCCCTCCCCCTTTAGACTAGGGAAATGGCGGCGCTTGGTGGGGTGAGATAATGGCGGCCTGGGCGGGAGCACGCGGGCGGGGCCGAACCAGCTATTTTCTAACTCTGCCTGTTATGCCTGTTTCTGCCTCTAGCCCGAGGCGGCGTCGCCGCAGCCGTTCCCGAAGCCGGAGTCGATCCAGATCCCGAAGCCGATCTCGTTACAGCCGGTCCAAGTCTCGTTCTCGCACTCGATCCAGATCTCGATCTACCTCCAAGTCTAGGTCGGCCCGTAGATCCAAATCGAAGTCCTCGTCGGTCTCCAGATCCCGGTCCAGGTCCAGGTCCAGGTCCAGATCCAGAAGTCCTCCACCAGTGTCGAAGAGGGAATCAAAATCTAGATCTCGATCCAAGAGTCCCCCCAAGTCTCCTGAAGAAGAAGGAGCTGTTTCATCTTAGGATCATGGTAATGTCTATAAGGATCCAAGGTTTATCTCCTAAACCGGGAGACACAGATTTACACTATAGAATTTAAGTGGGGTTTGGAGTAGTTAAGACAGTTGACCTGAAATAAACAAGTTAGGAGTTCGACTTACTCTGCTATGAGAGTAATATCAAAGTCAGAGGTTTTGCAGAAAAAAGTTGGTTTATTTAGCTATTAATGGCTGTTTGCTTAAACTGTTAAGAGACCTATTAATGAAGTGATTATTTCTTGCTGTTTTTTATCCAACATCTGCATTTTCCCCTTTAAAGCTGCGGTCTCCTGTTTGCTAAAAGAATATTGGCCAGTATTGCAGATTTTAACTGATTTGGCTGATCCTCCAGGGACCAGTTTCTGTGGGCGTGTGTTGGAGCAGGTTTGTCTTTAAATGTTAAAGATGCACTATCCTTTAAAAGAACGTTCAGTTCATCAGTTGGTGTGCTAACTGGGAATTTGGATTTGGCAAAAAATTAAGCACCAAATTTTGGGGGGAAATACATTGAATACAGAATGGGAAAGGATAGTGTGTCTTTAACCCCTCGAATTATTTGGTCCTGTTTTTAAAAGTAAAGGGGCCTTAGTAGTTCAGATTTAAAAGCTAAGTGTTCATTAACTTAAGATTATTTCTCCCACATGTGCAAAATAACAGCTAATTGATAAACTGGGTTCAAGGTAAAGACGGTTTGAATACAGCCTTTTTTCCTTATTTTCATTTTTGATTCATGGTCAAGGAAGTTTAAACCAGGCTTTAAATTTATGCTGATAGTTTAAACTCAAATTAGGCTTTAGGCAGTATGGGTGGGTGTGTGTAGAGCATTATAACTTTCAACAATTTCACTAAGTTTTTTAGTGAGGCCATCAAGCATAACCAGAAATTTGGCCTGAAGTTAACCACATTACTAGGGGGTGTTTGTATGGAAAGTTGGCTGAATTTCTTTCTTTTCAAACCTAGATACCGCAGAAAGCAACATAATGGATGACTTGGGGGGAAAGACCACATTCAGTCCATTGAAGAGTCCCTGGAACAAGCAACTGGCTATTGAAAAGGTTATTTTGTAACATTTTGTCTAACTTTTTAACTTGTTTTAAGCTGCCTCAGATGGCAAACTTCATTTTATGTGCCCTTTTGTTGCTGTTATTCAAATTTCTTGTAATTTAGTGAAGTGAACGACTACAGATTTCATTATTGGCTTTGGATATTTGAGGTAAATTTTCATTTTTGTTTATATAGTGCTGATTTTTTTTTGTTTGTTTGTTTGAAATTAAACAGACTCCCTTAACCTAATTTGTGGCCTCTTGAGTTTTGAGGAAACATGCAGCCATTACATGCTGAATTAGCCTAATGCTATCAAGAGAAGTTAACTCAACATTGCCTTCATTTCTTTAAAAAAAAAATTCTACAAAACTTTGGTGTAGATTTGTTTGTGAAATACTAACTACTTTCAGATGCTAAGTAGTATCTGAACCCAAATTTGTATAAGACTTTTCAGGTGACAAAACTTAATTTTTGAAAGGATTCTTTTACCAAACACAATTCTAATCTCTTCTCTTATGTATTTTTGTGCACTAGGCGCAGTTGTGTAGCAGTTGAGTAATGCTGGTTAGCTGTTAAGGTGGCGTGTTGCAGTGCAGAGTGCTTGGCTGTTTCCTGTTTTCTCCTGATTGCTCCTGTGTAAAGATGCCTTGTCGTGCAGAAACAAATGGCTGTCCAGTTTATTAAAATGCCTGACAACTGCACTTCCAGTCACCCGGGCCTTGCATATAAATTACGGAGCATACAGTGAGCACATCTAGCTGATGATAAACACACCTTATTTTTTTCTCCCCCCCCCCAAAAAAAAAAATGGTAAATCTGATCATCTTCATGTATGAACTTGGCATATGAAAAATGTAACATTAAGGAAATCATTCCTTTGTAAGTACTGATAACATGGTGTATCTTATTTGCTTATGATATTCTGTATTATAACCACTGTTTTCTGTAGTTTACAATTAAAACATTTTTCTTGATGTTAGCTTTTCTCTAAACTCAATGTCTTGGTCTTAATTTTTTTTTAAGTTTGAAAGACCTATGCAACTAACCTGTGAATGTCATTATTGACTGTACTCAAGTAATATTTTTTTAACTGAACTTTTTTCTCCCCCTTACGTTAAAATTGGGTATTTACTGCCAAATTGGCACATACCCAAGTAGTTACTAAAACCAAGGTACCAAAGTAGCCTATCAACAGCTCCTGCATTGGCCATTTGTATTTTTCACCTGTTAAAAGGGTGAAAGTCACCAAGTACTTAACCTCTTGGGACTAAAGATTTAATAGTTCAGTAAAATTTATTATGGTAGTTGCATGCTTTGGTTTACACTAAAGCTTTATTTTATCCGAGCCAAGTGAATAAACATAAATATGGTTAGGAAATTAGGGTGTTTTTTCTTTTTTTCTTTTTTCTTTTTTTAATACTCTGCAAATTTTTATTCCTGGTTCCTATTGAGAAGGGTGGGCTTGTTAGTGGCTTTACTATGCAGCAAGCACACTAAACAGAATTGTGATATTGTTCAAAAGAAGCATATAGGACTTATTTGCTGGAGACATAGGAACACTTCAGAGGACATTCTTTGCCAAAGAAATGATCATCATTTCAACAGTATGTCTTCCTGGAAGGGCAGATTCTGCTAGATGTTCTTTGTCGGCACCAAAAGACTCCAGAGGAATATGGATACATTGCAGCTCCCACTTGTAGAGCAAAGCTTCAAGTGAACACTCGGCACTAAAGAAAATAAAGATTTTTCTTAACAATGCAGTTGGATCTCCCCTTCAATCATTAATTTTTCCTTAACTATGTCAAAACATAATTTGTTTATAAAGTTTGGGAATGCTTTTATATTTAGAATATTGCCTAGTTTGCACAGTAATATTTAGGTGCCAAGTTGCTTTCTATGCTAGTAACTCTAAAGAACAGTTCTTAAAAGTAGCCAGAGTACACAGAACAATAAATCAGGGTAATGGGTACAAGATATTTTCCAGGTTGGTTACCTTCGAACTTGGTAAGTAGTCCACAACTGAACATGAGGGTTCCTTTGTATTAGGTAGTACACTGTAGTTAAAATATCTTCAAAGTCTGTAGGAACAATTTAGTGATCAAGGTTTTGCTTTTTCTATTATCAAAGTTGCCTTTAAGTTTGTTAACTGGAAAATCATTATTAAAGGAAGCTTAAAAATTAATTGCTAAGCTTACCTTCTGGGTCAAAAAATACATCAGAGGCCAGAATGATATCCAAAGCAGGGAGAGCCAACAGCTCTGGAGAGATTTGACCCCAGGTGAGCCCGATGATACTTATCTTGGGCAAGTCATTCATGGAGCAACTTTGCCGACAGTTTTCTATACAATGGGGCAGCTCAGAGCTGTCAGACAATATTACTTCAGCACCGCATTTAGCAGCTACTATACCAGGGAGACTTACCCCTGCTCCAATCTAAAAACATTTAGAAAGTGATATTTTAAAATTAATTTAAACATTGCTTGGGAAGTTGGTGTAATTTGATAAATTCTTGAACCTATTAAAGGCTTTTTTACATTTTAAATCATCTGCAGAGTGGGTAAATTATACCAAGCAATTTTGCAATCTATCACTGGATGAGTAGACCTGCATGTCCAAAACCAGGATTTTGAGAGGCTTTCTACCTTCGTGTCCAGGCCCACACAGTAGACTTGAGGAAATTCTGAAAGTGCTATTTCTGGAGTTTTAACAACTGCTTCACAAGTACTAAAAGTACTTGACAAGGCAAGATTATGACAATTTGATGCTTCAGATCTCCAAATTCACTGGACAAGATGGTAAAAAGCCTGAAGGGCTTCCATATGTGGAATATGAAAGCAGGAAACCTTAGAAAAGAGTTTTTTGTTGCAAAAAAAGAATGCAAGAAAAGATTTAAAAGTTCATTTTCAGGAGAAATGTCAGATTAAAGATGTTAATCTGCCAAGATTTTTAAGGAAACCCTTGTATTATGGAAATACCTTAAAAGATTTGATTTGGGACATGAAACAAGTCTTAATAATAATAAAGCCTGCTATTCAAAACATAGGTCAAATGACAAGCTCCTGATCCACAAGATCACATCTGTTACATGATTCTGTCTGGATCTATCTGCCTTCAAGGAGCTCGGGTTCTATTGGACCATTACATAAACATATAAAAACATTTTTATGGAGGTATTACCATCTGGAGGACTTAGGAAATTGCTAGTGTATTAGTTCTTAAGCTGATCTTTTAGATATTTTAAAACCTCATCAACTTTTACCTCTAATATGGTTTTGCCAATGAGATTCCTTCTGTGATGCCAAATGTATTGAGCCAAGACAACTGCACAGGGCCAGATGTACATACCATATTGGAAATGTAGAACCTGAAATGACAAAAGCATTCTCGCTGGTTATAAGATCCAGTTGCTGCAAAAATGCTGTGTGACCCAATTAAATGTTCCACATCTCACTAAAGGGGGAAAACTCAAAAGATGGTCAGTGTAATAGTGGGAAGAATTTCTCTTGTGTGTGTGACCTCAGCCTGTTCATTTGGTGGCAAAATGAAAAGTGGGCCAAGAGTTGGGAAGATGTAAGCTATGTGACTCGGCAAAGGTACAGATTGGACTTGGGTTCTAAGTACAAATCCAGCATTTCCTTCCACTATACATCTTAGCTTGGAGAAGCAACTTGGCTAAGTGTAATGTGTAAATCTCCTTGAGCTTTCTGCTAGTCAATCTTAAAAAATGGTTTGCTATATGCTAACAAGTAATGCTTTTAATTATTATTTTAAAAGTATTTTCCCCACAACCTTGCTAGATGACTGCAAGATTAGATAGTGCAAATATCTAAAAGGCAGCTAGATGGAATAGGAGATAGGATGCTAGACTGGAGTTAATTGTGACCTCAATGTGATCCTGGACAAAATAGCTTTTGTCTTCATCAGTTTCTAACACCCTAAAATTGGGATTACAAATGTACATATCTCAAGATTGTGAGACTAACATAGAATATTTAGATGCCATTTTTTTAATGGTAAAGTATTTTGCAAACCTCCAAAAAGCTGTAAGCAGCAGGTGCAGGGCAGATAAAATGGAAATAATTTGTTATCCCTAGAAATGGAGATGGATTAGAACTAAGATCAGGCAAGGTTAATTCAGTTCACAACTGAACAAAATTTGGGGAAGAGGATATGCTTCATGTACAAGGTGGTACAGAGTAGTTTTAAAGAAGTGCATTTCATGTTTGTGGCAGCCATTTGTAGTGGCTAGAAACTGGAAAATGAATGGATGCCCATCAATTGGAGAATGGTTGGGTAAATTGTGGTATATGAATATTATGGAATATTATTATTCTGTAAGAAATGACCAGAAGGATGAATACAGAGAGGCTTGGGAGAGACTTACATGAACTGATGCTAAGTGAAATGAGCAGAACCAGGAGATCATTATATACTTCAACAACAATACTGTATGAGGATGTATTCTAATGGAAATGGATTTCTTTGACAAAGAGAAGATCTAACTCAGTTTCAATTGATCAATAATGGACAAAAGCAGCTACACCCAAAGAAAGAACACTGGGAAATGAATGTAAACTGTTTGCATTTTTGTTTTTCTTCCCGGGTTATTTCTACCTTCTGTATCTAGGACATATTTAACATGTATAGGACTGCTTGCCATCTGGGGGAGGGAGTGGAAGGAGGGAGGGGAAAAATCGCAACAGAAGTGAATGCAAGGGATAATGTTGTAAAAAATTAACCCTGGCATGGGTTCTATCAATAAAAAGTTAGTTAAAAAAAAAAAAGTGCATATGGATCTGGGATGAGGGAATCAAGGCTCAGGAAGGGATTCTGTTGTACCACAGTTCTCTTTTATTATCCTGACTCAGTTTCCCTCAATTGTTCTGCTCAATCCTACAAAACCACCCCTTCCTCTTAATCAGAATATTTGATAAGGATAAAAGATCTTATATTTTAGAATATAAGAGAATAGAATCGCCCCATCCCAATCTAACAGAAAATTAGATAGTCTTCTTATCAAGATGCCTTTCCGGTGCCTTCCCCCCACTCTGTCAGAGTCCAGTCCTTGCTCTTAGTACCATAACTCCGCTTCTGCCTCAGCCTGTATCTGAGCCATGTGTACATATGTCATTGAGAATTCAGATCGTTTGCTGGATTCTTGGAGATGATAGTCTCATTTAGCCCAGGGACCAAATCATGGATCCATTTGGTCCCAGTAAATCTCTCCCTTTCAAATAAAATATTAAATACTCTCTAATCTCTATCTTGTCTCAGTTTCTCCGGCTTTACAGTTCAAACCCGGCCTTGCCACTCCAAAGCCACTTTGCACTGCACTGCATGGGACACAGAGATGAACTTGTTGCTAGAGCTCTAAACTACCCCACCAAAAAGCACTCATTCACCCAACTGTATTC
Organism: Antechinus flavipes; assembly: GCF_016432865.1. Classification (NCBI taxonomy): domain Eukaryota; kingdom Metazoa; phylum Chordata; class Mammalia; order Dasyuromorphia; family Dasyuridae; genus Antechinus; species Antechinus flavipes. The sequence goes on from NC_067401.1 coordinate 173,740,808, forward strand.
CCACGAATAAAAGGACTCCCAGGGAACTGTGACAGCCTTATTCAGGAAAGCAGTCCAGCTGGATTCCAATTGTCCTCCAGCCCAAGTAATGGCACAGGGATAGAGAAAGTTCTCTGAAGGACCCTTTATTTATTGAATCCCTCCTAGAGCCTTGACTTCCTCCCTATCCCATCTTCCCTCTAAAAATCTCACCATTCTACCCACCTGGGGAATATGGACCTCCAATACCGCCCTTTTCCCTCTGGGTCCTGACTCCTCAGAGAACTGGAACCGCTGGGCCCTGACCACAGGTTCTTCCAGGGAAGTAGCCTCCGGATGAGCCATATCTGAGGCATCCAAAGTAGAGCTAATACTCCATTAAATGTGCGCGGATAACCCTAAAGCACTAGAAGTGGCCAGAGACCCAATAACCCAGATGGAACCCTAAAAGTAAAACTTGGTAACACGTGGCTAAGGCTCCCACGTATCGGCTACTTCTTCATACCCCCTTTCTTCCCCCCCCCCCCCCCCCGAAAATAGTAACTAGGTTGGTCCCAAATCTCTTTGTATCTCAGCCCTCTTAGCAATTGAATGCGTTAAAAAGATAAGAACATGCTGACAGAGCGGCAAATGGAGCAAATCTAGAGTAAGGATACTGAACAGCGATAGAGAAATAATCGGAAAAAAAAAAAAAAAAAAAAAAGATGTCGAGCGGAAACAGATCGCTAAAACCGGAAGCAAGAGCGAGGGGCAGCTACAGCAGGCCATACAGCAGGCCAGTTTCAGGCCTCAGCCTGTTGTCTCTTTCAATTTGACCTTCTCAATATGGCGATACAACCAAGGGACAGAGGGCGTGGCCGAAAAGCTCCAAGACCAATGAGCGGGTTCCTAGGATTGATGGGTGGTGCCGGAGGAATTCCTTTGGCCAATCCGACGCTCGGAATAGGGGAAGTGCAAGTGAACTGAATTTTCTGGAAGGTACATTTAAAGGAGCCGGTAGAAAAGGAGAGGTAGTGCGGACGCTGTCCCTCCTTGCTCCTTATCTCGTTGTTCAGGAAAGGGGGCGGATCGCGGAGCCTCCTGGAGTTTGTCGAGTGTAGCTGAGATAGGGGAGGACTGGTCAGGGCCTCCTGCAGAATGAACCACAAGAGCAAGAAGCGGATTCGGGAGGCGAAGCGCAGCGCGCGGCCGGAGCTGAAAGACTCCTTAGACTGGACCCGGCATAACTACTTCGAGAGCTTCTCGCTGAACCCCGCCACTGTAGCGGTGAGTGCGGTCGGGGTCTCCGGGGATGTGGAGAGGTCCGCAGCTCCCAAAGGCCCCCACTCTGTGTCTGGGGCGGAGCCTGCTTGGCCGAGCCGGAAGGCCTTCTAATTGAAGCCCTCTCTGGGACCGCGGATCTCGGAGCCGGACCCGCCAGGGCCCGTGCCCCGGAGGCTTGAGGAGGAGCAGGCCGAGGAGGACGTCACCTTCTCGCCGGATAGTTTGGCCGCGAGGGGAGGGGTCTGACCCAGCTGACAGACTGCTTTACCCCACGTGGGAAGGAGCCCTGATGCTAGGGGCAGCCACTGCGAGGGTAGGGCGGGGCGGGGGGCTGGGGAGCAAGGAATACACCGGTAGTTGGGCTCGACCCCAGGGTCTGAGAAAGAAACGGGGAATGTTCTACCCACCCAAGTCTCTTGGATAATCGGCCCCTAGGGGATACTCGCATTTTCTAACTCCTCCCCCTCCCCCTCTTGCTTAACCGCATTGTCTGTTATAACGTTTTCAGGATAACGTGGAAAGAGTAGATGCTTTGCTGCTCTCTGTAGAGGAATTTGTGGAGCGCTACGAAAGGCCCTACAAGCCTGTCGTCCTGCTGAAAGCCCAGGAGGGCTGGTCTGCCCAAGAAAAATGGACTCTGGAGCGCCTGAAACGCAAATACAGGAACCAGAAGTTCAAATGCGGGGAGGATAATGATGGCTATTCCGTGAAGATGAAGATGAAGTACTACATTGAATACATGGAGAGCACCCGAGATGACAGTCCCCTTTACATCTTTGATAGCAGCTATGGGGAGCACCCCAAGAGGAAAAAACTTTTGGAGGATTATAAGGTTCCCAAATTTTTCACAGATGACCTGTTCCAGTATGCAGGAGAAAAGCGCAGGCCACCTTACAGGTAGACTCTTCAGTTTTCAATGTACCAGTAGATTTTATTGGGTGACTAAAATTTTATTACAGCCGTAGTTTTTCATAGTTGCCAGGAGCATGATTTAGCCATTTTCAACCCATTACCAGAACAATTGACAAGCATCCACTATTGACCAGGCTTCAATCAGTCTTCTATTTATCTTGCCTACACTCAAACAGGTAAATTAACTGCTAAGTATACTAGCAACCATGGTAGAAAGAAAGCTAATAATAAAGTTTCAAGTGAATAATTGGAATGATTATTTCAACTTGACTGACTTAAGTGATTCATTAAACATTTATTAAGGGCTTTCCAGTATACAGCTTTTTCAGTAGTGGGATGCTTTTTGTTTTGTTTTGGGTGGTAGGAGGAAAGAATCAGCAGTAGGATAGTTGAGAACGGATTATAGATTTAGAGCTGGACTTTCCTCCTTTTTACTGTTAAGGAAGTTGGCACCCAGATGGGTTGAGTTATTTGCCCTCACAAAGGCAGTAAGTTGAAGAACCAGGATTTGAAGCAGGAAATCTGAATTTGGTTTAGTATATAATTCTCTTCAGTATATATATGACTAGAGATTTACCTATTGGGGGGAGTTTTTTTCAAAAGAAAATTCTTTCCTTGGTTAGCCACATGTTATTTTCAATAACTGGGGACAGACCATATATCAAAGCCTTAAGAATCTCTGGATAACCACTCTTTTCAAGATATTTAAAACCGTCTTTGTAAAACAGGTATCTTCAGCATTATTCCAGAAAACAGGTTGTCAATGGGTTAGTTCCAACACTGTCCCTGACTGGAAATATAGGTTAAATTAAACCCTTGTGAGTCTGGGCTATTCATTTAGCCTCTCAATGCCTTAGGCAACTCTAACGTAGTAAATTGCAGAGAAAATCCAGGTCTAGTCCCAATCTTAGGAGAGGATTGGCAGTGTTTCCCTTTTAGTATTGATGTCTGAAAGTTCTTTAACCTTGACATAATGCTTAGGAATGATATTATTTAAATTAGCTGAGTATTCTTTGTTTTATAGACTTTGGTTAAGTAACATACTTTGTTCTAACCAGGCATTCTTCTAAACATAACTTGTTGTGTAATTTTGCAAGGTACTGTTTTAAGTTTGTGTCTTTTATTTTCCCTCTGGATTGTAAACTTCTTGATTAACTCCCCTTCCTTAGTGCCTTGATAGCCATTGGCACTGAAGTATTTGAATTGTGATCTCTGTTGCTAAAAAGAGAAAGAACTCTTAATACTTTTCCAGAGTTTTTGCAGGTTTTTGGCAAAATTTGATTAACAGGCTACAGTAAATAGTGCTTCTAACTTAAGTTGGAAAAACTTCTTGATCTTAAAATATTGTGTGTGTGTGTGTGTGTGTGTGTGTGTGTGTGTGTGTGTGAAGATGTTGAAGGATTACAATTTTTACACACTACTTATATTTAGATGGGTTTTTTTCCCCTTATTATAGGTGGTTTGTGATGGGGCCACCACGATCTGGAACAGGAATTCACATTGATCCGTTGGGTACCAGTGCATGGAATGCCTTAGTACAAGGACACAAACGATGGTGCCTCTTTCCTACCAGTACTCCTAGGGAACTTATAAAGGTGACTCGTGATGAAGGTGGAAATCAGCAAGATGAAGCTATTACATGGTTCAATACCATTTATCCCCGAACACAACTTCCAACTTGGCCACCAGAATTCAAACCGTTAGAAATCTTACAGAGACCAGGAGAGACTGTCTTTGTACCAGGTATGAATAGACTGATTAAAAAAAAAAAAAAAGAAATATCAGAGATTCAGCGCATTTAAATTAAGCCAATTAAAGCAAAAGTTAACCAAATGTCCCTATACACCTATAATGTAAATCAAATAACGAATTGACTTGGTGTCCATAAGTTTTTGAAAACTTTAACTCAGTTTTTATGAATCAAATACCAGTTTAGCTAAATTTAGAGAGATATCACTTTAACATAGAATGTGATTTCCTTGATGGAAAATGGAAAATTCTATTTTTATTCCAGTAATTTGTACATATTAAATACTTAATGAATGCTTTTAAAAATATTATCAAGCAATCATTTTCAAAATCTGCTGTGGCTTTTATATGTAAGATATACCAATATACCTATATAGGGGAACTCTTTGATGATTACTACACAAATACTTATAGCAAAACTGATTTGTCTTACAAGTATTTATTAAATGCTTATTTTATGTACTAGCGACATAGGGAACTAAATTAGATTCTAAGCATGTGAAGACAAGAGTCTTTAAGCTTAGTTCCTATGGGAGAGGATGCAGCATATAAATAAATATATATTTGGTAATTTGAGGAGAGCATAACCACTGACCTGAAGATCAGGAAAGACCTCTTATAGTAGAAAGTATCTATCTATCTGTAGGGGAAATGTGGAATTCTAAAAAAGTAGAAATCTGAGATTGAATTGGGAGTCTCTGCAAAAACAGAAGATGTATTACAGAGAAATGACTGAGCTATGTTTATTGAAAACAGATATTTGTGAAGAATTTCTTGGAAGAGGGACAGGCAAGAAAAATGACAAGGATATTTTTAAAAAATATTTTCAAATCACTTTAGGAATTTCAGTTCTTGAAACATAAGGAGCATTGCTAAGATGTCCCAAATGTGGCAAAAGGACCTAGTTAACTTTAACCATCTAAAATTATTGACATATCTAAGGAATCCATTTCAGGATGAAATAATTTTTTTATTAGTGATTTTTATCACTATTTTATCACTTCATTTTATGAATAAAGTTCTGAAGCTATGCAGCAAATCAAAGAGGTTCTGATATAGAAGTGTCTTTGATGTTCTAGCTAATGTGACATCTCCATTTAATGGATGAACAATGTTTTTTGATTTTCAGGAGGTTGGTGGCATGTTGTTCTCAACCTTGACACTACTATTGCCATCACCCAAAATTTTGCCAGCAGTACTAATTTCCCTGTTGTGTGGCACAAGACAGTAAGAGGAAGACCAAAGTTATCAAGGAAGTGGTACAGGTGAGAAGTGTCAGATTTTTCTTCTTGCCATGAACACATCTCTACAGAAAACTACAGAAAACTAAACAGAAAAAGCCCAGATTTCTGTCCTCATTGCTGAAGCAAAGTACATCCTTACATATTAAATAAGTACAGTGGGAACAGTGGGACTATAAGAAATGTATTTGGGGTTGAAGAGATTGGGTCCAAAATTAGATATCTGACTAGAATTTTTTATGCATGCTTAGGATTAGGAATGTTATTTTATTTTCATTTTATTTTTAAATTATAACTGGGAAAACGAGCTTATTAGTTTTTTGTGTGTTTTTGTGTGTTTTTTTTTCTTGTTTTTTTTTTTTTTTTAATTGCCAAGAAGCATTATTCCCATTTGAACTATTGCCTTCAATTCTTGTGGGGTGACTGCCCTGGAGACTTAGCTCCTCTATTTATCCACAGAACAGATACAGCACGGGCAGCGGCAGTGCAAGCCACCCCCGTGCCACTGTGTCCCAACCCTGACCTGGAGGGACCAGCACTCGGGGTAAGAGGGGGATTCTGGCTCACTCAACCCTCAGCTTCCCTGCTGAGGTGGCCAGCAAGGGTGGTGGCTTTTGTTCTTCCTTGGATTCTTGGGTACCTCAGAGGGCTGAGACCCATTGATTTCTGTTCATTTAGGCCACTGCAAGGTGTGATGTGGGCTATCCAGAAGCCCTGCAAAGAGAGTGGGATTTTTGCCATCCACTAATGTGGATATCAGAACAACTTTTCTGAAGATAGAAAGCTTTCTTTAATATCTGAGCTTTCTGAGCCCTTGTTTAGTAATTTGTCATTTTCTAAACCATAACCCCCTCATTAAAAGGAAGGATACCAATCTGCCACATATAACTCCTTTCTCTTGTATGGCTAATTTTCCCTATTCACAATTGAATTTAACTAAATCAGTGTCAGGCCTTTAAATGCTGTGCTGTGGAAATGTGACTATCATTAAAATGACCAGGAAACCTAATTTCCCTGTGCTTCTTGTTTTCTTCTTTTATGCCAAAAAACTTCCTCCAAATATAGTTCATTTAGCTCTTTTCCCTACAGTGCAATGTAGTGGTGTGTATAGCTGGTTAAACAAGCAATTTCAAAAAAAGCATAAATTTTGGGGCCCAACTTGTACTTTGGTATATGACTTCACCACTATTAAAAAATTCCCTCTGAATAGAGGTATTATTCAGTTCAAGGCGTCTCAATCTCAACTCTTAACCCTGCATCCTTATTTGTCATTATTGCTCTTCGTTAAAATCACACATATGTGGTGGTCTCTCATCTCTTAGGATTTTGAAGCAAGAACATCCTGAACTGGCAGTACTTGCTGATTCTGTTGATCTCCAAGAGTCTACAGGCATTGCCTCTGACAGTTCTAGTGACTCCTCTAGTTCTTCCAGCTCTAGCTCATCCGATTCAGATTCTGAGGTAAGGCTTACCTGGAAACCTACTGTGATGATTGCTTGGGCTATGAGGCTTGGTCAGAAGAGGATATCTTGTACCTTCTCTTAGTCAAGATATTTTGGAGAAGTTCATAGAATTGGATCTTTGTTTAATTGCAGTAGGTTTCTGGAATGAATGCCTTCATCAAGGTGATGATATCTATAGACCCATATTTGTGTTTTATGTAAAGATTTCTGCCCTTTTGTGTCACTGAGCAATCTACTTAATACTTTTTCTTTTTAAGATAAATTAAAAACCCAGATTTCATGTTTGTTAGTAGTTTTGCTTTTTCTTCCTTTGACTAAAATTATGGAGTTTCCCCTTTATAATTGATTGTATAAATGTAGAACTGATTTATATAAAATGTATAAAGATGTATAAATTACTGATCCAATTTTACTTAAATTCTTGTAAGTTCTGATGTGCTTATGATATGAGATTAAACTGAGTTTTCAAGGGTCCTGCCAGAAGGAGCATTGAAAGTTGAGGGGAAGGGGTTGGGGTTCTCATTTTCTTATAAGTCCTGCCAGACTTGAAAAATCTGGAATATAATGCTGGTACTACCTTAGCTAAATTTAAGGAAGTATCTCACTGGAAAGTTTACTCGTTAGTTTTTGTTCTTTTGTTGTAGGAGGGCTGGAGAGGAGTGGCACAGCAATTTAGGAAGCAATGTTCATTGATAAGAGTATCTCTGCTGACAAAGTATCTTTTTTAAAATATTGAAATGTACTTATTCATATATGACAAAGAGAAATTTAGATGGAGGGTAATTGTAAACCTTCTGAAAACCAGAAACATCTTAAGAATTTTTTACTAGGTAAAAAGTGATTTGCACAGGAGGAGATTGGCATTGGAGGAACTTAGTGAAAAAATTGAATGTACCATACTGAATTTGGTTTTTTTTGCTTTCTATTTAAGTGTGAATCTGGCTCTGAAGCTGATGGTACAGTGCATAGGAGGAAAAAACGGAGGACCTGCAGTATGATGGGCAATGGTGATGCCACCTCTCAGGATGATTGTGTGAGCAAAGAGCGAAGCTCCTCCAGGTGACCAAGGGGGATTGCTGTTCATTTTAAAGGACATGCTCACACTGAGCTGACCGGGTGAGGTAGGGAGTCCCATTGGATCCTGCAGATGAGTTGAGTGACAAAGAATGCCAGACAACGAGAACTGTCCTCAAATGTGAATCTGTTTGCTTGCCAGTTGATTTAAATGGCCTTCTTCTCCTCCAAGTCAAATTAACTTGGTTTGTTCTACAAGAGAAGCTAAGAATTGCTGTCTAAATGGTGCCAAGAAAAACATTTGCATTATTTAATAAAAATGGAATCCATTTTATAACTTTCAAATGTTTCTTGCCTTTAGTCTATCAGAACCTTCCCCTGGTGCTCTTTTGTCATGGTACTGGAGGAGTGTTGACTTGAGATTTGTTTCCTCCCTTCTGCTGCTGGAATTTACATGTCTTTAGTACTTGTGGAAAGAAACCAGGCAAATGAGGGATTTGGGGAGGTTTCTCACTTTGGCTGCTCTACTCCTATCGTAACATCCCCCTGCCCCCTTCCCAGTACCTTGTCTGCCCCCAGCAATATCAGCTGCTTCACATGAGAAAAGAAGCAGTTTACAGTCTTCAGATCTTTAATTATGTAAAGTCATAATTTGAAATAAAATGATTCTTTCTTTGTATATCACGGAAATACTAAAGTCCTTTTCCTCCTGTGCAACTCAAAATATGCTGATGTTAAAAATCATTCTTGGGAAGCATGTTAGAGTCAAAATGTTTTGTTTCTAAATGTCTGTAGCTTTTGTCACTGAAATGCTTTTTGCCCGTGAGATCTTTGCCATCTTTTATTTTTTCCCCTAAATTAAAAACTCTAAAGGCCACACATTTATCTTATTTTCAATTGGCTGGAAATCCATGAGAAAGCTGGCCTTTTAAAAATTAGGTGAAAATTTATTGTGATGTCTCTTCAGTCAGCCTGGTCACTTACAAACTTATTTTGTCATAATCAAAAATTAATTGCATAGCTGTCCCTTTTTTGATCTAAAACCCTTCCTTCCTACCTTATTATGCTTTGAGTCATGCCAAAATTGTAATTAATTTATTATTTTGAGCACTTTATTATATTTATTGATTTGTAACATGTTAGTCCCATCTCCCAATCCAGACTTTGAGAAGTCTAAGCTTTTACTTGAGTACTTATGATTTAGGGTATTCTGTAATTAGCATCTTTTTTAGCTTTTCTCAAACTTATGTTATCAACATACTGATTTAAGGCAGTTGTACTTTCCTTGGCAGGATTAGGGAAACTTTTGGAGGCTGTGCTCATCCTTGAGCAGTAATGAGACTGGTCTAGAGGTGGCTGCAGTGTTAGTAGCCACCCAACCCGGTTTTCACCTCCTCTGCTTCTACCTACTCCTTAATCTTTGAATCTGGACAGCTCATTTCTGGTCCAAGCTTCTGCTTCCATCAAATACTGCTTAAAGGGTGAGAAAAACTAAGAAAAGATTAAGAAGCCTAAAAGCTTCATGAATTCTCAAGACTTAATATGGTATTGGGTAAGAAGGTTCAATACTTTCTTTTCCATTACTTAAGGAGGATAAAAATGATTTGTTTAAAGACAAATAGGGTGCCAATTGTCTCATTTACAGCTTTATATTTAATCATGTATCAGTAAGGAAACTTCCTTACCTGTTAGTGAAGGTAACTAGAGATACCAATTTTCAGGTGATTATTGAATGAATAAATTTTTTTTCGAGAAAGGATTTTTGTTAATTTACTGAATCACAGATAGAGATCAGGCCAACAAAATTTTGCTCCATCTTTAGTAACATTTTAACCCTTCTGCCAAAAAATTCCATATTTATATGAGCTGGAATCTGACTTATTTTTTCCATTTGATGCTTCAAGTATTTTGGAGAACATTTTCATACAGTTGAAATGCAACACCAACATGTTACTTTGGAACTAACCATCAGGTTCCATCTTTCCCCTCTGCTGATTCTTCTCTTTGCCTTAACCTGTCCTCTGTGTGTGTAAAAATAGTGTAAGAAACGAGGAAGGGAAAATGAGGCAATAAAAGGAGCCATTTGGCCCAATAATAGCTACTCTACGTGTTAATGTAAGAATTTTCGTTTTGAAATAATATCTGTTCACAAAAATGTTTCCAATGTCAGTGGAGTTTTTCTATATGTTATAGCATCTGCTTTCATAAAAAAAAAAAACTTTCTATAAGTTTTGAAGAGTTTGAGAGCTTTTCAGCACTTGGGAACTAGTATATTCACTGTTAAATAGTAGATTGTAATTGTCTTAATTACTTTTGGACTTTTTGGAATTACTATTTGTTCACTCTGGCTTTATTCTGAGGGTGATCATCTTTTTCTTTGTAAGCTTGGTTCTTTTGTTATAGTGCTTTTTGATGAACAGTTTTTGAAGCAGGGATGGATTCCAGTGGATACTGTTTCATGTTGAGAAATGAGGGAATTGATATGTCATCCTTCAAGCTGCATTGTAACTGTGCTCCAAGCCATGGTGTGTTCCTGCAGTCCCTTCTGGTTACATGGAATATACTGCAATATCCAGGGATGTCAACTGTGAATGTTTGTGGATGGAGTAATTCATTGGGCATTTAAAACTGACTTTCTATTTAATATCTGATAACGCTCTTATATTCCATAAACAATACCTTGTTTCCACATTTCTAGTTGTTGGATTTGCCTTTTTAAATTCCTTCCACTTAATTCCCTACCAACTAAATTCTCATTTCCACTTATTTAAAAGTAAAAATTGATTATCAGTAAATAAAAAACTTTGCCACCAGCAGAGGGAATTTTCTTCTATTAGTTTGTATATAACTTGAAATTTCTTTCATTATGTTTACCCTACTAAACCATTAGCATAGACCATCTAACTGATCTTGAAAATAGAGACCAGTGAACTTGAGAAAATGGAGCATAAGATTTTGTAAATATTGGAAGGCAAGGGAAGGAAAAAGTCCAACTGGATTGAGTAGGATGCTGCAGTGAGCTTCCAGTTTAAGAACAGCACAAAGATAACAGGATTTCTTCATGTTTTGAGGTCCCAAAGGTTTACTTATCTCTAAGCAAAGTTGTTGAATTTAAAACATTTATTTTTTATTGTCACTTTCCTTCTCCCATTATTGAGCAAACTTTTAAAAAATAAAACTTGTAGCTAGGTAGCTAGGTGGCATATTGGATAGAGCACTGGCCCTGAAATCAGGAGGATTTGCATTCCAGTCTGGCCTCAGACATTTAACACTAGTTATATGACTCTGGGCAAGTCATTGCCTTACAAATTCCCTGTTTCCCCAATCATGTATTCACCAAAAAATAAAAAAAAAAGGTAAACTGGATAACAAAGACAATCTAGCACATCTGTCTGTCTAAAAATAAAAATGAACATCTCATTTTTCATTCTAAGTATCACCTCTTTAGCAAGAGATTGTAAGATTTCATTTCCAGTCTTAACCCTTGCCTTGTGTCAATCAGTAGTAAGAGGGGTATATATTTATTTTACTCTGAATGTAGATCAGTTATAAACAAGCTACTATTCTGATTTTAGTTTATACCTGAAGGTACCTAAGTTGTGGTAGTGTTTTTTGCTAAATAGTGAAAATATAGAAACTAGTATCTGAACCATCATGTATCACAAGAGATATCACCATGGATGGAAATAGTCAAAATATATCCCCACTACTGGAGAAATAAGAGAATGAGTCTTACTGAGGGTAAAATACATTTTTAAAAAATGCTAACATGGGATTGAGTTTATAAACTGGATAATGAGAATGATTATCAGTATTTAGGCTGAGGATCAGACAAAAAGTGATGGTTACATAATATTGCCTATTAGCTGAAGAGCTTTAAAATTCTTGTGATTGATTAGGATCTTTTTAAAATCTAAAGGTGCTAGGCTTTTTGTTTGCTTTTAAAAGGTATGGCCTGATTTGTTTTTAAAATTATTTTTATTTTGTTAAATATTTACCAATTACTTATAAAATTTTAAAAGTCATTTGAGTTCCAAATTCTTCTTGAGAAGGCAAGCAATTTAATATTGATTATACACATTGAAGTTAAGCAAAACATTAACACATTAGATAGAAAACTAAAGTTAATGTAAAAGCATTGCCTATCATCTAAGTTCATATATAGTTATGGAAATAGTAACAATTTCTTCAAGATTTGTTTTAACATCACCCTTAATAATATGTTTATTGTATGGAAAGTAAAATTGCAAGAACCTGTTTCTCTCATTCCATAGCAGTTAACATGGTCAGAAGTCAGCGGTGGATGCTCAAGGTCTTTGTGCTTTTTATGGAAGTTGCTTATGCCATGGCCAAAGTTCATCTATCAGAAGAATCTTTTCTTCATCACTACCCACCTACCCTAACCCTCAGATCTTTTGACAAGAATTAGCAGTCCCATAAGTTCTTCACAGGGACAAGATAATAAGGAAGAAATATAATTGTCCTCTATCCTTCCACATCAATCAGAACTTTGTCTTAGTTGAGTTAAATTTGTTCCTTATTTTAAAATATTTGGGATTGGGGTTTTTCCTTTATTTCCCTTCATTATTTATTTTAAATTTATTCAATGAAAGTGCTATTTATTTGTCCTCCAAATGTAAAACTAAAATCTTAAAACTTGCATCACAAGTGGCCTACACCACAGGAGTTCTACAATTGCAATTTTGAATTAGGATAATCTATTATCTAATATTCTTGTTCTAAACCTTTGTGTATTAGCCCCCAACCCAAGGTGCTCATCTTAGCTTTACATGGAGAAAAGTTGTTTTGGATTGTCAATCTACTTGGTTTAGGTGCTGAAGAATGTTGGCTGCAAAAGATCAGTCATCAATGAAGTCTTTAGTAATAACAGCAAAAAGATTTATTTCATGCCTTGAGATGTTTGGTGACGGTGGGGGGAATGAGATACAATGGAGTTGAAAAAAAGTCTTGTCTAATTTAACTAATTTGCCAGATAGCACCAGGTGCTATTTGACTTAAAAACTGAAAATCTCAGAAGTGAGTGCAAGAGATAATGTTGTAAAAAATTACCCTGTCATGGGTTCTGTCAATAAAAAGTTATTAAATAAATTAAAAAAAAAAAACTTGAAAATCTTATTTCTTTTTCCCACACAGGATGAAATAACTTTCATAATGTTCTTATAAAATTTAATTTAGGGAAGTGCTAATTTACTTCTGTGAAACAACTCAAGACCAGTTAATTTAATGTTATAAGCCATTGAAGAAGAAAGGAACTTTCATTCAGGAACTGAAAAGGAACCAGTCAAGGGATAAAATGATTTGTGTTGACTAAGAAATCGTGGATAAGTAAGGCCAAATTCCAAAAGCCACTTCTGAATTTTGTGAGAGAACTGGTATTATCCTGAGGCCTGCTGTTGAAGCCAATATGGCAGAACACAACCCCATAATTTGCTATAGTGTTGCCCAAAATCAAGCAATGATAGCTATTCACACTGATGCTGTAGTACCTACAAAGTACATGAACTGCTTTAACAATATCTCTGGATATTGCAATGACAATTTTGGTTTGGAATGACTATCCTTTCTTGGCTGCTTACAAATTATGTCTGATTTTAGCTTTCCTAACTAAGTTCTTATTTTTTTTCCCCAATAGTACTTTATTTTTCCAATTACATAGATACAATCAACATTCACCTTTGTAAGATTTTGAGTCACAAATTTTCATTTCTCCCTTCCTTACAATCATTTTAAACATTTCCATATTAATCATGTTGTGAAAGAAAATCAGAACAAAAGGGAAAAACCACAAGAAGAAATAAAGAAAAAAAGGTGAAAATTGTGTACTTCAATCTGCATTCAGTCTTAATAGATGCAGATGACATTTTCCATCCCATGTCTATTGGAATTGTTTTGGATCAATGTATTACTGAGAAGAGCTAAGTCTATCTAGTTGATCATCACAAAATCTTGCTATTACTGTGCATAACGTTCTCCTGATTCTGCTCACTTTAATAAGCATCAATTCATGTTAGTTTTTCTAGGCTTTTCTGAAATCAACCTGCTCATCATTTCTTGTCCATTATATTCATATACCATATTAATTCTTATTCAAGCACTTATTGAGCTTTGGGTAGCATCTCCTTTACCTAAAGTATTCTAAAGGACTTCTAAATTTCAAGTAATGCCCTTTAAATATTGTAGCATCTAAATCAAACCCCTTGGGCCTCAGTTTCCCTATTTTGTAAAACTGAGGAGGAGGATTGGAGGGCTGAACTGGATGGCCCCCCGTGATCTTTTCCAGATGTTGATCTATGGATCTATAGTTCAGAATACTGATCCTGATTCTTGGGCTATCAACTTGAGTAACCTGGACCTAGAGCACATCCAGCAAAGTTTAGAATCATTAAGGTCTATGTCAGTTGCTGGGTACCCTAATTCTAAAATCCTCCTCTGACACCCAACAGTCAAAACAATAAGAAAATTGCCTGGGCCCCCAACTCCGCAATTTATCCGATTCTTTGGAGTGCGAAGGCCTGTACAGGTTAACAGAGGGAAAGGGATTGAGGCTCAAGGAGAGTGGAGGATGGATAGTGGATGCAGATTGAAGTCGTGGGGGGGAGAGGTTCGCCATGCTGCGGCCGGAATTCTGGACCGGGAGTCTATGAGGGGCCGCAGTTCCCGTCCCGCCCTTCTCCTGGCGCCGGTCCCAAGGCTCCGCCTCGGAGTGGGACGGGATCCAGGTTCCCCTCTCCCCCCCGCCAAAGCCCTCTGCCCGGGCCGGGAATGGAGGCGCCGGCTGAGCTGCTGGCCACGCTGCCGCTCTTGGGAACTGCATTGGCTCTTTTGCTTGCCTCTTTGTGGTTCTGGCGGAGCCGAGCCTGTGCGCTCGGGAGCTCCGAGGCTCTTAATCCCCCAAAGCAGGCCCGGCCCTCCGCGGGCGCAGAGGAGACACAGACATTTGGAGAAGCACCATACGAGCTAGAGGAGCCTCGGGCGGGGGCAGGAAAAAAAGAGGAGGAGCTGAAGGAGGAGGAAGAGAGACAGGTATGTATAGAGACTTCAGGCAAGTCTGGATCCTCGGGGTGCGATCCGAGCTCCCTTCATTCTTCCGTTTGGCCTAAACTGTCCGTCGCATTTCGTATCTTTTGTTTCCCTCTTGTTTTGTTCTCTCCTTGGGATGTTCTTACCAAGCTTGCATCCAAAGCCCAGGCATCCTCTTCGGCCTTTTGGATTGTACTGTCTCCGTTTTGGGGTAAGAGGAATAAAGCAGATTCTAACCCTCGTATCACGCTCCTTCCCCTCACATTTCAATGTCCTCTCCCCTTTATTCGAGGGGTTCAAAGAAAGTGTCCGTCCATGCTTTTTATGCCTTCTCCCTCTTCCTCAGAGAACTCGGAGTGTCTTCTTTCGAAGCAGAAATTGAGCACATAAGCCATTCATTCTTTACCCTTCCCTTCCCTTCCCCCGCCCCAGCACCAGCTTAACGTAGGGACTGAAATCTTTTCTTTAAGAAACCTGTTTATTTGGAATAGACAGAGCCTGGGCGTGGTGGTGTAGTAGAAACCCCAGGTCACCAGATCCAGCCCAGTTAGTTCAGCAAACTGGACATGTATAACTGAAACAATAGTGTATGACATGTCTGCCACCCACCTCCTTAGTTTGTTTCTATCTGTGGAGACTATGTCTTCTGTCTTTCTCTGAATAAGTCAGTACTCAGCTATTACCACTGCTGGCTGCTAGAAGACTTTGGTATTTCATCTTAGATCATTTTACTACATATAAAACCGCAGTTTTAAACATAAAACTGCGTGAGGTATTTTCTCCACCCTGACATGAGAATTTCTAAAGGTCAGTGGTTCTGAAAAGGAATGGAGCTAGGGAGCAAAGAAGTGTTTTGTTCTTTTTTTTTTTTTTTAGGAAAATTTAAAATCTAGATTTCAGAAGTGAGAAGCTAATTTGCAAAGGACATGAAGTATTAATTTAGAAGAAAGATGTTACATATGTGGCAGTTATTTCTTATTATTGTTTTAAAACTATATGTCTTTTCTGGTACTGAGGAGGACTCTGCCCATTATTTATTGTGTGAAGCAAGAGGAGGACATCATAAATAGCTGAGCTTTAAGCTTTACCCTCTTTAGCATTTTATTCAGAGACTGCTACTCTGACGAATTATTTGTTAAAATTAAATTTTTATCTTATTTTCTTTTTTAAAATTTTAATTGTTTTTATTTTCAAAACATATTCAAAATATTGACCCCTGCATTGTCTTGTGTTTCAGATTTTCCCCTCCTTCCCTCCACCCCCTTCCTTAGATGGCAAACAGTCCAGTATATGTTATACATGTTAAAATATATGTTAAATCCAATATGTGTAAACATTTATACAATAATCTTGCTGCAAAAGAAAAATCAGATCAAAAAGGAAAGTAAATGAGTAAGAAAACAAAATGCAAATGAACAACAACAAAAAGAGTGATCCACATTCAGTTCCCACAGTCCTCTCTGTAGGTGTAGATGGCTCTCTTCCTCACAAGATCATTGGAACTGGTATCAGTCATCTCATTGCTGGAAAAAGTCACATTCATTAGAATTGGTCATCGTATAATATTGATGTTGCTGTGTATAATGATCTCCCGGTTCTGCTCATTTCACTTAGCATCGTTCATGTAAATCTCTCCAGGTTTCTCTAAAATCACTGTTCTGATCGTTTCTTATAGAATAATAATACTCCATAACATTCACATACCATAACTTATTCAGCCATTCTCCAACTGTTAGGCACCCACTCAGTTTCCAGTTTCTTGCCACTATCAAAGAACTGCCACAAAAATTTTTGCACATGTGGGTCCCTTTCCTTCCTTTAAGACCTCTTTGGGATATAGGCTCAATAGAAACATTGCTGGATCAAAGGGTATGCATAGTTGATAATTTTTTGAGCATAGTTCTAAATTGTTCTCCAGAATGGCTAAATACGTTCACAGTTCCACCAATATATAGTGTCCCAATTTTCCCGCATCCTCTCCAACAATTGTCATTATCTTTTCCTGTCATCTTAGCCAAACTGAGAGGTATGTAGTGGTATCTCAGAGTTGTCTTAATTTGCATTTCTCTGATCAATAGTTTATCTTATTTTCAATTCCAGATTTTCTTCCTTACCCCTTTTCCTACCATTGAGAAGGCATGATTGTACATGTATAACATATATGATTATTTACCATCTCAGAAAGGAGGGAGGAGAAAGGGAATTTGGAACTCAAAATTTAAAAAAAAAAAGTCAAAACGTACATGCAAATTGGAGAAAAATGAAATGTTATTGAATAAAATGAAAGTTGAAAATACAAATCCCGTTACAAATATGAAGTTACATAAAAACTTCTACGTTACCTATGTTCTAGGAACAACAAGAAGAAAGAAAAAAAATGTTTTAGTCTGCACTCTGAGTCCATCAGGAAGAAGACAATATTTCTCATCATGAGTCCTTTGAAGTATGATGAGTCATGGTGTTGATTAGTGACCATCTTTACAGGATTTTTGTTACTATGTAACTTGTCTTGCTTCTGCTCACTGTACTTTGCATCAATTTATAAGTCTTCTTAAACTTTTCTGAAACCATTCTCTACATCATATCTCACAGCACAATGGTATTCTATCAAATTCACATGCTAGAACTTGTTTAGCCAGTCCCCAGTTGATGGGTATTCCCTCAGTTTTCAATTCTTTTCCTCCACAGAAAGAGTTGCTATAAATATTTTTGTACATAACAATCCTTTTCCTTTTTCATTGATCTCCTTAGAGTATAGACGTAATAGGGTCAAAGGGCTCTATGAGGACCCTTTGTTTAATAAAACAAAAGTTTAATAATTGGGGAAGGGGCGTAGTTTCAAATTGCTTTCTCCATATACAACATAAATTGGTAATAAACAGAGGAAAGGTATTGAGGTTGATCAGGAAAGATTTCTTGTAGATGGTAATACTGAGATGGAAGGAAGCCAGGAGATGGATAAGGAGGGAGAGAATTCCAGATATAAGGGGACAGCCAGTGAAAATTTCTGGAGTTGAAAGATAGAGTGTTATGTTTGAGAAACAATTGGGAGGCCAGTATCACTTAATCCCAAAATATGTATAGGAGGGAATAAAGTGTAAGAAAACTGGCTAGAAGGATTAGAAGAAAAACAGAAAGCTGGGGTTGATAGGAGGAGAGGAATTTTACATGCATTCTTTCTAATAAAGGCCTTATTTCTAAAATATATTTAGAATTGATTCTAATTAATAAAACATAAGTTATTCCCCAATTGATAAATGGTCAAAGGATAGGAACAGTTTTCAGATGATGAAATTAAAATCATTTCTAGTCATATGAAAAAATTCTCTAAATCACTATTGCTTAGAGAAATGCAAATTAAAACAACTCTGAGGTATCATTTCACACCTCTAAGATTGGCTAAGATAGCAAGAAAAGATAATGAAAAAAGTTGAAGGGAAGGAAGAAAAACTGGAACACTAATATATCGACAGTAGAGTTGTGAATTGATCCAGTCATTCTGGAGAGCAATTTAGAACTATGCCCAAAAAGCTATCAAATTGTGCATACCCTTTGATTCAGCAGTGTCTATTGAGTATGTATTCCAAAGAGATCATAAAAAAGGGAAAAGGACCTACATGTGCAAAAATGTTTATAGTGGCAAGGAACTAGAAATTGAGTGGTGGATGTCCATCAGTTAAGAGTATCATATGGCAAATGAATGTTATGGAATTTCTATAAGAAATGACGAGCAGACTGATTTCAGAAAACCTAGAAAGACTTATGTGAACTGATGTTGAGTGAAGTGAGCAGAACACAATAACAACAAAATTATGAGGTGATCAATTGTGATGGATTTGGCTCTTTTCAACAATGAGGTAATTTAAGGCATTTGTAATAGACTTGTGATGGAAAGAGCTCTCTTCATCCAGAGAGAGAATTATGGAGACTGAATGTGGATCAAAACATGATATTTTCTTTGTTATTGTTTGCTTATTTTTTTCTCATGATTTTTTTTCTTTCGTCTTTTGATCTGATTTTTCATGTGCAGTAACATGGAAACATCTTTAGAAAAAATGCAGAGGTTTAATCTGTATTAGATTAGCTTGCTGTCTATGGGAGGGAGTAGTGAGAACAGGAAGAAAAATGTGCAACACAAGGTTTTGCAAAGGTGAATGTTGAAAATATGTTTGCATGTTTTTAGAAAAATTAAAAGCTTATTAAAATTATTTTTAAAAAAGACTGGCTAGGTTATGAAGGACTTTAAAAAGCTAAACAGAGTAAAAGTGTTGGATAACAGAATGGATAGAGCATCAGTTCTAGAATCAGGAGGACCTAAGTTCAAATTTAGCCTCAGACATTCACTAGCTAGGTTATCCTGGGCATGTCATTTAACCCTCATTGTCCCAACAAACAAACAAACTGTTAGTAAAAAATAAACAGAGGATTTCATATTTAACCCTGGAAGTAAGAAAGAGACATTGAAATTTACTGTATGGAGGGTGACATTATCAGACCTCTTTAGGAAGTTGAACTTGATACTCAGTGGAAGATGCTCAGGAGTGAAGAATTGAAGTGAGAAGTCCTAACCAGAAGGCTTTTGTAGTAGTCTAGGTGTCACAAATTAAATATTATAATCTTTAAAAAAGAAAAAAAAAGAAGAAGAAGAAGAAAAAGAAATACATTGTTTCATCATATCTGGGTCCCAAAGACTTCCTAAAAGTAAAAATAAGTGAAATATTCTAAGTTCTACTGAATTTTGGATAAAGATTTGCTAACTTGAGGAAGAGAAAGATAGCCAATTTGTGCACTGAAATTTCATCATTTCCAAGATGTAATAGCAATTCAAATTATCCACCTAGAGCTGGTTTTAAATCTTTTTAGTATTCCAAGTTTGCTAACATGCTTCCTTAAGATAACGAGTTTATATATTCATCAGAATAAACAAATATTTTCCAGCATTGAAATAAAAATTTGGACAATAAATTAATATAATCTACAATCAAAATAGATTTCACTTCATATAGCAAATTCCAGTGTTAATTGAAATTGTTTGTACTTGTAGCATATGTATAGTGACTGGCCCTCTGATTTCACTGGTCACTTCTTAGTAAAGAAACTCCTAAAAATGAAGGTTGTTACCTTCTCTGCTACTTAATGGTTTAGAAAATTGCTTAGGGTACTGAGTGGTTGGTTAAGTGTCTTTCAGGGTCACATATTGGGATGTTACCCAGTTCTTCCCAGACTCAAAGACTATCTATGATGTCTCACCATTATGTGTATTATATAATACTCATTAAATCTAATCTATTCATTATTATTTTGTTTCTTAGCTCAATTTTCCTTCTTTTTAAAAATTTCCAACTCTTATCTTTTGCATATAATATACCATGCCCTCTTCTAATTATGTACTCCAAATCAAGCACTAATAATACCAATGAAAAATTTCCAAAAAGATTTTTTTCTAATGACACTGTGGGATTTTGGTTTGAAAATTGTGGAGAAAGTTGCCATTTTAAACAGCATGAAGGTTACACGAAAATATATCACAAATTTGTCATAATTCACATTTCTAATCATAATGTAAACAGCTTTCTGACAGGGATTATATCTAGTTTCAGGCACAAGCTCTGGAGATATAGATCCAAAAGCTTCCCAAGTATCAGCTATGTATTTACAGTATTGTTTTATTTCACAAAAATCACTCAAACAAACTACTATAGAATTATCATCTTCTCATTCTGGGGATAATGGAGAGGAAAAAGCCTCTAATATCTTTATCTTCTGTATATAGAGAGAAACTATTTAGACAAACTCACTTCCAAATATATAAATGTCACATGTATGTGGATATATGTACATTATTTTCAGGCTTCAAGTTATAAAACATTTTCTCTTTTCATAGAAATGTTTGTATTTTATGAGAACTATATATTCAATATATCAAAATATAGACATCTTTAATATTTAGGCAATTTTCAGAGGAGACATTATATTTCCAAATAGATACACATGCATTTTTTTGAGGGAACTGAATTTTTAATGACAAAATTTAGTCCTCTGAAATTATTTTTCCCATTCCAACTGTTTACACATCTATCCTGTAGACACAAATTTAGGCATATCACATTTTATTATGTAATCTCAAGACTATTTGTGTTTAAATTGGAGATTCTAACCTAAGCACTTTAAAATCATAAAATTGAAAGTCTTTGTGCAGGGTACATCCGCAATTTTCATTCTTGCCAGGTAAAAATACACAAATCATAAAATAAAAATTTTCTGAAGTATAATACACATTGGTCATAGGGAACTCTCATTTTGAAGATGATTGAACAAGTAATTATTATTAATTTAAGACTGAATGTCAATATATTGTTTTAAGGTCTTTAATTGATCTTTTAATTTTTTTTAACTACAAAAGTTAGATTCCTTGTCTTTTGGAGATTTCCTCATGCCAGTGATCATTGTGAGCTTTAAAACTATAGTACTCAAATAAACTTTTCCAAGAAAAAAATAATTTTGTTTAAGTCAAAGATACTTTGCATTTTCTACTGTCTAGAAAGATTGATACATGAGAGAATTCTATGATCTTATAAATCTGCATATCTTAGAATCAATAGGTAGCAGCTGAACATAAATCAGACTAAAGTACTTTTCTCTGAATCTGACAAAAATTTGGGAGAAACTATGATGGCATTTTGCTTCTCAGTTCTTATCTTGCATACAAAAAGTCAAGGGATAACTGATTAAGAAGCAACTGACATTGCCTGAGTCTCACACAGTTCAATATTAGGAAAAGAAAGATGAACAGAATATCTCTTTACCTTTAACTCAGAAACATCTTAAAATTAACCAAATAGGAAAAAGAAAATATTCCCTTACTTTCATATCCCAGGGTTCTAGTAATGTCCCTTATTTACTGTTCTATGACACTGTTCATAGAAGCTACAGGAGATATGTTTAGCATTAGTTTGAGTTTTACATTCAATCAACAGTTTATATTACTTAAGAAAAGGGGAATCATAGGTGGAGTTTCAGAGAAAACATACTTAATCCTCTACAAAGTAGAACATTCACAACTCTTATCAAAATAATCAGGTCCTAGGTAATGTAATGGATATAGCACTGAAACTGTAGTCAGGATGACCTGAGTAAAAATCTCAAACACATACATACATATGAACTGTATGATTCTGGGCAAGTCATATAATTTCTGCCTGCCTCCATTTCCTCATCTGTAAAATGGGGATAATAATAGTACCTGTGTTTCATACCCTTCCATGCCCTTCCCCCCATCCCCTGCAACTGCCTCAAGGGTTGTTATGAAAATCAAATGAATTTAAACATTTGTAGAGTTCCAAACCTTAAAGTGCTCTATAAATGCTAAGTATTGTTATCATCATCAAGATATATACTCTCAATTCGTATAGGGAAAACACAATTAAAAACTCCAGGAACTACTTTATTCCTAACTCAGTTCATTCTAGTGGCATAGTGGGTAAGAGAGTCAGGAAAACTTGAGTTTAAGTCTTACCTCAAATTCTTTACTAGCCATGTGACTCTGCACAAGTCATTTAATTTTTGACTGCCTCAATTTTCTCATCTACAAAATGGATATATTAATAACTGTTTCATAGGGTTTTTGTGAGGATCAAAAGGGATAGCATGTGTATAGTGCTTTGCAAACCTTGAAGCACCATATTATTGTTATCTATATACTATCATTATTAGTGATAGAATAGGAAATTGGACAAGAAAAATACCTCTTACTGGGTTAGAAAAACTAAATTCAAATGAGGGGACATTCACTGATTCTAACTAAAGAAAATCAGATTACTCTCAATGTTCTATTATAGTGGAAAACTTAACTGACTTCCAGTGTTAATCTCAATATTCTATTATAGCAAACACTTCCTCAGCTTATTTAAATATTGATTCTATACATGTATACCTTGTTCTAGAAACTAGATGTGGAAAGGACATTGTACCAGAAAAAGGGGAAAGTGTAAAATGGGGATAATAATAGTACCTGTGTTTCATACCCTTCCATGCTCTTCCCCCCATCCCCTGCAACTGCCTCAAAGGTTGTTATGAAAATCAAATGAATTTAAACATTTGTAGAGTTCCAAACCTTAAAGTGC
Organism: Antechinus flavipes; assembly: GCF_016432865.1. NCBI lineage: Eukaryota > Metazoa > Chordata > Mammalia > Dasyuromorphia > Dasyuridae > Antechinus > Antechinus flavipes. The sequence goes on from NC_067401.1 coordinate 173,763,593, forward strand.
TCTATAAATGCTAAGTATTGCATATAACTACATCTCATGAAGAGGCAAAGGAAACCTATTATATCTGAGAGAAAGAATGGAGGGGGATGAATATAGTGGGTATCTTACTGCCTTCAGAATTGGCTTTAAGAGAAAAATTTTAGACATATTCAATCTATGGTGAAACTTCTCCCACCTCATTGAAAAGTGAAAAGGGAAAAGTGAAAAGGGAAGGAATAAGCTAAACGGAAGGGAATATGGAAACTGGGAGGGAAAGGGGTAAGATAGGGGGAGGATCTCTAAGGCAGGGGGAGGGATACTAAAAAGGGAGGGCTGTGAGAAGCAAGTGGTGCTCACAAGCTTAATATTGGGAAGGGGGGCAAGGGGGAAAGAAGGGAGAAAAGCATAAACCGGGGTTAACAAGATGGCAAGTAATACAGAATTGGTCATTTTAACCATAAATGTGAACAGGGTATACTCCCCCATAAAGAGGAAGCGGTTAGCAGAATCGATTAAAAGCCAGAATACTACAATATGTTGTTTACAGAAAACACACCTGAAGCAGGGAGATACATGCAGGTTAAAGGTAAAAGGTTGGAGCAAAATCTACTATGCTTCAGGTGAAGTCAAAAAAGCAGGGGTAGCCATCCTGATCTCAGATCAAGCAAAAGCAAAAACTGATCTAATTAAAAGAGATAAGGAAGGTCACTATATCTTGCTAAAGGGTAGCATGGATAATGAAGCAATATCGATATTAAACATATATGTACCAAGTGGTGTAGCATCTAAATTCTTAAAAGAGAAATTAAGAGAGCTGCAAGAAGAAATAGACAGCAAAACTATAATAGTGGGAGATCTTAACCTTGCACTCTCAGAATTAGATAAATCAAACCACAAAATAAATAAGAAAGAAGTCAAAGAGGTAAATAGAATACTAGAAAATTAGATATGATAGATCTCTGGAGAAAATGTAATGGAGACAGAAAGGAGTACATTTTCTTTTTAGCAGTTCATGGAACCTATACAAAAATTGACCATATATTAGGACATAAAAACCTCAAACTCAAATGCAGTAAGGCAGAAATAGTAAATAAATATTGATTCTAGAAGGTCCAAAATATACACTTTTAGTCTGGTACTGATCTGAACAACTTCTGGTAGATGTAAATCAAATATAATTATTTTAATATATTTAATACTTTAAACATTCTAGATTTTCATACAAAATAAGAAGGCAAAAAACCCCTAACCGTTATTTTTATATTCAGGGAATTAGTCTCAAAAGCAGTACTGTGGTACAGCTCTTAGGAATGATGTAGAAATTTCAGTAGCAGCAGAAACCGCAATACTGGGAATGATATATTCACCTTAGGAACATAGCTATTTGGAATAATGTAGTAACCTCGGAGAATGTGTATGAAAGAAAGGGCATTGAGTCTGATATCTTTATTCCACTAAATTATCCTTCCTGGATGTCTGAGTTGTCATCCAAAACTTTAGGCTCATGTTTTGCACCTGGTCAAGAAAAGGAGTCATTGTTAGCCCCCATTATCAAACTTCCCACCAATCAGCAAGGACCCTGTGGTTGAGTGACTTTCCCTCAGGCACCCTACCTTTGTCCAATAGTGTTCTTTGTAAAGAAAGCACTCCCCTTACTGTGCATTACTATATCTTTATTCCTGGATTCCCATCTTATACTTGCTGACATAGACATAATTGCTGTTTCCTCTCTCCTAGAACCTCCCTGATTCCTCCTTAATTCTCTAGACCCCACCCTTACTTTCCTTTTCCCCTTCCTACCTCTGAGTTTTAAGTAATGACTTTTCATTCTCAGCCTTCACTAGCCCCTCTGGTTAGATCCATATGCCTTTCATGATATAAAAGACTCCTTTTTGGCTATGAGAATGCCTTTGTGAGTTTTTCACATTCTGAACCATTCTCCTAATCTAAAACTTCATCAATATAAATTATGTTCTTAACTTGTTCTGTTTTGCTTTTGTTGTGTAAAATAGCATCAAAAAAGAAAAACAGTTTTTGGAAACTTCCAGAAAATTCAAAAAGGTTCTAGGAATTACTTAATACTATTGAATTTGCATTAAAGTTATAACTTAAGAAGAGTATTTATCAAAGAAAAAATCAGAAATAAACTTAGGATGTTATATCATAAGAGTCAATCTCATATAGCTTCAAAGACTTCTAGGATGAGATAAAGTTGTTGCAGATCACAAAGATTCAAACAAGAATAGTTTTATGAAACTATTTTAAGTCACAGTCTCAATTTTGCCTAGTCATGTAACAAAATATTAATGTCTTCTGATATCATAGAATATACATGAGCATTTGCACATTAATTTTTAAATATAAAGGCTTAATAAGTTTTAGCTAAACCTTTTGCATTACTTAATTTTAGTAGTTTATAAAGCTCATACCCCAGTGGTTTTTTTTTACACATTGTCAAACTTGTTATCTGCATTCTTCTTCTAGGAGTAGCTTAAGTAATACTGATCATGTAAGTAGTAGCCATGACTCAAATGAATTGCTACATATCTACAAAGGTACAGCTAGAACTGTATTAATTAGAACCTGATTTTCTGGGAACTGCTCCTCACCAACAAAATATGACCATTATTCTGTCCTTTGTCTTCAAATTATTTTAGAATTGTGAGCAACAGACCAGTTGGACTTTGAATTACAAAGGCCGTAAGATGTCTTGAATTCAAAATTGAAATTCAGATGTTGTTTTTAGTCCTAGAAGGCCTATATGGATCACCATCTAACAAAAATAAATACAGAAAGTAATATTATCTATCATTTAACAAGTATTTAACAAAGTTTTGTTTTGTTTTGTTTTGGTACTATGTGCCAGATACTGTGCTAGCTACTGAGGCTAGATAAATTTTTAAAAAGCCAAAACTACAAAACTCCAGTATCTGCTTTTAAGATGCCTACATAACTGATAATTGGGAACCAGAATGGAAAAACATGTAAAGCTCTATGTGCATTACTAACCTTTTCTGAGTCATTGATTCCTTTCGCACTCTGATAAAGCCCATGAGTCTCTTTCCAGGATAAATCTTTCAAATGTATAAGCCAAAATACATAGAGAGGATCACAAAAGAAATTTATTTAAATGGAAATATTTATCAGAATATTTTTAAAAACAAGTTCACAGATTGTGAACTTAAGAACCCTTGTATACACTATAGAAGGTGTTTGAGCTACAGGGATTCTTTGAAGTAGACAGGAGATGAGGCCACATTGCAGACTTGAAGGGGATGACAGACAAGTGGATGGAGTATGTGTTTGAGGAAGAGAGAAGGCCTCTGGGTCCATTATAAAATATGAGTAGAAAAGTAATGTATAATAGTCTGAAAATAAAGTTTAGAATCAGATTGTGAAGGGCATTAAAAGCCAGAGAGGTATATATTTTGCCCCAGAGGCACTAAATACTAATTCAACAACAGAATGACATGGACAGATCTGTACTTTTGGAAAATCATTTGGACAAGCTAGATGAGAATGAATATGGAAGAAATGAGGCAGGAAGAAAAGTTACAAAGTAAATAAAACAGCCAATAACTTTAATAATATAGTGTTTGACAAACCCAAAGATCCCAGTTTCTGGGATAAGAACGCATTATTTGACAAAAATTGCTGGGAAAATTGGAAATTAGTATGGCAGAAACTAGGCATTGACCCACACTTAACACCGTACACCAAGATAAGGTCAAAATGGGTTCATGACCTAGGCATAAAGAATGAGATTATAAATAAATTGGAAGAGCATAGGATAGTTTACCTCTCAGACCTGTAGAAGAGGGAGGAATTTATGACCAAAGAAGAACTAGAGATCACTATTGACCACAAAATAGAAAATTTTGATTATATCAAATGAAAAGTTTTTGTACAAACAAAACAAATGCAGACAAAATTAGAAGGGAAACAATAAACTGGGAAAACATTTTTACAGTCAAAGGTTCTGATAAAGGCCTCATTTCCAAAATATATAGAGAATTGACTCTAATTTATAAGAAATCAAACCATTCTCCAATTGATAAATGGTCAAAGGATATGAACAGACAATTCTCAGACAAAGAAATTGAAACTGTTTCTAGCCATATGAAAATATGCTCCAAATCATTATTTGTGGTGATTTTTTTTTTCTTCTTTAAAATAATGGTGGATGATTCTGGAAGAAAGCGGGTTTCTTGAGGGAGGTTTTCTGGAGGCAGCCTTAGTATCAGTTCAGATCAGTAATTACCCCAAATGCAGCCAGCTGGTAAAAATGTAAAAGTTTATTTCTCCTTCCAAGTCTTGTCTCTTTCCTTGGGCCCGGATAGCTAGATTCTTAGAGGCCTCTCTCTCTGCTTGGTTCCAAGAGCTCCCTCGGAATGTCTCCAGATCCAAAGGTTTGTCCTTCAGCCTCTGCCTCTGCTTTCTTCAGCCTCCAATCCAGCTCCACTCTTCATGTAATTCCGCTGAAATCTGTCTAAGAGCCTCTGTCTGTTTCTTTTATACAAGAGAGAGGAATTGTGGGATACGAGAGAGAGGGATTATGGGTTTTCTCCCCTAGTGCTCTCTGGCTCTAAGTGCTTTAAGGGAGGTGTGAATTCACAAAGTTACACAGTTAACTTTGTGAATCTCCCATACTTGTGAACTCCAATGAGTAAAGGTGTGAACACAAGCATTTTATCAATTAGTTCTACTTAGTACCTTGTTTCAGGTTCTGGCCCAAAACATCTTCTTGTAAGATCAGATCAATAATCTATCAACTCTAATGAGTTAGCAGTTTGTAAGGATTCCAACATCTCCCCCTTTCTTTTGTTTTAGAACATAGGGTGGTCATGACCTCCCTGACTTCTCAAGGAGGTGAGAACCCCCCAAAAAAGGTGATCATGCCTTCCCTGACATCTCAGGAAGGGAGATGAAAACACCAAAGGAAATAGGAAATCAAATCAGATTAGCGGGTTTCTGAAAAGGCTCACTTGAAACAGGTACACATAAATCCATTAATATGGGCCAGAACTTTGAAACAGATATACATACTATATATAAATCCATCAATATGGGAGGCATTACACATAATTTACATAAGCACATAGCAATATAACACAGGCTAGTAGTAATGTAACAAATAACATGAATCAACTTGAGAATTTACACATGTCCTTAAGTCCTAGAAATAGTCCAAAAGGAACCCATTGTCCATTAGTTCATGTGCCAGGAATCCAATAGTTCCTGTAAGCTCTGAAGTACTGCAAAAATCTCAACAATTTTTCATCTCTGGTTTTTCAAGAACTAAAACAGTCTCATCTTGTGTTAGGAAATCCAATGATTCCTGAAGATTTTAAAAGTTCTTTTAACAGTCTCATTGTCAGCCATGCTCTTTCAATGGTGAGCACAATCAGCAACAGGACCACCTGATATTTCTTGGGTCTTCTTCATTTCAAGGGTCTGCTCCATCTCTCTGAGATGGACAAGGCGAATGCGGCTCGTTGACACCCATTTGATTTGTGCTCCATCTGTATCCTTCTCTGTCTATAAAAATACAAGCAAATCCTTTCTCCCAAGCAGTTAACCTATTTAATTCCCTTCTATTTACCACTTTTGGGATTTCTCCTCATCATCTGGCAATAATTACATTGGATCTGTTTGCACTGGACACTGCCCTGTTAGTTTAAAAGGCCTGCATTCTCCCGAACTGTAATCCTGATTGCATTTCTGTTGGCTGATGACATCAGAGTCCTGAATCTCTAAAGTCTCTCTGGGTGTAACCTCAGCTGCTATCATGCCCCACCTGCCCTTTGATTGATACCTTGGAGCTGGGCCCTGCCTCTCATTCCTCTGGGTCAACCTACATTCAGAGGCCCAGTGAAAGCCTCGGTTACATTTTGGACATGGGGTTTTAGGTTTTTTTCTCTCACCCTGTCTTCTCATTGTATCTCTGTATCTACATTGGGCTCTTAGATGTTCAACTTTTCCACACTGAAAACATCGACGAATTTCTCTAGAAGTTCCTTGCCAAGAGGGACCCTGTCTTCCCATGTTCATCATAGTTTGGGCATAATAAGCATTTGTGCCCACTGTGGCACAGCGTCTTATGATCTCCTCTAAAGGAGCATTTTTGTCTAGCCCCCATATAATTCTTTTGCAACCTTCATTGGCATTTTCCTTAGCCAAATGTCTAGTCATTATTTCTATGGCAGCATTATCTCCAATGGTTCTTATTACAGCTGTTTGCAAATGTCCCACAAAATCAGCAAAAGGTTCATTGGGACCTTGCTATATTTTTGTAAAAGCTTTACTTCCATCTTTCTGTCCAGGGAGAAAATTCCAAGCTTTTATTGCAGTCTTAGAAATTTGCTCATACACTGTTATGGGATAATAAATCTGTTTTGAACTCTCTCTATGCTGACCTTTACCAGCTAGTTGATCAAAAGTAATTTGTCCAATAGTTCCTGTTTGTCTATTGTGTTGGGCTTGAATCCTACATAATTCATGAAACTCCAAAAGCCACAATAAATTTTGTCCAGGTTCTAGACATGTCTTAGCTATGGATTTCCAGTCATTTGGGATTAAGATTTCATAAGACAAATTATCTAGTAACATCTTCACATAAGATGATGCAGCCCCATAAAGAGTGCAACCCTTTTTCAAATCTTTAATTTTTTCCAAATTAAAAAGAGTGTATCTTCTCCCTTTTTGACCTGAAGAGTCGAGCTCTTCAGTCACAGGATATGCATTTATAAAATCAGATATATCTTCTCCATTTTTTGCTTTAATTAATGCCTTTTCTAATCTTGTCATATTCTGCTTTACAGGAGAAGCTGACTGTGTTTCTGCCTCTCTTCCTCCCCCTTCTTCCTCTACCCATTAAGGGTTAATTGGGGGGGGAGGGTCATGAGATGTGGAATGATCTAATTCCTCCTGCTGCCAAGTATCACACTCAGAATTGTAATCAACTCCATTCTCATCTGATTCATCCTCCTTTTCATCTAGTAAAGTTGGCACTTCTCCCTCCTGCACTTTCTTTTTCTTCATTCTAACACTTAAATAACTTCTTATAGCCAATTGTATTAAATTATATGTATTAATTATGTCTTTGGAAATTGAGTTAAGTCCATTTTTATCATAGAATTGACAAAGATCCTTTCCTACTAATTCTCATTCGTCTAGATCCAATTCCTTTTCCAGAGAGAAACAAGGACATATGTGCTTTACAGTTTGTAAAAGTTCAGTGATCTACTGTAAAATTATAATTAAACCTTGGCTTTCCATAATTTTGACAATGCTCTCTAAATATTTTCCTTGAACATAAACAGAAGGCTGTTTTCTAAACATCTGTCCCATCTTAGCTGAAATTCTGCTTTAACTCTTTTAACAAAATTTCTTTGTTGTACTCACCCTAATTTCTGGGTCAAGAAGACTTTTCCATTGGATCAGGATCAGAGGCTTTCCCCCTGGAATCAGTATTTTGTGAGCCCTACGTTGGGCGCCAAAATGTGGTGATTTTTTTTTTTCTTCTTTAAAATAATGGTGGATGATTCTCTCTGGGAGAAAGCAGGTTTCTTGAGGGAGGTTTTCTGGAGGCAGCCTTAGTATCAGTTCAGATCAATAATTACCCCAAATGCAGCCAGCTGGACATTGACATGGCTGCCGGAGGATTCCAGCAGAGACAGGGCCTGAAGCAGTGTCTTCCTCTCACTTTTTGCATACACACTCTCCCCCCTCACACACCCAGCTTCTGTAAATATTACAAATAAGAAATACTTTAAACAAGACAGTAACACCAGCCCCGCAGCTTGAGACCAAATTTCCCATTTGACAAAAGGGGGAAAAAAAGCCTTCTTTTGCCCTCCTGTCTTACAGCAAACACAAAAAACCCAAACCAACTCCTAAGATAAACGTCTGGTAGAAAGCACAGCTCAGCCCACTGTTGGCTTGCTGCCCGGGAGATAGATGTATTATTTATTTACACTGTTCAGAACCACCTGGAGCTCAGGTGTACCAAGGACAGTGGCTCGGAGATGGAGAGTAGTTGAATAGTCTGGGCACTTCATAGTCATCAGAATCTGTGGGATCTTCTTCTTCATCTTCCTCAATCACAGAGCAGTCATCGTGGCTGGTTTCCTGTGGGGTCATGGAAACCTTGAAGGTAGGGCACACCGTATGGAATATGGGAATGGCCATGTTGAATATTCTGTCCTTGTAGTAAAGGATATAAAAAGTATAATGTCCTTCCATGTACCCCGATGTGGTAGAGAAGGTAGTATACAACTAGTGTACTTGTACACCCGGCCAGGGCTGAGGATGGGAAACTCACCCACCACTCCAGGTCCCTGAACCTCTTCGATTTCACACTTTGGCGTTGGTGATTCTCCAGTATCTGTTATCTAACTGACAAGCCTTCTCAGGGAGGGCATCTTTAGACATCTCAATCCTGATTCGATAAGTGAAGAAATAGTGAGGCGGATGCACAGAACTAAGCTCTGGGAGGAATGACGTTGACACTGACACTGTGATGTCTCCAGTTGTTGCCACATATCCCTTTTCATGAACATACCTGAAAATCTAATCTCGGATGATAGGGTAGCCTCCTGTTACAACATTATGCACGTAAGAGGTAAACCATTCTGAATAAGAAGCACCTGTGATAAACATATCAATTGTTGATGGATTCCGAGCCATTTGGTCTGGATACTGATAGAAGATCTCGTACTTGTTGCGGCCTTCTATGCTTTCCAGTGCCATGTATTGACTCAGCCCAGTGTGTATGCAAAAAGTGAGAGGAAGACACTGCTTCAGTCCCTGTCTCTGCTGGAATCCTCCGGCAGCCATGTCAATGTCCAGCAAGTCTTCAGAGTGGTAATGATTGGAAAGCTCCATGTTTCCCATCAACCCAGGAACCACCAGCTTCTGCCCATTGTGGATCCTGAAGGAGCATCAATAGTCATTGGGAAGTTTGCACCTAATCTGGGCCTCCAGGGCATCGAGCTCACACTCTTCCACGCTGTCTTTCAGAGATCCAATCATCCTGGGGCACCTCTGTCCCAAGTATCTTTCCAGGTCATCCCAGGCTTTCTTTAGAGTAGCATAATGTTGAATATATCTTCCCAGATCAATATAAGTGTCTTTGAAGAGAGTTTTCCAACTTTTGTTCTGCGTTTTTTCTGCCTCAGATAAAAGCCAGTATTTTTTGCAGTGTCTTCTCCAGAGAGGATCATGGTTTGATAGCTGGTTTAATCTTTGGCTGACACAGCTACAGCTGACCAGGTCTTGTGGTCCAGATGTGGTGATCTTTTTCTTCTTTAATATAATAATAATAATAATAATGGTTCTTCTCTGGGAGAGAGCAGGTTTCTTGGGGAGGTTTTCTGGAGGCAGCCTTAGTATCAGTTCAGATCAATAATTACCCCAAATGCAGCCAGCTGGTAAAAATACAAATGTTTATTTCTCCTTCCAAGTCTTGTCTCTTTCCTTGGGCCTGGATAGCTAGATTTTTAGAGGCCTCTCTCTCTGCTTGGTTCCAAGAGCTCCCTCCGAATGTCTCCAGATCCAAAGGTTTGTCCTTCAGCCTCTGCCTCTGCTTTCTTCAGCCTCCAGCCAGCACAAAGATGGAATGAATCTCTTGTCTCCTTCACTTGGGGCTCGCCTAGCTTTCTGACGAGTCTTTCAGACCAGCTTGGTCTCAGTGGGGGAAGTGCAGGAGCCCAGCTACCACAGTGGTGTGAGATGAAGATAAATCTGGTTGTGCCTCTGAGAGAGCCTTCTCAATCTTGCACTAAACTCTCGACTCGTAGCTTCTTCTGACTCGACGCTCTTCTCTTCATGTAATTTGGCTGAATTCTGTCTGAGAGCCTCTGTCTGTATCTTATATATGAGAGAGAGGAATTGTGGGATACGAGAGAGAGGGATTATGGGTTTCTCCCATAGTGCTCTCTGGCCCTAAAAGCTTCAAGGGAGGTATGAATTCAGATATCTCATACTAAACCCTGAAATTTCCCAAATGTGTGAACTCCAATGAGTAAAGGTACGAACACAAGCATTGTATCAAATAGTTCTACTTAGTACCTTGTTTCAAGTTCTGGCCCAAAACATCAACTCTAATGAGTTAGTAGTTTGTAAAGATTCCAACAATTATTAATCAGAGAAATGCAAATTAAGACAACTCTGAGATACCACTACACACCTGTCAGATTGGCTAGAGTGACAGGGAAAGATAATGTGGAATGTTGGAGGGGATGTGGGAAAACAGGGACACTGATACATTGTTGGTGGAGTTGTGAACACATCCAGCCATTGTGGAGAGCAATTTGGAATTATGCTCAAAAAGTTATCAAACTGTGCATACCCTTTGATCCAGCAGTGTTTCTACTGGGCTTATATCCCAAAGAAATACTAAAGAAGAGAAGGGACCTGTATGTGCCAAAATGTTTGTGGCAGCCCTATTTGTAGTGGCTAGAAACTGGAAAATGAATGGATGCCCATCAATTGGAGAATGGTTGAGTAAATTGTGGTATATGAACGTTATGGAATATTATTGTTCTATAAGGAATGACCAGCAGGATGAATATAGAGAGGACTGGCGAGACTTACATGAACTGATGCTAAGTGAAATGAGCAGAACCAGGAGATCATTATATCCCTCAACAACGATACTGTATGAGGATGTATTCTGATGGAAGTGGATTTCTTTGACAAAGAGAAGATCTAACTCAGTTCCAAGTGATCAAGGATGGACAGAAGCAGCTACATCCAAAGAAAACACTGGGAAATGAATGTGAACTATTTGCATTTTTGTTTTTTTTCCCGGGTTATTTTTGCCTTCTGAATCCAATTCTCCCTGTGCAACAAGAGAACTATTCGGTTCTGCAAACATATATTGTATCTAGGATATACTGCAACATATCTAACATATATAGGACTGCTTGCCATCTGGGGGAGGGGGGGGGAGGGAGGGAGGGAAAAAATCGGAACAGAAGTGAGTGCAAGGGATAATGCTGTAAAAAATTACCCTGGTATGGGTTCTGTCAATAAAAAGTTATTAAAATAATAACAATAATAATAAATGAAAAACAAAACAAAACAAACAAAAAAAAAAAAACAAAGTCATTGTAAATAGCCAACGTAAGAGCATGAGAGCCTGAAATAAGGGGGTGGGCAAGTGAATGCAGAAAGGTAAGAAATGTCATGGAGTTAGCAAAGACAAGATTGAGAATGAGAAATTGAAGATAATATCAGTGGAGGAATAGGGAAGGAATCAAATAAAAAGAAATAGGGAAGTTTGGTAGGTTAGAAGAAAACATTAGTTCTGTTTTTGGCAATTGAATTTGAGAGGACTCTAGGACATCTAGTTTGAAATATCCAAGAGGCAATTGGTGATGTAAGTTTGCATCTCAGAAGAGAAACTAGATTTATGTAGATCTGTGAGTCATCTGTATAAATATGAAAATTAGGCCCATGGGAAAGGATGAGATCCCCATGTGAAAAAGAGAATTGTGGTCTAGCATAGAAACTTGCACTACACTCAGTTAAAGAGTATGAAAAAGACAATACATCTACAAAGGAAACTAAGGAGCAGTCAGGTAGGTTGATATAATTAATCACTCAACTCAGCAGTATTTTTGTTTATTTGTTTGGTCAATTAGTGTTAAGTGACTTGCCCAAGATCATAGAGTTAGTTAGTGTTAAGTGTCTGAGCCTGGATTTGAATTCAGGTCCTCCTGACTCCAAGGTTGATGCTCTATCCACTGCACCATCTAGCTACCTCCCAGCAGATATTTTTATTGATTTTTTTTTTAATTAAAGCTTTTTATGTTCAAACTATATGCATGGATAATTTTCAACATTCGCCTTGCAAAACCTTATGCTCTGAATTTTTCCTTACCTTTTAAATGTGCAATTTTTCTATACACATTTCCACAATTATTGCAGCAAATATTTTTATATGCTAATGATGCTAGGATCAAACAAGATAATAATTCGTTCTCTAAGGAGTTCACAATCTATTATCAGGCCCACAAACAACAACTATCTTAGAAATAAATTATTACAGTATACTAATTAGTTAGTGCATTTTGCTTTATTTTATCCTCAAAACAGTTCCAGATAGTAGGAGCACAGATGGCAATGGGCTATTTTAAGAACAGAGACACACAAAAAGGTGACAGTTGATTGATCCTAGGATCAATAATAGATTTGGAATGCTTTCATTTGAAGCAGTAGGATTCTTTGTAATAATATTTAAATACATCTGATTTGAGGCAGTTAGATGGCGCAGTGGATAGCCCTGAAGTCAGGAGGACCTGAGTTCAAATTTGGCCTTAACACTTCCTACATCTGATTCCCTCATTTTCCTAGTCATAACTTTTATGCCTCAATGTATTTAGTCTGGAAGAAGCAGCCTAGAACCTGTCCTCAGTGGTATCAGCCAAACAAAGATTTGGCTTGGCTACCTATTTAAAAATTCTAATAATAATGCAAACGAAAGTGGGTTTTAAATAGTCTACCTTCAGGTGAAACTTATAAAATAGTTAAGGTACAAGAATGGACAACATCCACAGGAATCTAGCTTATAATGTTTCAGCATAGAAATATTAAGCAAATAGTTGAGTCATGAAGATTGGTTTGTTGAAAATATCAATTTATGATGGCAATTCAGAACTGTGTCATTGCCACAGAAATTTAAAATGGTTATTTTTAACAGGTTCAAATTTAATGATCAATGTAGACTGTACAAAGAAATAGGAGAAAGCGAAATACATCAGAACATGTAAAAAATTAGTGCCTATCAAGACTACAGCTGGAAATTAGATATTAGAATTATACACCAAAACCTCACTGTCTTTCATGGACTGACAGAAAACAGAACCTACACTACAAATGCAGAACTGAATATATCCTGGATAATTCAACCGATAAATTTCTATCCCATTTTCACAAATTGAATCACCCAAAGATAGTATTCATTATAACAATTCAAGCTCAATATTTTTAAAACCTGTGCCAATGCCACATACTTATAATCTCCAAGTAAATTAGAACAAAAAAATTTCACAATATAGAGATTTAGCAAAGTAGAGAAAAATTACATGTAAATAAAACAAAGTGATGGTCATTCCCTGATGTTCTGGTGCTTTCAGCAATCTTACAGAAATCAGATGTGATACTTTTATTCAGCAACAGAAAGCAGTTATTTTGTTCACCTTTGCAATAAAATATTAAATATAAAAGAATAACTGCAGAGAGTTTTTGTCCCAAGACCATTTCTATCTGAATTCCCATTGAAAAAAAGATTAAAAGAATTAATTTAATAATAATTACAATAATATGTTTAATAAAGTAATGAGTTTAACAATAACAATCACAATAAGAACTAACATTTGTCAATAGTCAATAAACATTTTCTAAGTCTCTACTTTGTACTACCGTGTTTCCCCGATAATAAGACACTGTCTTATTAATTTTTTTGGACAGAAAAACACCAGAGAGCTTATTTTCAGGGGAGGGCTTATTTTAATGAACATTGACAGCAATTTTAATAAACAGGTAAATGTGAACAAAAAAAAGTACCTTTATTCAATAATGATCATGTCATCTTCTTCAACAACATCGTCATAAGTGTCCATACCCTGAATTCCGTCCTGGATGTCTTGTGCCTCTATTTCCTTCAGAAGAAGTGGACCCAATCTGTCATGTCCAGCAATATAGCTCTCTTTAAATGAACATGTCTTGTCCAGGTAACCTGCTCATAGTGCCTTGGCGACACAGCTGTCAGTAATTTTATCCCATGACTTCTTCACCCAAGTCACGACTTCTTGCAGACAGGGCTTCACAAAGTTTCCACGCTGATTTCTTTCCATTCTATTTTCAATGTAGTCATTGACTTCCATGCGCAAATGGTCCTTGAATGGCTTGTTTATTGCAGTATCAAGGGTGTGGAGATAGGCAGTCATTCCTGCAGAAATCACTACTTGATCTATTCTTCTCTCTGCAAGGAAGTTCTTCATTTCTTTAGCGCAGTGAGTGCTGGCTGAATCCCAGATTATCAGACCTCTTTGGTTACCTCGCATAACAAGTGGCAGCTTTAAATCAACCCACTTTCTTATAATGGCTTGTGTACCCCAGGCTTTTTCAGTTTCAAGAACGTAAATGCCTGATACACGTTCAATCTTATCTTTCTTGCCCTTACTGATGATTAGAGGTATGGCTTTCTTTCCATCCAAACGAATTGCCAAAACACAGGTGACCCGTGCAGACAGAATAATAAAATTATGACCATCAGTCCTTCTTTTCACTCCATCATGCCCCTCAATAATGTTTTAACCTCATCATGCTCCCTGAGGGCTCCTTCTATCCTCCATGATGCCCCCTGAGTTCTTTTATCCTCCAGCATGCCCCTTTTATCCTCCATCATGTCCCTTCACTCCCGCTTACATACCGGGTTTTTATATTGTCCTGCCTCAGCTCTCCTCCGCGGCACTGCTGTCAATAGCGCCAGCAAGCAAATCACTGGGGAAGAACAGGATGACGCGCTCACTGCTGCAGCTCTGATTGGATGCAGCTCGGAGCTTGGTGTGCGTTTCACTGGGGCAGGAGGGAGGGGACGGCGTTGCATACAGAGGGTACCGTAATGTAGCGTGTAGCGCAGGGGATCACCTTCACTACAGTAGCAATCTCAATAGGGCTTATTTTCGGGGGAGGGCTTATTTTAGGGGGAGGACTTATTTGAGAGGAATCTTACACAGTAAGGAGAGGGCTTATTTTCGGGATAGGTCTTATTATCGGGGAAACATGGGGTAGACACTATGCTAAACACTGAGTATACAAATAAGAAAAAGACAATTCCTGCCCTTAAGATGTTTAGTCTGATATGGAAGGGAGAGGGATCAAAATGGTGGGGTGGAGCTGAACAAAAGGAAGTTGAAAAAGAGCAACATTCAAGGGCATAATGTTCTTGGAAACTAAGTAGAGCTATTGAAGAAAAATGAAGAATAATCTACAAATCTCTATGCCTTCTATAAAGGAAGGCTTTGGAAGGCATTTATTTTTTCAGTCTCTGCAATCAAAATGAAAAGATTGCTGAGGGGTGCTGAAATGTTTAGTATCAAAACTGAGTCAGTATGGGGAATCCTTGATTTGTAAATTGATTTAAAAATTTTGAATTATTTTACATACATATGCCATTTGACACATAACAAACCTATGAAGTAAGTAATCTAAGTATTACCATAATCATTTTACAGAAAGGAAACTGAGGTTCTGAGAGGCAAAATCTAAAATTAGCTTTTCCTGACTCTGAGTCTAACTTACTATCCACAATTTTACCCTGTCTCTTCAGTAACCTTAGTTAGCCTAAATATAAAGTTTTTTGCTCTGAATTCTTCCACTTGCCTTTCAGAATGAAGAGCCAAACTCTGAAAGTAAGAAGATGTCACTACTAGCTAAACTAGAAGAAGAAGATGGTAAGTTGTAGAAAATGGAATGACTTCCTGTGATATTCTCTCTCTCTCTCTCTCTTTCTCCCTCTCTCTCTCTCTTTCTCTCTCTCTTTCACACACACACACACACACACACACACACACACACACACACAGCAGCAGAAGCCGAGTTGAAATCATCTTTATGAGTTTAAATCTAGTCTCAGACACTTACTGGTTATTTGACCCTGGACAAATCATTTAACCCTGTTTGTCTTAGTTCCTAATGTGTAAAATACATTTTACACATTAGGAGAAGGAAATGGCAAACCACTTCAGTAACTTTGTCAAGAAAACCCCAAACATGGTCATGAAGAGTCAGAAAAAAGAATCCCCAATGATTCTAAACCCAATGCTCTTTGCACTTCATAAAGAAGTTAACTACAATTATAACCTAAAGGGGAAAAAAAAGTTACAAAGTCATACAGCTGTGCTCTTCTATTCCTTGCCTCTGGAAACTCATTGAAATAGAAGTAATTCTCAAGCACTTATTAAACACCTACTATGTGCCAGGTACTGACAATACAAAGACAGTTTATGAAATTTTTCTCTCAAAGAGAGTATATACTTTAGACACTGCAAAATTCAGAACAAAAATATTTATTTACTATTGTACAGAAAGAAGGTCTAGCAACTGCTGACATTTGAAGTATTATTGTTTTAAGTGAGAGGAACTGGGACAATGATGGGAATTGTAGAGAAGAGCCAAGAAATGTAGTTCTACCGTAAGCTTCAAAATACTGAAGCAAAGTATTTGTTTAACCAGCATGTTGTACATCCTCCTGTTTTTTCCTTGTCATGCAATAGTATCCACCTCCCTTTTCTTTTTTTCAATCTTCATTTTTACCAATTATATGAGTATTTGCCCCAGGATGGAGTCTCTAGAAAGTTAAAGATCAGCTTTCCTAACTCCACCTTTTTTGCTTAATTCTACAGTCTGTTCACATAGATGTTGATCTGATTTTAGTCATTATCCTACTCAATAGTTATTACTTTGGGGATCAAATATATAAACTCTTCTGTTTGACTTTTAAAGCCCTTTACAACCTGTCCCCAATTTATCTTTCCAGCCTTATTACATATTATTCTCTCTTTCAAGTCCATCTAAACTGGCCTTGTTATTGTTTCATCTTCCATCTCCATACCTTTGCACTATTTGAATCCTCTTCATTTTAGAATTAGCCTTCTACATGAAGCCTTTCCTAATTCCCTCAGTTCATGGTGCCTAGCTTAAGTCCAATTCACTGGCAAGCCAAGATGTTGCTCATGTGATGTCATTGGTCTCTTCCAGATAGAAGGACAAACAACAGTGTCTTATCCCCAAATGATCTTGTATTTTTTCTTTATATCTATATATACAAGATATTTCCCTACTCTTCTTCCACAGTGTAGTCCCTTCAAAGCAGGGACTTTCACTTTCTAATTTGGATTTCCCAGATACTCTGCCTGGCACATAACAGATGCTTAATGCTTGTTTGCTGACTGATTTTCCCATGTTTTGTTACTTTGAGATTTCTTATTTGTGAACATTTCTTTGACAATCTTTTCAAAACTACTTCTCATGATTGTTTTAGAACTTAAGGCCTCAGGGAAGGAAATTCTTTATTTCTGAATAGTTTATCAGTCTTCTTTTTAACCTGTAGGACTCTTAGAAGAGGAAGCAAGGAAGAAGCAGAGGAAAACCATAAAACTCAAACCTAACATTAGTAAAAGGCAATTTGGCTATACGAGGTTGGTTGTTGATTAGAGCTATGAATTCAGTCCTCTTTCCTTAATTCACAACCATGGAAGTAATGTTGTTGTAACTATAAATTTGCAACTGGCAGCAACAATGAAAATAGAAGGCTTCAGGAATGCAATAACCTAAGCATCTGTGTTCAGTGAAGAGCTAGAATAACACAATCTTTCAATTAAGACAAGGCTGTCACTTTCTATAAATACAAATCATTGAAGAAGATCTAGGAGTTATACAGGTTGAGTAGTTATAAGAGGAAATAAGAAAGAGACTTAGCCCTCTCATTGGAGAATGCATCTGTTAATTCTCTATAAACAAAGATTGCTGGGAGGAAAACATCAGGATATTGTTCAGTGCCTTGAATGAATGAAAAAGGAAATAAAGCAAGTGTTTGATAGGGATCACCAGAAAGATGATGAGGAAAAAAATCTCTGTAAGTCATTCCCTTTGAATTAGTCCCTCTAGACTGGTTGGAATATACATAGTTGGGAACTGGTTCTCCAGAGTCAATTGTTAAAATTCCATTGTGAATAATTAGCACTCATGTAGTGCCGGAGAACCACTCATGTAATGCCAGAGAAACTGAGGCAAGATAGAGATTAGGGAGTTTTTAATATTTTATTTTAATTTCTGAGAGGGAGAGATTGTCTGGGGGCAGAGCAGAATCCATTTTGCCCCCAGGACTGAATTAGACTTTCATTTTAAAGAATTCAGCATCGAATGTGAGATTCCAGTAATTTTTATAGGGCTCTAGCGATCAGAGGAGACAAAGGCAAGAGGTGGAATCTGAACACTGGTGAGCGGGAATTTCCAGGAAGGGATCATCAATCCGGTTCTAACAGGTTGGGAGTAAGACCATAAATTCTGATAAATTGGGAGTGAAGGAGGTAGTCATTTAGAGACAGGAAGTCTGGAGAGATAAAGGTAGAGGATGCCAATCAGGTATCTGAGATAGGACATCTGGAGTTTTATGACTTTTGAAATGTCAAAGTGTCCAGATTTCCACAGCCCTAATTACCTCAGTCCTAATGAACATTTCCCCTACTAGGGGCTTGATTTTGTTGATCATATAGACTTAAGAAAATGTTGATAATTCAGATTAAACTTAAAAATGTGCTGTCAGAATTTCTTTTCTAGAGAGCTAGTTGTTAAAATTTCCCCTACAAATCAGGGCTTGATTTTGTTGATCATATAGACTTAAGAAAATGTTGATAATTCAGATTAAACTTAAAAATGTGTTGAGAATTTCTTTTCTAGAGAACTAGTTGTTAAAATTTACAAGTCCACCCCCTTATATCCCAGATTGTCTTCAAATATATTTCATTTTCTGAGCTTTTATCTGAGCGGTCTCAACTAAACATTTTACTTTCCTGAGTCTTCCTCCACCAAGATTTCCATAGTAGTGTGAATATAAAAAAAGTTTATGATCCTAGAAAAGAATATCAATGGGGCTTCACAGCTCTTCTTTTGTATTCAGCTAGATAATTGATTTATATCATTTACATGACTTAAACACATATCTTCCCAGATTTCAGATGAGACTAGAAAAGAAAGTTCCTTCAGTGGTCTGTGAATCCCTGTTGTCACTGAAATGTGACTTTGCAGGCTTGGCTATATTCATATGTCACTTATTATACTGTGCTTGATTACATTAAAGCCTCTTGCAAGGATTTATGATATTGAACTCAAAAACAGTGAATTACAGTCAACATAATATATCCTGGAAAGAGTTGAAGTCAGAGGACAAGGTTTGAATCTAAAGGATATCATTATTAATTACACAATCTTAGGAAAATGATTGGACTTTTTAAAGTCTCAGTTTCCTTATTTGTAAAATTAGAAGGTCAAACTAGATAAACTCCAAGGCCATTTGAGCTGTAGATTCATAATTCCATTAGTCAACATAGACATGAAATGTAATCACTATTACTCTCAGCCGGTCTCCTCCACTGCACTCATAAAGTCAATTAGTTTCCTTCTTATTTGAATAACTGGATGAGCTGGAGAAATGTGTTCCTAAGATTGTTTGATTCTGTAGGGTTTTTTTTGTTTTGTTTTGTTTTGTTCTGTGGCTTTGATGGTAATGTACAAAGAAGCCAATCTCCATCCCTTTGTTCCAGGAATTTTTCACTCTTCACTTGCCTGGTTTTCTTTAAAATTTCAACTGAAATTCCATCTTTTATTAGAAACCTTCCTTAACCCCTCTTAATTCTAATGCCTTTCTATTTATCCTATATATAGCTCACCTTATATATGTTAGTTTACATGTTATCTCTCCCTCATTAGATTGTGAGGACAGGTGCTCCTTTTACCTCTTTTTGTATCTCTAGCCCACTTAGCCTTATATCTTTGGAACATGGAGGCACTTAATAAATATTGACTGACTTATAGATAGATATGAATTTAATATAAATTTAATTATAGATCATTAATTCTGAATTTAAAATTATTTCATATATTTTCAACTAATCTATATCCTGCAATCTACAGAATTTCTTGAATCCTGAATATAGGAGAGAATAAGTATAAAATGTTGCATATGATATTAGATATACTGCTTTGTTGGTGGTGTGGTTCAGAAATGGTGAGGGGTCACCATTTAATAAAAAAAAGCTGGAGAGATCTCTAGAAGCAAAGCAAAGTTTATTTTACATTCTTGTGAGCCTGTTGAGCAGACAATTGAAGGGAGGAAGCACCGGTGGAAGCAGGGTCAACACTTTTAATCCCTAAAGCAAATACCCCCTCCCACCACTGATCCTCATCCTTATTGGCTGAGGATCTTACATTCTAAACGTGGGAACTACCCAAGAAATTGAACTTGACCAGTACTACATAGTTGCCCATATTTGACTGAAATAGGGAGACACTGATGCCATAGGAGGATAGCAGGAAGGGGACTTAAGTATGCCCTTGACTGAATGCTTGAAGTCCTTCAGGCCTATTCAAACTCTGAAGTAGATGAAGCCTTATTCAATTTTCTCAACCGTCTTGAAAGATCTCACATCATCTTGTTCAGTCCCCCCTCTTATTTGTACACTGAGATCTCTTCAAATTCTTGTAATATAATTTCACATTCCCTATCCAATTTCTCATCCCCTTCTGGCTCCTGTTGGTCTTCTTGGACCACCTGCTCTCACCCTTGTCCTTTTAACACCATCAATGTAACAGACCCTTCAGTTTTCTCTTACTGAGAGTTATAAAGAGCTGCTTCCACCAGCTTTCCCCAAGCCAGGACCACCAAAAAGTATTGAATGGTGAGGTCCAGGTCTGTAGAGGAACATGAGCAAGTTTCTTAATATTCTTAGTGACTTCTTTTACTAGATTTCCATTGTCATCAATCTTTATACAACAAATATACAAATCTACTTTCACAAAAACTCCCCTTTATTCAGCCAACAATAGTCCAGCACAAGTCTATGTTGTAAAACAGCCTCTCTGGTTTGAGGAGCTTAGTTAGCCAAAAGATCTAGTGCCTCAGCCCTCTGATTGGTGATAATCTCTACAACTGCTTGAAGCTTAATTATTCTGTTCAACATATATATTGGGGTTCTATATCCCCAACTTCCATCTTGAGCCCGTGGCTGGCTCATACTCTTTAGCTATTCTTTCTGGAGGCCAGGCATCGTCCCACCATTTGCATCTCCAGTCTGAGTAATGGAGGTATCTAAACCCCATTTCCCTCTTCCCAAATCATCATACAACTGAATCCATAAATATTGGTTTGCCTATTCAGGAAGAAAGAAAAATTTTGGCCTCAAAAGTCCAATATAGCAAATCCCTGTCCAATTAAGAAGTAGGTGAGTATAAGCAGTTAAGCCACAGGTCCAATAATGACCCATTAGAGCAGGTTGTTCCCTCGAAAATATGTCTGAACTATTCCTTGTAAAAGGGTAATATTGCTGGTCTCTTGTCCCTAGGGGACCTCCTACAAAGGTGACATACTGACATTTCCATAAACCTTGCTTCTTCCTCCAACTATAATTGGCAACTGGCCATTGACCTAGTAGGTGAGAGGTATTCCAAAATGTGGGAAACAGAGTCCCATGTTTCCCAGGTGTCCCTGGTGTGACATTGTACCAACCCCATTGATGTCTAGACAGGTAAAAATTTAAGTTTTCCAAATCCTTGCAGCCTCCCTCGTATCTCTTAGAGACAGAGAGCCAGACAAAAGGAGGCCTTTTTTGTCAATCCGCAGCAATTTCTAAGGAATTGTGCCAGAGCTTAGAGCTCCAACGATGACTGCAAGTTGTCCCCTTGACTGCAGTGTCCACAAGATAAGGAAAGAAAAAGTCTTTTACCTTGTCCAGAGTTAAGTCCATTCACATACACTATTTCCCAGCTTCAAACTTTGCCCTGTCTGATTTAAGCAGTATTTCCCTTTCCTACCTTCTGTCAATGGCCACTGATGTTTCTCTTCTAAGTTCCAGAAATCAGTCCCATTATGAATTTGGGATCAGTTACTTAGGATCCAGGCTGGGCTTAAGGGGATAGGTACCCATGGCCATTGGCTCTATTGTTGGGATCCACCACAGATCCAACAATCTGATAAGTTAAAAGTTCTCATATATTCTGCATGAGCAGGAGGAACTGGCTCTCATCTCTGGAAGGTAAAGATCTGGTTTCTATGGCTGTCATGAGGAAATAGGTAAAGCCCCACGAGGGTTTCCCAAAGTAAGCCCAAAGTAATTAATGTAAGAAAAGAAAAGTCATACAGTTACAATGCACTGGATTCAGAATTTGTGTTCCCATTCAGTGGAGGTCCCCTCCTCAAATGTAATTTGAGGTCTCCCCATCTTCAACTGTCCTCTCAGATAAAGGTGGCGCCATAGGTCTTTTTGTTCTGGTGTGGTGCGTCTAGCCTGGTTCCTGGGTGTGAATAGCAGTGTCCGAGGTCAGTATCATCTGGTAGGGTCCGACCCAGCACCGAGTCAGCTTCTTATCCTTCCAGGAACGGATCAATACCCAATCTCCAGCTTGAATTCTATGAACAGGGAAACCTAGAGGAGGAGTCTGAGCTATTAACCCTTTTGTTGAAGTTCTTGTAAATGTCTTAGCAATGACTTAAGAAATAAATCCTTTATCTCTAAGATAGGGTCCCAGTTTCCCATAGGACAAGCCTGGAGAGGATGACCGTACGATAATTCATAAGGTGAAAGCCCAATATCTCTACGTGGCTTGGTTCTGATTCTGACCACAGCAAAAGGAAGACATTTAGTCCAAGATAGTTGAGTCTCTAAAGATAATTTAGTCAGTTGCTGTTTTATTTCTTGATTCATCCTTTCTACTTTCCCAGAAGAGGGAGGATGCCAAGGGGTGTGGCGATCCCAAGTGATTTCTAAGGCCCCAATCAGATTCTGCAATATTTGGGCAGAAAAATGTGTTCCCTGATCTGAGTCTACCCTCTCCACTATTCCATGTCAGGAAATAATTTGTTCTAATAAGACCTTACTGTCGAGGCAGTTGCTTGGCCTAAGGGGAGTGCCTCCACCCATGAGGTCAGATGGTCCACTATGACCAGCAAGTGTTTGAGGCGACCCTCTGGTGGCAGCTCAGTGAAGTCCACTTGGATGCTTTAGAATGGTCTGATTCCTGGAGGTCATCCCTCTTTTGGGATCTGGCCTTGGGCAGCCTTGTTAGTCCTTCAATAAATGAGACAGCCGTCCTCCAGTTGTTGGGCCATAGTATATAGGCCAGGGGAAACATACCTTGTCAGCCCAGCATCACACAGGTTTTGGACATCCCAGTGACTTCCCTGGTGCAGTTGCTGAAGGACCTGCCTCATACTTGCTTTGGTCAGCACCTCTCTGCCATCAGGTAAGAGCCATCGTTCTTCCCGAGTTTTTGATTGCTCGGAGAGTCAAGGCCTTCTCTTTTTCCTTCTGGATAAAACTGGGAGAGGGTAGACTAGGGGAAAGTACAGGTATTAAGGCCATTATATGAGAAATCTCCTGGTCTCCCAGCTCCCTTGGCCTTCTCAACTGCTAATCTATTTCCCCTTGCCTCTAAAGAACTTCCCCTCTACCACTCTAGAAGATCCATCTATAAACCAATTTACTCCCCAGGCATTGGGGATTCTTGTAAATCCTCTTACTTTTGTTTGAAAATCAATTAACTCTAAACAACAATATTCCTCTCCAGATGCAGTTCTGTTCCAGGAGACAAAAAGGAGGCAGGATTAAGATTATCAGCATTCTGGAATCTGTGAGCCATCTCCCAGCTCTCTGATTTAATATTGTTCTTACTTGGTGTGGGACACTTACTGTAACACTACATCCAAAGGTGAACTTTCTACTCTCTTCTATCAAGAGAATGGTAACAGCTACTGCTTGTACACAGGTCAGCCATCCTTTGGCTACTGGATCTAATATTTTAGAAAGGAAAGCCACTGGTCAGGAGCAAAGGATCAGCAGTGCAACATGGGCAGCTGATCCTATAAGCCTCCTTCCCTCCACCTAGAGTGAATTCCTCTTCATTTCATTTTCTCTGTGTATTTAATGGGGAATTATTTGGGTGTCAAAAGTTCTCTTTCCATATAGCCCCCTTATAATCATGCAAAACATGAAAAACACATCTGAAGACAATATAGATCTTTGATAAGTAAGTCAGGGGTCTAGGATTGGGATTCCAGAGATAGCCCTGCCTTCCATCAACATACAGTGTAAAAGGCTCTAGGCCTAAACCTTAGCCTAATCAGGGTGTGATGAGATTCCCAGCTTTTTCTCAAAGAACAAAAGGCAAAGTGGGAGTGGCCCCAAGTACTTGGGTGAAGTAAGCCTTTAAATAAAGAAACTTTAGCCCCAGGAAGTAAAAAGGTTAAAAGATTAATAGCAGCAACCAAAGTCTAGGCTGCAAATTAAAATATCTATTTAAGGCAGTTTTACTTCAGGTAACTGTCCTTAAGTTTTAACCATTCCACCTTATGACCTATGCAGTCATACCAGAATTCAAAACTCCCAATAAATATTAGCTGCAGTCCCAAAAGATTTTATCTCCTACAACAATTATCATTAATCAAGGTTTCATATGAATCTAGTTCTCAAGAATCATAGTAAAGTTCACGAAAGTTCACAGCTTATCTTTCTTATCTAAGTAGATAGTTCCAAGTTTAACATTACACAAGATCATTTTGCCTTTAAAATACTCAAATACGAAGAAAAAAATCTAAATCGCATGTTGTCCATCCCATTTCCACATAAAAGAACTTTCAGATTTTTCAGATTTAACATTAATACTATCTTCATTCTAAAAAAAAAATTAAATTTTTGGAAATAACCCTATCAAAATATCAGATCAGATTTAAATCCTGCTCTAGATTTTTTATCATCTTCCTTAAACAAGGAGACTATCATGCATGTAAATAAACATTAAATAATTTGCTTTAGACAGATGGGATCTTAGTAGAAATAAATCACTGTCAGATAACTTATAGTTTCAACAAACTTCTTAGAGCAGCTATAGACTTGAAAAATAAAAATAAAACATTCAGTTATTAACATCATATAAATGTAGGCTCTTCCTTTAAATAGTAAAAGCAATTAATATCTGAACCAGCAAGGTGTTGCAGTTGTTAAAAAGCCACCATACTTAATGGGGAAGGGGGATTAGATCACCTGACAAGGTCTCTCTCCATGTGGCCACCCTTCCCCCACTCCACCATGCTTCCCGACCCTAACTTATCACAGCTAACTTTTTTAGGGTGTCATTTCCCCAGGATCCAATCTGCCAGCTCAAGACAGGCCCTAACCTCATGGGATATATCTCCTTTTCCCATGGCAAATGACAGATTCACTAGGGAATTGTGCCTTTCTCTTCCCCATTTCTGGAGAGCTATTTTCTTCTCTCTTTTCTCTCACACCATCTCTTCCTGTCCCATCTCTCTCTCTCTCCTTCCAAAGCTTACTTGCTTAAACCTTCTCCAACATATGTTAACACTCCCAGACCAATACTAGATGCTCCATTTAAACTATTAATTGCTTTTGCACATCCATCTTTCTTGTCCCTTTAAGTCAAAGAAAAAAATTTTTTTTTAACTTTAAACTTCAAGGTTTGCAAATAACTGAACCAAATTTCATAAAAACTTATACATACCCAACAGAGATGACAATTTTTTTAAAGGCATAACTCAGTTACAAATTACCCATATACCTCTAGAAAACAACACATCATCTAAGTAGGGAGATACAACCCCAATCTCCCCTAAGGTAAACTATTAGCATTTTGTTTTAATAACCTATATTTTAACTTAAAATCCCAAACATGGCTTTAAATTCCCAATAATATAAAAGCACTTTCTCCATCATATTTAAAATAATGAATTTCACCAAATAGCAGTTTCTTTCCCTTGGTCCCCCGTGGTCCTGCTGCAGTCAGGACATGTGGGAGGGAAAGAAAAGAAGCCACCATCTTCACTGTCTCGATCCCACATACTTCCCTGATGTATAGGGTTATTGTGATCCCAATTGAGATCTACTAAAGGTATTTCTGGTCAGCTGAAACTACTTCTTGCAGCTGGAGGGTTTCTCCTGTCCCATTCCTTCCTAGCAGCACCTCTAATTAGTCCCCTCTCCTCTTGTGAGAAGAGAGAATTCAAAATAGACATAAGTTCTCCTCCTGGCCCCTGGAGCCCTTGGAGCCCTTTAATTCCTGATGGAATTAAATCCTTTCCTTCTCTTTCAGGTACAAATTCAGTCTTTGGCCCACCAATCTTCAATAGTGCCTTCACCAATTTTTATCTTTTGTCATGCCAGAGAAAACAACAATATCTTATCATCTTTTTCTTTTTCCTTGCCTTTTCCTTATATATTTTGGCAGTTCGTTCCAATTACCTAATTTATCTACCGGTATTTTCTGATCATTTTTCTCATTTCTCTCCGAGAGCTGGCTGGGACTGGGCCACACCCATTGAATTTGAACGGAATCTAAATTCCAAAACACCCAAACACGCCAATTGTCGCCAATTGACTTCAGTCACCCTAGAAGGCCTAGCCAAGTCTATCCTGTCCAGAAACCCAGAATTTAAGACTCAAGGGCCTCACAAGGGGCTTACCTTTGGGTTGCTGCACAGCAAATTACTTGACTGGTCTGTCCTCCACCGAACAGGTTGGAATTTTACCGCGGAGTTTTTTCCCTTTGCTTTGCTCCAAGTTTCTCCACTTCGGGCCCACTTTACCTTGGGGAGCAAGGAGAAATCCCTGGATGCTGGCAGGCTGCCTAAATCAGGGCAGGGTGCCACCCCACTAGCACCCCAAGGGTTCACGTACTCACCATAAGTAGTGTGATCCCGGACAAGCCCCAAAAACTGTGTGGTTCAGAAATGGTGAGGGTCACCATTTAATTAAAAAAAAGCTGGAGAGATCTCTAGAAGCAAAGCAAAGTTTATTTTACATTCTTGTGAGCCTGTTGAGCAGACAATTGAAGGGAGGAAGCACCGGTAGAAGCATGGTCAACACTTTTAATCCCTAAAGCAAATACCCCTTCCCACCATTGATCCTCATCCTTATTGGCTGAGGATCTTACATTCTAAAGGTGGGAACTACCCAAGAAATTGAACTTGACTATAAATACATAGTTGCCCACATTAGACTGAAATAGGGAGACGCTGATGTCATAGGAGGATAGCAGGAAGGGGACTTAAGTATGCCCTTGCCTCAATGCTTAAAGTCCTTCAGGCCTACTCAAACTCTGAAGTAGATGAAGCCTTATTCAATTTTCACAACTGTCTTGAAAGATCTCACCTCATCTCATTCAGTGGTTTTGTTGGATTGTCTTTTCCTTTTTGCAAAAGAGTGAGTCTTTATTACAACTTAGGGTGCATGCCCAGTATTGAGAAATGACTAGGATGTAGAAAACAAAAGACATCAATAAAAGTCTTTTTTTCCCACCTTTTTTATTCTTTAAATATCTTCCTAGAATAGAAGTAGTTATGGAGATAGGAGAACTAAACCCTCAATTCTAAAGTGAGATAAAGTGAGAAAATAAGTTTAAAAATGTTGCTGCAAAGTACAAAATGATATAAAATAACAGACTTTTTCTCAACTTGAAGATTCTAGTAATTTAGAGCATAATGCAGGAAAATTCCTAACTTCAGAAACAACTTTCAGATTTTTATTGTCAGTTTTTGGTTTGTTTGCTTTGTCAAGGATAAGAAAAAACTCATATACTTCAAATATATTTCTGGAAATGGTTCCTTTTTATTTCTTCCTTCTTTCCACTCTCCTTCCCCCCTGGCCTCACTCCAGGGGGACTTTAGAGATTTCTACTTCCTTTAGATTTCTTTGTCATCTTATAAATGGTACACTTGAAAAGCTGCAGTCTGAGAGAAAACCTTTGCCTGATTTTTTTTGGTGTGACAGAGAGATGAAGACTACCATAACAGTTGGTTTCCAGAACAAAGGTTTAGCTTCTGTAGTAGCCTCAGAAAAGCAAAATCAGGACTGGAATATGAACAGTGGAGTTATGTATTTTATACACTCATGGAAAATGGATACTATCTGAATCAAACTGATATGGACTGTTTTAAGTACATAAAAACAAGAACTATTTCCAGTAAACTAATGGTTAAAGAATATAAACTTGCAATTTTCAAAAAAAAAAAAGTAAGCTGACAACAACCATTTATATGATTGCTCTATATAATGCTCCAAATCTAATAAGAAATTCAGATTAAAATAACTCTGAAATTCTTATAATCACTACATAGTCAAAGATGACAACAAAAAGTGTTAGAGGAAAGACACTAATTCTGCTGTTGGAGATTGGATTTTAGTAAAAAATGATACTAAACAAAGAAAAAGAAAGAAAAAAAATATCAATAGATCATTTAAAAGAATGCTGGAAAAAGTACAGAAGGAAGTTGAAAGGAAGACATAGCTTTATAATTGAGATTCTTGATTTCATATGCACTCATCTTTTTAAAAATGTTCTTTATATAGGTAAATATTTATATTTGTTAATATTTGTAAACTCAGAGTAAAAAAATCAAATCTGACAGGCTATTCAGTTCTTCCCTTCCTCAGGTGTGATAGGAAATTTCCTATCATACTCTTGAGCTTAAAAATCACCATCCCAAGTTTGTTCTTAGTTATCTTTCTGACTTTTCAATACACGTTTTCCTATCCTGTAAGGTCTTTTTCATACTGTTCATTACTATGCATTCACTGCATATAATTTTTTCTTCTGTTATTCTCCATATCTATTTCACATCTGTTTTCACTGATTTTTCTTTTTGCATGTTTTTAATCAATCAGTCAGTAAACATTTACTAAGTACCTAAAGCTAAGGTGGCTTTTGTGTTTGCTTCCATATCTTAAGTTAGTTTATAACACTTTCGTAATGGACATGGGGGTACCATACTTGGATTGTTTATGGTCTTTGTATGATTAAGTCTGTGTTGTTGAGATAACAAACCCGCTACATACCTTTTAAGATTTGTCCTTATATATTTGATTTGGAATCTCTGACATAATAGTGTCTCAGCGTTTATGGATTGTTGGTCTCTTAAAACCATGGAGACTGGAGGAACTTATCAAGTGTTCCTTTGACTCTTTAGCATTATCAATGAAACTTTGAAAGGAAACCAGGATTCACATGTGATCATGATGCAATTAGTGGCAGTGCAGAAAGTTGAGGTATGAGAATTCCCTTCTGGTTGGCACAGATTCAATATGAAAGAATTCAGGAACCCGAAATATTAATGGCAAAAATAGGGAAGTTTTATTATTGGCACTGCAGAAGTCAGCTTTTGCTAGGAAGACTGACTTCCGAGTGACAAGGTCCTGGCAGAGAAAAAACAAGAGGTTATTATCACTGAGAAGGTCTCTTCATAGCGGGCAGGAATTCTGGCAGGCAGCTATGCCAAGGAGAGGTTCCTTGACAAGGCATGTTCCTGCTTCCGACATTCTGCAAATTGGGAGTTTAAAACTGCATTTTTAAAAATAGGAAATCTGAGATGGAAGTTTCAATTGAATGAGATCCCTTCAATGTTGTCATTGCCCCCAGGCCTAGATTTCCAGTTGAATGAGACTACTTAAGTTCAAGCTAAGTAGGACTAGTCCTAGACTAATTTTCATCTCACCAAGATAACAGAATGAAGCCACTTATCTTAATTCCCTAGGGTGAGCCTCTTCCAAAGGAAAGTTTCTGGAGTTCACTCCCTGGCTTCCCCACCAAAGTCAGAGAGGACAGTTTCAGGGTTCCCCCCATCAATCATAGGCTAGATTTTCACAAGTTAATTGAACTTTAATTCTAATTTTATGTGGACCTAAGGACAGAATATAGGGCACTGGAGAAGTATTTAGAATTAGAAATGAGGAATCCTGGAACTTTATTTGGTAGAATATGGAGCTGATGCCAGAATGAGTTGAGATGATAGTGATGAGGTGCTAGAATTAGGTTGCA